>NW_008794451.1:2618950-2650941 GCF_000699145.1 Aptenodytes forsteri
CCACGCGCGCAAGCAAAGCAAAACAAGGAATTCATTCACTCCTCCCCGTCGGCAGGCAGGCGTTCAGCCACCTCCAGGAAAGCAGGGCTCCATCACGCCTAACGGTGACTTGGGAAGACAAACGCCATCACTCCAAAGGTCCCCCCTTCCTTCTTCTTCCCCTAGCTTTCTATGCTGAGCATGACATCACATGGTGTGGGATATCCCTTGGGTCAGTTGGGGTCAGCTGTCCCGGCTGTGTCCCCTCCCAACCCCTTGTGCCCCCCCAGCCTGCTCGCTGGTGGGGTGGGGTGAGAGGCAGAAACGGCCTTGACTCTGTGTCAGCACTGCTCAGCAGGAACGGAAACACCCCTGTGTTATCAACACTGTTTCCAGCACAAATCCAAAACACAGCCCCACACTAGCTGCTGTGAAGAACATTAACTCTATCCCAGCCAAAACCAGCACACTGCAAAAGCACCATGGTTTGTCTTCTCAGCTAGCATACTGGGACAATGCTTGACAGATTATAAACCACACTGGACTGCAGAGGTGATTAAAAACCTGGAATTGTTCTTGGAAATAAACAGAATTCAGTGCAGTTTGGTCAGTGATTGAAATGCTATTCATATGACTTTGAGCAATGGTTTCAACCTTTAGTGGATCACTACAACATTTCTAATGAAGTACCTCCTTAAAATGCCTTACATATTAGATTGTTATTTTGTGTATGTGAACTTGCAGCTTCAAGTTTCTTCTTTCAGATGTTTTGGGATCATCAAAACCCCAACATGTTAGAGTCTGAAGATGACTTTTAAAGAATGTGTATTTAAAAAACAATACTACAGAAAACTTTCTGATAGCTTAAGATTTACACAATATAAAATGTTAGACTGCTTTATTCTTTATATCAGAAAGACTTGGAGAGCTGGTGAATATCAAGTGCAACGGAAGCTAGTGAATGCTAGCTGTGATATTCCTGACTATTGTTAGGTGATATTACAAGAAAAATCAGGAATATGAGAGTAAATCAGGACTTTTCCTCAGACTTCAGCAGAAATCAGTTATATGAATTTGTAGTATAAAAGATACAGATGAAGCTTATAGTGAAACCATGTTTGAGCCCTAAATTATGTCAGGAAGCATGATAACAGGCTGATTCACCAGCTACCTCTCCTGCATACGTCGTTGACTGAGTCCGTTTAATTTATTCTTCAGATATTGGAATGCTGTTAACCTTTTTGAAGCAAGCAGGAGACTGGGTCCGTGGAATGCTATGTAACTGGCTTGAAAACCATAGATACAACTGCAGCCCCAATTATGTGAGGCTCCTTTTTATATGTAGAATAGTATGAGGATTACTCCCTGTATTCTGGAAGTTCCCATTTCCTTCCCTTTTCAGGAGGAGAAGAAAGAGTAGAGAGCATATAATACATACAGTAGTGTTTGTGTAAGGGTTGCAGTTATTTTTACTTTGTCATATGATAAGAATAGTTGAAGACAGTATTTTGGGTAACCAAGATACCTGTAAGTTTAACACATTTTCCTCAGGGAAATGCAGAATATAAGTATTAAGCTAATTCAATGTGTACAGTGAAATACCTTTTTTAAAAAAAATCTAAATAGACTTTTTTAGAAAAACAAATATTGTCTGTCTGGCAAATGCAAAAATATGTGGTGGTAACGTTTTTGGGCTTACTGTAAGGTGCTGCACACAATACCTTGGGATTCTCAGGGAAAGGGATTTGTATAATTGTGTGTAACGTGGGATGCTGTGGTCTGCCTTCAGCTAGCCTTACTTAAAATATTTCACATACTGCTCCACTGCAGTGTTCCTTTGAGTAACTCAAAAATCGAAACACAGTATTGTACTTCCTGTTGGAATGTTTTTGGGCTTACTGTAAGGTGCTGCACACAATACCTTGGGATTCTCAGGGAAAGGGATTTGTATAATTGTGTGTAACGTGGGATGCTGTGGTCTGCCTTCAGCTAGCCTTACTTAAAATATTTCACATACTGCTCCACTGCAGTGTTCCTTTGAGTAACTCAAAAATCGAAACACAGTATTGTACTTCCTGTTGGTAATAAAGCGCAGTAATCAGCAGCTAATTGAAGATACTAAGCATAAAGTTGAGATACTGAATTTTATGTATTTTAATTGGCATATATAAACTGCACATCATATGTATCTGTATATAATATCGATATAAACATTTTTTATCTTTGCAGTAGCTTAAAGTACGTAGCAGAGAGGTCTGTGCCTTGCCTGATGACTGACCAGATGGGTGAGAATGGCTGGCGGTTCTGTTTTGCTCACTGGAAACTGCAGCAGAGTAGAAAGTCTTTAGTTAAGTCTTGTCCCCCTCAACTTTTTAAAGATCAGTGTTTTCAAACTCCGAATTCACACATTTATTTAGGAGGTATCTACATGGTCTTAGGCAGGCAGATGCAAACAAACTCTTCCTGTGCTCCGGGTCTGTTGGCAAAGCGGGAGCAGTGTAGCTGTTAATATGGCTCGGAGCCTGAATGAATATACCTGGCCTGGAGCTGGATGATGCCTGCTCGGTTCCCTGTGTCCTCCTGCAAAGGGTAAAGAAGGCGTATGTACCCCTGCCTGCTCGTCTCCAGACCTGGCCATCTTCGGTGGAAGGTGTTGGTGTCCCCGGGAGCAGCACTTGTGTTCAAAGTCTGATTAATTGGCAGGTTCTTGAGTGAGACCCCTCTGGGGAAAAGGCACATTTTTAAAATGGGTTGACTCTGCTTTTGATCACGCATTAATAATAATGGCTTGATCATCCTGGTGCTCTCGATGATTTGGCATGCTTCCCAGGCAATGTTGGTTACCTTTTATACTCTCCAGATGTAACTTGAATTTCAGCCTCTGAAAAATGCTGGGAATAAAAAGGAAAGCCATTCTCTTTGCATAGTTGAAAAACTGGCTGAGGTGAGCTGGGCAAAGAATACTGTGAACTGGGGGCTTCCAGCCTGAGCTGGTTAGCTGAAGGGATGGTGAGCCTGCATGGATCTGGTAAGCATGGGGACTGAGGGAGCAGAGTCTGTTCTCGAGCTGCCTGCGATACGTGGTGTAGTGCAGGAGGGCGCCAGGCAGAGCAGCTTGACGAGTGTGGGCGCTTCAGCAGTAAGGGAGGGCAGAACGGGGTGGAAGTATGTGCTTCGTGAGAGGATGATGGCAAAGGCAAAAGTCCTATCTCGTGTGTAGTTAGATTTATCGCTGTGACCTAGCTAAGTTTTTGGGACGGGCACTGTGGTGTATCTGGCTGTCCTTGTTACTGCTACAAACAGCTGAGCGCATGACTGTGATCTCTTTTCCACAATAATGAAGAGTAGCAAAGGGAAGGACACTTCATAACTCCAGAGCATCGTTTGTTGTAGCCAAAAGGGAGATGCTGCTGCAGGCCTGCAGAAATATCACTGGTTAAATAATAACAACCAGTTTTTAAAAGAAACATTTGTTTAGGAAAACCTTGAGGAGACTGTGTCCAAAAATACAAAGGAAAGATGAAAGGTTTAATGATACTGGCTTTCTTCAGTCTTTCCAGAATGCTATGGTAAGCAAAATCACATCTCTAAAGCAGGGAGGTGTTAAACCAAATGCTCATCCAGATTTTCCTGTGTTTCCTGGAGTTGGTGATACCCAGTGAAAGTGTCTGCCACCGTTCATATGGAATTTATTTTCATTGGTATAATTAAAGGCAGAAGGACTAATTTCAGCAACTTGATAAGCTCTGTGATTTTTTTTTTTTTTTAACTGGGGAGCCCCAGTTTCCCTGCAGGGGGCTCTAGCGTGAAGCCTTTAGCTCTTTCCTTTGTGCTGTCAGAGGAAGGAGGTACATAGCTCTTGGGAGTCAGCAGGATTCACTTCTGTACTATGCATTTGTATTGTCTTAGCAGCGGGACACGGATTTCTTGTTGCAGGGATTGTCGGCAGAAGGGTGGGAAGTAGCAGTGGTCTGTGATTTAGTGCCGGCTAAGTACAACTTCCCTGTTAGATGGAATGGTGTACACAGAGCTGAAAAGCTTATGACACGTAGGAGGGGTTTTCATTCTTTATTAAGAGAAGGCTAAAGAGTGGGAAGGGCAAGCGTAGGAGCACTGTGTGCGTGTTGATAGGAATACTGGCGTGCTGTTCCACAGTACAGTGGAAACCTTAGAAAGGTTTTCTCATTTTCAAATTCCAGTGGCCTGTTTTCTGGAAGGCCTTAAGTCACTTGTCAAAGAATAACTCTATGGAATCTTCCATCACTGAATATAAATTTTGAAATTAACGTAGGTGAAATAATGAAATATGAAAATCCTGTTAGTCTATCCTATTTAGGGAAGGTGATAACAAACTGATACTAAATGTCTTCATGTCTAGGTCCAGGAGTCTACACTGACGCTGACAATTTGAGAGCTGGCTTTAGTTTTTTAGGAAACTCTGGAAAAGCCTGGCAAAAGGGATGTAGGCTTGACTCGTTAGCTATTATATGGGGTTTTTTTCCTTAATTTAGCTTGGTCCTGGGTGACTGCCGTAGCTGTTTTCCCCAGATGAATTCTTCATGTGTTTTTGATACAAACTTCACTGTGAGCCATTTGATCTTTAAACATTTGGTTTTTGCAACTGTGCGTTTTGCTTGTTATATATGTTAATGCTTTCAGACTAGGAATTTGTTGTGGCACTAACACTCTGAATACATTCTGATGAAACTCTGAACTGCTTTTAGAAACAGGAGTGTTGTTAGACCCATTGTTCTGATTTAACTGCTGCCTTGCATGGTTTTCTTGACCGTACTTTTTCTTAGTATTCTTCACATAACTGGTTTCTACAAGCCTTTGCATTAATTTTTCAATGCCTGGTGATGTGTTGGTGAATGAATGTTAGTAAGATTCTTGATTTCCATCCCCCAACCCCCCACCCCCCGCTTCAGCCATCTTAACGTGGAGTGTGAGCCTCATAATGTGTAAGCCAGACTCAGCGTGGATTTACTTTTTCACCTTAAGTCTTCCTAGTTACTTTAATTTGTAAAGAGATAAAAATTGATTGTATACTTTTCCTGTTTCTATCACAGAGGGTATTACCCAAAATCACTGCTTTTCTAATATTTATATGTAAGATTCTTAGAATGGGTGACTCTTAAAACCCGCTGCGTATGGCAGTCATGTTTGTTGTGTTCTTAAGATTGGCCCCGTTTCTGCCAACATTTCTCTCTGGAATAGTTGCATTACTCGTCCTGTTTTAAGCAGTTTAAAGCCTTTGAGAAAATAATTGGTCTTAAGTGAGATGTATGAGTTACCTTTATCATAATGCTATTTTCTTCAAAGTGAAACAGCAATAATTTGTTCTTTCATAGCAGTAGAGAATAAAGGATATTGACTGAGTGAAATATTAATGCATGTATTAAACTTAAGATTTTGAAACCTCTGGTGATTTTTATTCCTTTCTTGTATAAAAGATGCTGTCAAATGCTAGTATTGGAAGTGATTTTTTTTCAAAGATTATCTTTAGAAGATCATGTGTTGGTTTGTTTTTTTAAAACATATTGATATACCTGAGCTTTCCTGTCCAACAGTGACATAAGAACCAACTGGAACCTTTCTGCTGCTTAGGTTGGGACCTTACTATTCCCACCTGCAGTTTGTATCCCTGCATCTGAAGATTTCCAGCAAAATCTGTTACCGTTTCCAGAATGAATGTTAAGCTTATGGAAATTGGAAACCTCTTTGCAGTCATCTAGGAGAGCTCTTAAGTGTCATGTTGCTGGTGGAGAGGAAGCGGGGGGGGGGTGAGTACCCCTGTTTTGTGTTTGGCCTGTAGTGTTCCTCTTGTTTTCTGAAGGCGTTCAGTGCATCTTCTTTTGATGTGATGTGAAAATAAAATACTGCTGGATTTGATTCACAAAAAAGTTCATTGTAGCATTGTATCTAAATAAAAGCTTCTGCTTTAGCAACCAGTCACTCAGTCTATATACTGTGCTTCAGACAAATGCACGGTGTGCTGAGATGGAGTTACTTTGTCCAGTTGAAATTCTGCTTTAATGAGATTCTATTAGAGGATCTTGGGAAGGTGTGTTTTTTTCCTGTAGCTCAGTGTCTTTAGTATCTTAGCAATTATTGTATAGGCTGCGCTGCAGGATTGTTTGTGACAACCATCGAGCAATTCAGTGTTTTGAGGATGTCAGCAAAGGTCAAAATAAATAGTTGCCAGCGGCACCACTTCAAAGGAAGTTCCTCTTCAACCTCGGTTTTGAAAAGTTTTAAGCTTTTGCTGGGCAGCTAGCCCTTCCTTTAAGGGGCAGCTAGATTTTCTCTGAGTTGGGCTAGGGGAGGAATTGAACGCTATTGTGAATCACTGTAGGTCAAAGCCTCTTACATTTGCAGTTGCTGAAGGAAGGTCTAGTGAGGGGTTCATTAGAAAATAACTCCAGGGGCTGCTGCTCTTTCTTTAGTGATCCATGAATCCATTAGGCTGCACTACCCTGTAACACTGGTCAAGAAGTAGCAGCAGATTATGATCAGCCCCAGTTAACCACCTCATTCCTGGATCTGCAGTTTCCCTGACTGTGTCCGCTCAGAGCTCCCTTCTGCTCTAGCAGCACCTCTCACTTTTCTTCCAGGACCCCTCTCAAACCCCAGGATTGTCCAGGCACTGGCAGTGGGATCGGGGTCAAGGACACTTGGTGTAGGGGTGACCTGAAGAGAAAGTGAGGGAGGAGAAGAGCTGGCAGCATGAGGCATTTAATGTAAGACATTCAGGAGCTGCTGTAGATTCACGGGCGTAAATTCTTTGTGACTGTTTTCTGCACGCCGGCAGATGCTAGAGGATCTTTTGCTTTGGTGTAGATTAGAAATGTGGTGCCCCTGCTCCTCTGTCCTGCCACTGTAGGGATTAATGAAGGTGAGCAGTGGGTGGTCTGGAGTGTTTACGTTGATATACTTGTACTGTTCCAGTGTCCATCAGTAAAGTAGGTGACTGTTTCTACATCTGTTTTTCTACAGTTTCTGTGCCATTATTAGTTTATCAAGATGTTTTAAAATAAGCTTTTATTTCTACTTATTTTTGTAATGGGAAGTCTGAGCTGATCTTGGATCCTGTGGTATTTCTGTACTGCAGAAATTAGCTCTGAGTATATGTCAGGAATTCCCCCGAGTCATTCTTTGTGGATTAGCAGCACACTTGCATGTTACTACTTCTATGATACTGTATTGCTGTTGATGCTTGTGTTGCTTCTGACAGCCTTGGGTGCTCTGGAGAAATAAATAATCTCAATGTCACTTCATGCATACTGTATATATATATATTTTTTTTCCTCTCTTCAGTGACAGCAGGTTTACTGAAAAAAGTATTAAAAAAAGACAACAATTGCATCCTCTTCTTTTTGTCATCACAGGTGGCGACAGGCAAGGTTGCAGGAAAGCTGAGCTCTACTCTCTCATGGGTGAAGAACACTGTATCGCACACCGTCAGTCAAATGGCCAGTCAGGTGGCAAGTCCATCTGCCTCATTACACACTACATCCTCCTCTACCACTCTGTCTACACCCGTGTTATCACCATCCTCACCAACACAGCTGAGTCCAGACGACTTAGAATTACTCGCTAAACTTGAGGAACAGAACAGGTGAATGGAAAACTTTTTGGTCTTCAAAGTATAGTAATGAGACTAAAATTGGTTTATTGCCATTTCAGCATAGAGGCTGTTACAGGGGGGTTAGGTAAAACTTCACAGCACGACACTTCAATTTCAAGGCCCCAAGGTTTAAGAACTTGTGTTCTTGTGCTATGTTTTTAACAGTTTTTTTTTTGTGGAACTCTAAAAGGTGGTTTTTTCTCTCCTGGTTTTACAGGAGTGTTTATAGCTGCCTCTAATCCTAAGAATTTACACTGGAGCCATGTGATTTTCAGTATCCAATTTCACAGAATCATAGAATCGTTTAGGTTGGAAAAGACCTTTAAGATCATTGAGTCCAACCGTATTTAAAATAGAGTATCTCAGGGATGAGACTTTCATATAACCTTCTCACCTTCTTAGATCAAAACTGTAATTGCTATTAGCTTTTTGAAATGTTATATTTCTGAATTCCATTTTCTCTATTTTTTTCAACTTTTACCCAGTTCTTGCTTTCCACTATATAACCTGCTCTGTTCGGAGATGGAACAGTGTTCAGCCGTCTTTATTTGCAAGAAATAGCAGATGCATCCTGCTGTTATGCTAATGGTGGCAGATGCATAATGTCTTAATTTCATGAAAAGTAAATTCCTAATCAGTCTTCTCTGTTCATCCTGGCTTTTTTTGTATGGTAAGCAACCGTTTTCTTGGCAGCCTTTCCATGATTGTCTATTTATCTGCATCATCTACAGTTCAAGACGAAACTTTCAGTTGGATCCGTTGCTCTTGACGTGCACAGTGATTGCAAATTGGCGATCTCACTAAGAAATAAAGTTGGACTGTATGATTTCTTAATGCTGAATTTCCAGAACCCATACTTTGCACGCTTGAGGCAGGACTTCTAAATCATCTGGCCTCTTGCAAGATTTGGTTATATTTGACAAGTAAGTTTCAGTAGTTCATGAGAGGTTGACTGTAAAGGAGAACTTGAGCTCCAAATAGGTTTTAGACTTAGCAGGTAGCTGCAGGGCTTTGGTGCCTGCTGAAGATTGCTATCCCTTGTGCTGTAGCAAAGCGCAGAGTTTGATAGTTTAGCTCAAACTAGCTTCTGTTCCAGCTTCTGCTAGCATGCTGGGCTGCGCACTGAGGCAGCTGAGGTACTCGGGTTTTTTTATTCTGCTCATTCAGTTATGAGGGTAGAAACTTTTGGTAGAGGAAAAGAGTAACTGGGAGGAGGAGGGGCTAGTGCCATTGTGTCACCCGACACGTCTTCTCTCATGTTCGTATTCTGCAGCCTAATAGCAATACGTCTTACAGGGAATTTGTTGTATCTTGACTGAGAATGGAAGGCCGCTTCTAGGACCACCTCATCCTCTTTTCCTTGTGGTTTATGGGATTGTCTCTCTTTCAAAGATGATCTATATGTAATTTTTGCTGTGCCAGTAGCAAATGAAAATCTATCAAAAGAAGAAAAAAAGAGTGCTTTTAAGAAAGCTAATTTGCATTTAATCTGAGGCATTCAGCTTTGTTCACGACTAAGTGACTAACTTTTATTTGGAAAGCAGTAATATCTGTTCTTTGGACCGCTTATCTGTGTTGGAGCGTAATGTCTTTACATCTAGAGTCATGTCGTTAAGCCCCGCCGTTAGACTAGTTTGCTTGTTGAAAGAAGAATGTGAGTGTGGGCTTGCTAGCCTTTCTTTTCCAAGTCAGCTTTCTTCATTTAGTAAATAAGCTAACAAATCTCGTCTGGTTTTATTTAATTTTAGCCAGACCTGTTTTTCAATCCCACAGTAGTCTTCTGTGTGCATTCTAATCAGAGGCTATCCTGTCAAGGGTAGCTTTTCGCATGAGATACCACACTTTAATACAGAAATTTGATGCTCTTATTATGCTGGGTGCACCGTAGTTTCAGAACAGTTTGAATCTGCATTTTAGCACAGTAGCACTTTGTTGACAAGGAATTGTACCCTGAACACAGGGAACTATTCTTGGTTCTGCTTGCTGGAAGAATTGCTGGTGATGGATATTTGTACAGGTTTCCTTTTCATTGTTGGCTTTTATGTCAGTAACGAGAATATGAATTAGAGCTAGAAATGGAAAGAACTCAGATTGTATCAAGCTATGTCTTACAGCATTCTGTAATCCAATAACACTGAAAGTCCCCTCAGAATAATGAGGCAGCTCGGTCCAGAGTCCTGGTGGAGCTGTTTGGCATTAGTAAATCATTTATAAAGTTTTAGGTGAAAGAAAACAGTGACTAAATGCCACAGAACTCGCTACTTGCTGTTAAAAGAATTGCCCATTTTCAAATCTAAGGACAATGAGTTTATCCAGGTAAGGTCAAATTACAGAAACTTAGCATAACTTCTATAGAAAGCTGTGAAAACTAAAAGTGGCTAGTTAGAACCTTGTTTTTATAATCGTAATGTTTGTTCTGTGCTTGTTTTTCCTCTGTGATTACTTTGGATTTGATCTTTTGGCACTGTCTCAGATTGAGAGGAGGAGTTCCAAACTGTAAATTTTCATTATGGATCAGTATAGGCCAGGTTTCTAAACATTAAAAATGGATTTTCTTATTTTTTCCTCAAAACAAGATTTTCTGCATTCCCTTAATATGGACTAAATTAAAAATTGTCTTGAAAAAGCTTGGGTTTTTTTTTTTTTCAAAGGCACTACTATTTAACCCTTTTCCAAACAAAATACTACTGCAGAGACTGTACTTGTCGTCTTCATGAATTAAATTACTTTTTTTTCCCCTTTCTTCCATAAACACCAGTAGGTGAAAGCTGAGAACAGGGAAAGCTAGTATAAATATCTCTATTGTAGCAGGGAGCTTAAAAACTGTAGGTATGCTGACATTTGTGTACAATCTCAGGTGCAGTATAACTCAGGTTATAATTTATTAAATATCTAAAACCTAACCTGACCTTGCTGAAATGCTGGCGGGGGGGGGGGGGGGGGTTTGCTTTTTTTGGGGTTTTAGTGGGGTGGGGGGGGGGGGAGGGGTTAGCTTTTGTGCAGGTGCATTGAGAAATTACTCGACCAGATCGCTCTGATTTACAGATGTCGGAATTCTTGGAACTTAAAGCACAAATGAAACTCTTAATACAGCAAAATGCTTTTTCTGGTTAGTCTGAATTCTTGCTCTTACCTAACATGTGGTCTAAAAAACTTCCCCCTGCTTATGGGGCTCAATATTAGTTGAGGATAAAGAAAGCACGCCTTTTTGCACGCCCAGAATCCCCAGCTCCTTGCAAACTTGATGGCCGTAGCAACCAGCTAACAGGGAAGTCTCTTCAGCAACTTGTCCAGCACTTGGCAGGTCTTTATGTATACCTTGCTCCCTGATAACCCCAGAAGTTCTCGCATCTGAACTCCAGGCTTTAATTACACATTCATTAGCTATACTAGCCACTATTGTTGCCTGTTCCACATTCTTTAGGTCTGAGTTTTTTCCAATGCATTTATAAAACACCACGTTGATTTGTGAACAGTTGTCAGCAAATGTGAGGTGTTTTAAAATTGCTCCAGGTTTTAATTATTCTGTCTGTATTTACACTGTCAATTAAAAAAAAAGTGTAATCAGGTAGACTTTTAGGAGGCTAATATTTTGTCTTTTCTTTAAAATGACTGTCTCTTTTGCAGTACTTTGACATCTGACACTATCATGGAGGATATTTAGCTTTCTTATGTTCTCTCTGTCAGTCTGATGCACAACAGCTGTGGGGTTTTTGTTGCTAGTAAAATCAAAGCCCTCTTGCTGGTCCTTACGCCTCAAAACAAAACTTGTGCATCTTCCCTGTAGGGCTATTAACCTCCAGTTAATGAATGTGTAAAAGAGCATTGGACTTGCAATGCTTCTCTACTTTCTCTAATTTGGTATCTTTATGTATTAAGATGTAGTTCATGAGATCACAAAACTCCTGTATTAAAATCTCGCTTCTCTTGGTGTTGTTGATGCACAATGTGATGTTTTTATCTGTTTGTTAAAAGGCTGCAATGTGAGCTGTTCTTCTGTCTGCAGAATTACTTGAGATCTCAAGAAGAAACAGCAACATTGACCAGTTCTTCTTTTCAAATTTAGTACAAATGGATGTTGGAGAAACTGTTCCACTGAACCTTTGGGTGCATTCTTTGTAAAGAGGTTGGAAGAATTGACTTCTAAACAAACAATTAATCGTGTGGTCCTGTGATTAGAAGAGCTTGAATTTGTTTTTTATGTGCTTTCTTTGCAGACTCTTGGAAACAGATAGCAAATCCTTGCGATCAGTAAATGGGTCAAGAAGAAATAGTGGATCTTCTCTTGTATCTAGTTCATCAGCTTCTAGCAATCTCAGCCATCTTGAAGAAGACTCATGGATCCTGTGGGGGAGGATTGTGAATGAATGGGAAGATGTACGGAAGAAGAAAGAAAAGCAAGTTAAGGTAGCAGCTGGACGCTATTTTTTTAGGATATATTTGTAATGTGATACAAGCGATACTGTTTTATCTTCCTGTTGGTCTTACTTTTTTAGGTAACTGTGTAATAGAAGCTTCCAGTTGAATCTACTTCCATCCCTAAGCCTTAGTGCTTCCTGTGTCACTGTTACCAGACTTCGGTAGCAGTTTTGACCAGCAAATGTCTCTTATAGTAAATGCATCACTGAAGCTTTCAGTCTACCTCTGATTCCCATGAATGCAGGGAAGACTTGCTTCATGTTTCCAAAATGGAATTACTGAAACCCCACTTTTAAGGGCATCTGATAGCTGGGTGCGATGATTATTTTCCCACTGAGCAGCTGTCTTTTTTAAAGCATTCTTATTAGAAGAGCTGATAACTCTACTGTATGAGGCTCTGAGTGTAGATTTTTGGGCATGCCAAGTGTGTTGACCCTGGGGACGACCTTAAGCAGAAGACGACATAGTTTCTAAATTCTGAGTGGATGGGACAAACTTTGACCAGTGTGTGTCCAGTGTGGGATAGTTGTGGGCATGTACAGAAGTGGAATTCAATTACACTTTAAATTCAAACTAAAAAGCATCTAGGGCATTTGAACATATCCGTGTTTCAGAGGCGGCAAGTACAGCAGCGTGGGATTTTTTGTTTGTAGGCAAGTCTGTTCTGCTTTGGTTCTTTATTGGCTCCAGTCAGTAGTTTTATGTGCAGAATACAAATTTCAAGGTCTTTTGAGCGGTTTGAAATGTGTGTGTATGAATAGGTTGTGGGAAGGCAGAACAATGGGCTAAAGTAAAGTATCTTTTCTGTGAAGCAGTTGTGAAGAGAGAACATGACTTGAGAGAGGAAACAAGGGAAGAAAATGAAGTCAGGACTTCCTGCTTGCATAGGGAAAACAGTGTCTGGAAAGGTGTTCCCAAAAGGCCGTGAAAAGAAGGCCACATGAACCTGGCAAGAGAAGGGAGAAGTGAGATGGTAATAAGTAGACCTGGTTGGATAGAATTCATTTGAACTGCCTGCGTTTGAACATTTTAAAGTGTCACAAGTATCACTGGTTTTTACAGCTGGCCAAGTATAATTTGGGGAGTATTTGACTAACTTCCAGTAAATATTTAGTTCTATTGCTAGTGAGTTTTCCTTTGCTGGTTAAATAACTCTCAATATTTTTTTTGTTTTTATTTTGTTTGTTGAAAGTCAGCCTAAACTGTGTCATTCTGCATTTACGATGGGATACCAGAACATCCATACCTATTTCCTGATTGTGCCAGTAGGTATGACTTTAGCAGCATAGGTATCTTTTCGTCTGAGCTGTAAAAGCTGGTCTTAAGTTACTAGATATCTGGTAAGTTTTTTACGTTTTAGGCATCGGTGTGTACACTTTCCTGCATAGGTGATGTGTTCCATCCTTATGTCTCTTGATCCACTTCAGGACTCGCTTCCTGTTTATGGGGGGATTCTGAAGGATGACTTAAGTCCTGCTTTTCAGTGTGCGTAATACTGTGTAGAATAGCATCATTTTAGTGCTGCTTAGTAGGTGCGTTCTCCTGCTGTTCCTTTAGGAATGTTGGAGGGATTAACCCTGTCAAGCAGGTGCATGGTAACTTAAGCAAGAAACCACTTGCTAATGCTTCGTTATTAGTAGCTCTTGAGGCTTTGAATGACTGATCTGCGATCTGATAGTGCGTTGTTGACAAATGATAGCTAGAGACAGATGTGGAAAGCTGATGTGTCAGGGTTGTTGTCCTGGAGTTGGAAAATCTTTCAGGAAATAACACAGGGTGCTGTAGCTGTGTTGTAGATGGGACAAACAGTTGGAGTGGCATTACTAGGATGGTTCTGAAGAAGGCTGGAGATCTTAGGGATATTAGAAAATTGAGGTCAGTGATGCAAAACTCCGGCAGTAGAGTTCAAGCTTAACAAAAAACTTGAGAGCAAGAGTCTCTTTTAAAAGTTATCACTGTTGCATTAATGAATGCTTGGAGAAATAGGAGAAATATTTGGAACAAACAGGAAAAAGAGGAAGCTTTGCAGAATAGGAGACTACTCTGGCTTCAGAATAAATACTCGTGAAAGCAGCTATCTCTTAGGAGACAGAATACTTGTAACAGTTCTTAAGGTACAAAAAATTCTTAAAGGAACCCTCTTGTCCTGAAGACACAATCTTCTATGTCAGACTGATCCCAGTTGCAGAAAGTACCACCAAGACAGTCTGTAAACTTCCTGAATCATACTTTTTCCTCAGTTTTCAGATCAAGCAACAAGACTACTTTCTGCTTGTGCTTGCTGAAAAGACAAGTATCAGGTTCTTAGATCTACTGATGTGGGAAGGTTTGAATTGTATAATAGCTAGCTCTGATTTTTTTGTTTTTCAGGGAAGGTAAAGTAAAGGTAGTTAATTCAGTAGGTGTAAACTTAATGTTTTCTTGGTCCAGTGTCTGAAACTACATTTAAATACTTTCTTAAAAGAGAACTTGGAAACATTGGCACACCAGAGGAATTAGACACAACTTGTCAAATTTGTCATATGGCTTCTGATAGTAGTACTGTGCAGTTGTTTGGGTTTTTTTGTTGTTGCAGTTGGCTGTGCTACACTTGGTCCCACTTTTTATCATTTACCTGTCTTGGAAATTGGTGATTTTAATTATTTTTATTGGTGAATTTAATTATTTTTAATTGGTGATTTCTTATATCTCAGTCACTACAAATATAATTAAGGGTGTTATCTTCAGTCATCTTTTTGTGAAGTATAAAAATAACTGTATGAAATTCTGGCTAATGGGAGTTCTTGTTTAAAATTACTTTTTCAAGTAATTTAATTTCAATTTAATTAAACTAATTTAAAATTCGTTTCTCAAGTAGCTTACTATGAATAGGGGACTACTTAGCTAATTTAGCCACTGAAAATGATTCAGAGTGTCCTTTTGTTAGGTAACAATCTATCACGCTAAAGTTGAGGTTTACACATTATAAACTGTATGATTGCTTTGTGACACAATGTAAACTTTTTCTGAAGTTGTGAGGAACTTACTTTGTTGAAGTGTTTTGTTCTTTAGGCTTATGTTTATATTTTTGGGAAATATAAATGATTTTTTTTGTGTGTGTGTGCTTTAGGAGCTTGTTCGAAAAGGGATACCTCATCATTTCAGAGCAATTGTTTGGCAACTTTTATGCAGTGCTCAAAGCATGCCAATTAAGGATCAGTATTCGGAGCTTTTGAAAATGACATCTCCTTGTGAGAAATTAATAAGAAGGGACATTGCTAGAACATACCCTGAACATGATTTTTTTAAAGAAAAAGACAGCCTTGGGCAGGAGGTCTTGTTCAATGTAATGAAGGTAAGTCAGTATTTCAGCCCTTGAAAATACATTAGCAAGAATGTGCACAAAAGTTTGGAAACTAATTTGCCTTGTATATAGTGAACTTGCATCAGTTTCGGGTGTTAAGTTTTTTAAACTTACTCTACTTGACACTGGAATGGTTTAACAAATTACATTCCAGTTTCAAAGATAGCTTCCAAATATGGTATTCCTACAGTTAATGGTTTTACTTTGAGAGATTTAAAAAACTTACTAAGTTTGCATTAAAACAGAGTCACATGCTAACTGCTGATAGTATAATGGAATAAAGCATGCCATGAAGTACAGTAAACAATGTTGACCGAGACAAGAACATTGTAAATCAGAACTAGCATTCAGTCTTCAAGTGTTTCTGAACCTGCAAGTGGTAGCAGCAAATGGCAGGTAGAATCTAATGTGCAGTCGTTACAGTGCCCAAGCACAAAATGAGAATGCCACCGTAAAATTAAGTTTGCATTATTTTGTCTTCATTGTACTAGAGCTTAAGTTTTGAAAGACAGACTTTTCCATACAACATAGTTTCAACAGGAAAGTTGGCAGGTTTCCAAATCATAGTAACTCCCGTAACTCTAAAATGAAGATGCAACATGCATGGAGATGACCGCATCTCCTCCACCTGTAAATAAAACTGCAGCACCTAATTTTTCTGAAGAGAACTGTTGTTTCTTTGTCAGGTCTGTCTCCTATAAAAGTAGTAGCCTTGTGCAGTTTGTATGCCAGCTGTCTCTGTTATCTTTTGGCAAATTTCTGTAGTTGAAAACTGCATGTATTTTTTTTTTCTAGCTATGCCTTAGTTTTATCTTTGTAGGCTGTCAGAGAGCAGAGTTCATACCCCTCTGTAGCAGCAGGTAGCAACTAGAATATTTGACTAAAGCTTCTGACTAGAATGTCTGTCCTGGCTGGATTTGGGAAAGGAAGAGTAAGTTATTCACAAAATAACAGCTTGAACTATGATTACTTTTTATTAATAATAAGGCTTTAATTGTTGAGTCTTAAAACTCTTATTTCCTAGGCTTATTCTTTGGTGGATCGTGAGGTTGGATACTGTCAAGGAAGCGCTTTTATAGTTGGATTACTGCTTATGCAGGTAAACATGATATTAAAAATATGTGAATCTTTAAAGTCCCCGCTAGAATGCATAATATATCATGGTGGTTTATTGGGAATTTTTATAATAGTTTTCCTTAGTCACTTTATTACAATGGAATTCTCAAGGGCAGCTGTTTACTCTGCAAATCAAATGAGATTTATTCTCTGTGGTTCTATTTGCCAAGAAGATACTATCTTTGAGTGGGCGAATACATTTATTTCTCAGAGCTAAGGTAGGATTGCAGACTTGCAAGCCATTTTGGTGAATGCTGTTTCAACTATTAATGAACTTCTCATTTCAATTCTATTATACTGAATCTCCTCAGAGTTCAAATGGAACTTCACAGTTAATTTGATAATCTTAAAGCTGCCTTTGTATTACTGCCTTTTGTTTTATGACAAAGTAGAGTATATTATAAGAAATTTGCAGACCTCCATTTCAGTTTAGAAATCACTTGATAGAATTCAATATGTACAAAAGTTCATTACAGTAATTGGTTATAAATCCCTTAAAACAAAACCCAACAAACAACCCAAACAAAAAAAGCACACACAAAAAAACCCAACCCTAAACCCTCCCAGGCACTTACTCTGATATATCCTTACATTTGTCCAGAGTTTTTACTGTGCTTTTTTATTTTTAATTATAGATGCCAGAAGAAGAGGCATTTTGTGTGTTTGTTAAATTAATGCAAGATTACAGACTACGAGAACTCTTTAAACCAAGCATGGCTGAACTGGGCCTTTGTATGTACCAGTTTGAATGCATGATACAGGTACATACAAAATCTATCAAACTTTCTCTTCAGTAACGATTAATAAGGAACTTGGGAATTACAGTTCAAGAGCAGGCATGTCTGTTGGCTAATAGGCTGTTCTCTTGACAGTAGCTAGTTTCAGAACTTCAGAAGTAAATGTATGTGGCTGGGTGGTCTACTTTTTCAACCTTTGGCAGACAGTGACTGGCTTTAAACACTGAAGCATGAGGATTTGTAATGCTACAGTTTAAGCATATGAATGTCTAATTCTGTTTGGATTGGAGATTCTGAAAGTCAATGTCTTCATAGTTGATTTATAGCTATTTTAAAAAATGGAAACTGGGAGATATCCTCATATGTAGAGTTAAAATTTTGTTCAGATTTGGGATGCAGAAAACTCTCTTCCTGGTCAGGCTGATAGAGACAAACAGGTTTTTGTTTTGTGATCCAGTTCCTACCATGATGATCGGAGTGGGATGTTAGGTAGCAGGTAAGACACAGGTCTCTGGCCATGCCCTAGATCTTTCCAGCTCTTTTTTGTAGCCCCCTCTAGATGTGACTTAGGGATTTACAAGCTTGTGACTTCCTATTAGGATCAGGAAGTGGTTTTGTAATCTGTGCTTTGCAGGGTAGAAGTGTTGTAGGGCATTCTATACTGGGACTTCTGTTGCATGGTTCTTGATAATGATGAGTAATATCTTTTCTAGTCCTGTGTTATGAAGCTGCTGTCTGTACTAAATATCAATTATTTTCTTCTTATTATTCAAAATTTGTCAAAAACATGGACACACTAAAACTACTAGCAGAAGCCTAACGTATATTTTTTTTTCTTCCTCTTCTTTTCCAGGAGCATCTTCCAGAGCTTTATGTGCACTTTCAGTCTCAGAGTTTCCACACTTCTATGTATGCGTCGTCATGGTTTTTAACTATATTCCTTACAACTTTTCCACTACCAATTGCAACAAGAATATTTGATATCTTTATGTCTGAGGTAACCTCTCAATACTCATGTTCCATTTCAAGAGTAGCTGTTCAAAGCAGTTATTTAGGTAGTGGTATAAATCCCATTATGATGGGCAAATCTCAAATACTCCTGCTTTTTAGTCCTTATGCTTATCAGATTATTTTGTAGGGGAAGATGTCTGTATGTGTAGTTTGTCAAGGAAGAGCAACTAAATCTTTGTATGTAGGTACTGTGTGCAACTTTGTACTCTTAAGCCTGTTGAAGAGTTACCAAATCTGTCAGTTCTGGGTGCGATGCAATAGCACTGCATACAACAGCGACATCAGTTTCTCAGTATTATAATAAGATTGGGGTGGAAAGTAATGCTGCTTTCAGGCCAAAGTTAAAGCTCCATGGGGATATGCAGGCCAAGAAGAGGGAGTGCTGGCATCTTCTATTGTCCAGATGATGAACAGTAGCCAAAGAAGTTTACGGAATTATTCTGTGTATTCTCATGAAGACACCTAAGTCGTGTTTAGGATTAGAGCTTCGCGTGGTTGTGACTGGTAACAAACCAAAGCTTATGGTCCATTTATGCTCTTTCTCTGCAATCATCTTTTAGAAAATAGTAAGTCGAACGTGGATCCTTTCAGCTTACACTCAAGAATGTCCAAGATAGTATATATGAGTGAGACGTTCCCTTGTATCTGTTTAAATAGTTAATTTAATTTAATATTTTTATTAAATAAAATTAATAATTTAAATACAACTGCATTGTACCATGTCTGAAATTAAAATGGCTTTTTTGAGCAGTACCTGGGGCTTTTTGTACTAAATATATCTAAAACTTTTGATAAAACTGAAAGAGAGAACACCTGTCACTCAGAGTTTTTGCCTCAGCACTAGCCTCTCTGAGGGGGGGTGGTCTGGCATCAGGACAAATAGCTGGACTACTTGTCCTTGGGACAAAATAAGAAACCCAGAACCAATTTGTTGAGATATTTTTCAGTAGCCCTTTTGCTTGTTTGAGAAACTGGGCGAGGTTTCCGACATTAGTAAATAGTAGAATCGTTCTGTACTGTTGACAATGCCATGAATAATTGTTGGATATTTCTTAACTTCTGTTTTCAGGGTTTAGAGATAGTATTTCGAGTAGGTTTAGCAGTACTTCAGATGAACCAAGCAGAATTACTGCAACTTGACATGGAAGGAATGTTACAGGTAAATTAAGGTTATAATAATTGTAAGAGATGTCTGAAATGTGTAACGTGTGTGTGTGTGTATTTCCTTGCAGCTATTAATTATATGTAATCTTGTGCTCTGATTGCTTTTAGCACTTTCAAAAGGTCATTCCACATCAGTTTGACAGTGGTCCAGACAAATTAATCCAAGCATCTTACCAAGTCAAATACAATGCAAAAAAGATGAAAAAGTAGGTATAACATTTTGAGAAAATAGATTATACTGTTGCTAAGAAAATAAGAAAATAGATGATACTGTTGCTAAGAGCTACTGTTTGTTTATCTTTAAAACTAGTTATTCAGTATTTCATTTTGAATTTTCCATCTTTAAATTTTTTGGTGTTCTATACTATAAACAGTTAAAACTGAAGTTCTGTCTGCAAGCAAATTCTTCTAAAGCAGTATTTGCCATTTTTCTTAAACAAAATAAAGCTATCTCTCATTTATAAAAATAACCTAAAAAGCTTTTGAAGAAAGCTGCAAGTTATGGGGAATTACAGCATGTCTGTAAACAGGATCTGAATAGAAAAAGCGGGGGTGGGGGTTGGGGGGGGCATTGTTTGTTTGGTTTTTTTGAGGGTGAAGTAGGGAAAGGAGGTTAAACTTTATGATCTGGCCTAAATTCTTAAGACTTTAGTTCTCAGGAACTGGAAAAGTATTCACAGTGCTAAAGAGCGCATGTATGGTCAAGATTAGTGCTGTTTAAAATATAAATTGATGAAACTTTGTAACACCATTGATAACTGTAAAATAACTTTCATTTGGGGTTTGAAATCCTGAGCATAATACTTTTTTAAGGTTAGTTGCATGTCTTCTCTTTTCTGCCTTTGGTAAATTATGTTTTGATAAGCCACGCTGCACATGTTGTGCTTTTCCAGGGTTAAGTTTGGTGGTTCTCCAGTTGGTTGTAATATGTTGCACATTCACTGTTCTTGCACTGCAGATTGTGCTAGGGTGTTTCAAGTTGAATTTGCCAATCCTTCTGTCAGCAGCCTATGATCAATGCTGTAGAGTGAGCAGTCTTCTCTAAAACAGAAGTAGTAACAAAGTTTTCAGGAAAAACATTGTCTCTGAAAGCCAATATAAGTGTATGTTGTTTAAAATCCTACCGTTCTGAGTCTAAACTTCTTTGGTTGCCTTCTGTAGAGGCATTGTTTCTCTCACTTGTTTTTTCTTGTTGCCATCTTTTTCAGTTGGGACAATTTTGTGGTTTGCTGGAGAGGGACCAAAATTGTTTTCTATGTTTAAGATATTTGTCTCAAATCTCTTTGCATCTTTCTGTCTTCCAGGCTTTCCAAGCTGTTTTTTCTTTTGGCTGAATCTATTGCATTGATTATTGTATAATTACATTGAGTGGTTATTACAGAGCAGCTCCAAATCATTGCCACTGTAAATGTATACAAGCAAGCACCTGCACTTCAGAGTGCTGGTTCAGAGTCTGTTCATATCTACAGAAGTCTGAGTTTTATAGTCTTTGTGTTTTAAATTTAGTTTTAATGTCCAGTCTAAATATTTACAGGAGTGCATTTCAAGCGGCCACTTAAACAGAAGAAATATCAATAATCTGTATCTCTGTTCTACTGTTGTTTGTTAGGTATTACACCAACAAGTAAGTTATCCGCAATTTTTCTAATCATAATTTACTATTTTCTAATTTTTAGGTTAGAAAAGGAATACACTACAATAAAGACAAAAGAAATGGAAGAACAAGTTGAAATTAAAGTAAGAGAGCCTCAACAAGTTTGTTTATGGATCAGTTTAATTCCTAGATGTGGGGTTACATATTTGATCTGTATATGTAGCAGGACATGTAATTGAGGTCCCCAAATTCTTTTCTTTCAGCATTTGTATTTGGGACATCTGGTCATAAAGGACACTTATAGTGAAATTATTGAGACTTCTGGTGGACATTTAAAGAAAAATCTTTGGAGACCTGCTGTACTTAGTTTTCGTTATTTTCTGCTGACTAAAGCTTGATTACAGATGGCCTCATTTATCAGAGGTTCCGAATATGCTGGTTTAGATCTAGGTGTCCCACACAGGAGGTTTGTAAAACAAATGTTAAGATAGAGTTTATCAGAATGCACTTGAGTGGCTTACCATTGATTTTTGAGATCTTGATTTTGCTTATGCATTGGACCCAAGACTGAGTGTCTTCTGTCTGCCGTCACTTTTTCTTTTGGAGCTTCTGCAATTGATACAGAATGTGGAAAAAGGCCACCCTGCGAGTGCAGTTCATGTTTCCCTTTTACTAACTGACCTACTTCCTGTATGTACTTAATCACTGCATCTTTTTACTTTTGACATAAATAGGTTTTTGCTGCTTTTTTTCCTTTTTCACATTTTTTTCACAGCATGGTGTTTGATCTGGATTTGCTTCCTTGTGTCATGTTTTTAGCCAGTTCCATGAGAAAAAGCAGTGGGAGAAATGATGGGCAAGTGTAGTATACAAAGCTTAATAGAGGGAGCGAGTTACAGCCTTCTTCCTGTCCACTGCCAGTCCTTTTGCCTTTCAATATCAGTTTCTAAGGCATCGGTTCTTCAGAAAAAATCAGTGATGTGCACCTGGGAACTTTAATGTCCAGTGTTCCAAGTGTTCTTTAACGTCCAGGGTGTTCCAAGCTTTTTCAGGCAGTTTTATTGTTGTAACAGGCAGTGAGGCAGTTAGCGGTGTTAGGACCTGCTGTAATGGCATCTCAAATCAGAAGACTTGCGGGACTCAAATGACAGTTGTCTGCAGAATAGGACAGAATAAAAATCATTTGAAAGACAACTGTAACTTTAGATTCTAGTATTTTAACTTACTTCAAATCCTTCCGTGCTTCCCTCCACCCCCCAAAAAACACAACCAACAAAAACAGACAAAAAAACCCCAAACCAATAAAAACCCCTCAACCAATCAAACAAACCCACCAATCCAAAGCTGTCTGTTTCTAGGCCCTGCTTTGGGACCTTATATAAACCACTTCTGACTTACTCTCTTCTGCTAAGAAGCTCTGCTATTTTAGGGAGATGGAAAAACTAGCACATTGAGTCTGCCTCTTAGCCTGGCAGAATGAAGCATTACTGAACTGATATCTGTGGCTCTATTCTTAGGGATACAGATCTTCTATCTGAATGCTGACTGCTAAAATGTATAGGAAATGCACTAGTAAAATATGCAATTCAGTACAATTATTTCTCACTTCTGGGGCATCTGAGGTAAATAATTCTCCATATAACCTTACAGATGAAATAAATATTATTATATAATTCAACATAAAATTATTGGGAGGAAAAGGAGGGAAACCTTGTAGCTTGTCCTAGTGCAGGGAATGCACTTTCATGTCCCTTAACCGTGAAGGCCGTGTCCGGCTCTGTTTATGCAGAGGAGGCTGTCAAGTCTTGTGTGGGTAAGCCCTGTGGTTCACCTGCAGACATACTGCTTTCATCTAATGCAACACACAGATGCTTTCATATAACACGAGACTTCTTCTCATCTTCCCTGTATCAAGCTGTTTAAACTCATCTTTTGAGTTAGTACATCATATAAAAGGATGTTAAAAAGGTCACTAACTCTCTTTGTATTTATATTGATTGTTATAGATATGATGAGATAAAAATGTTGTTAGCTTGCTCGACTTTTATCAGACTTCCAATTCATAACTTGAGAAGTACAATTCTGAACTGTTTACCTTCCAGAGGTTACGAACTGAAAACAGACTCCTAAAACAGCGCATTGAAACATTAGAAAAAGTAAGTATGTTGGTGATTAGATTTAATCTGTATTAATTTATACTTAAAGTGATGGCAATTTTATTATATGAAATGGGAATCTCAGAATTATAGCTTACTGTTTTTCCTGCTAATCTGTGGTGTTTACTAACAGTGCTTAGCCAAATAGCATGGCAATAACAAAGCAATTAGGGTCAGTGCTTGTAAATGTTTAAGGTTGTTATGTCTGGCTCTTAGTGAATATGAAACCAAATATTTTGATATACCCAACTTTTGTTGTACTGTTTTCTTTCTGAATTAGAAGCATCTGTTCAAAGTCCAGAAGACTACATGAAATAGTGGACTGCTTGGGTGGAAAAGAGGTTATTGTGAGAGAATCCTCAATTTTGAAAATCTGAAGTTGCTGGGTGTTTTTACGTAGGAGCAAAATGACAGACCTACCGATGACCAGAGGGAGATGGAGATGAAAGCAGATTATTTCATTGCTAGCAAATACAGCAGTAGAGGGGTGTTGTTGCAGCGTTCATGTTCAGTACAGGAAGTCTGCTGCCATTAATTTGTTTTACATAGTTTTGAATTTTTGTAGCGATTTTGGGTACATGGGGTGGGGGAGAAGATCTTTTAAGACTTTCTCGCAGATTTAGTCTGGAATAGAGTTTTGTTAGGCTTCTTTGTAACTGGATATAACTTTAAAAGTATGCATGGTAACTGCTGTCAATCCATTGCCAACATGCAGGCATTGTTCTCCAATGGCCTCTCCTATATTCTGGAGAGATTGCATCTGAGCTGGGCTGCTCTAGAATGAGAACATTCTTGTCCATCTTAACCATGAATAGCAACTGTCTTTCAACAAATGAAATTGAATGCTCCTGAGAGTTGCACACAGTTGTTCATGTTTCATAGGGAAGAAAATGGTAAAGATTCAATTGAGAGTGACGTAATTGAAAGATGTCACACTTCAGATGTTAAATCCATTACAGTTTCTTGGAAAAACAGTCGATCGATGTCAAATGCTAATTAATTGATTTCTGAATTTAGTTTGGAAAAACGCACATAATGAGGACATATTGTGAGAGTTGTGACCAAAAATACAATTTTATAAACATCTTTGTTTCTAATATTGAAGTGCTGATAAAATTAACTGAATAGAGCAGACTCTTTTTAAGATGTTTGAAGCTGTAGTGAATCACTTCAGTGCTCTTGGCAAACTTATAATAGTAAATATCCCTGTTTTATACTTAACTTGCAGAGGTTTGAAATCAGATTTTTTTTTAATTAAGAAGTCCATGTCAGAATTCACTTTCAGAGTATCCCATTCTGACTGGAATTAGAACATTTCAAAATTGAAAGATATTATCTATTAACAAGAACATTTCAAAATGGGAAAATATTATCTATTAATAAGAATTTCTGAAGATCATTATGATCACAGCATCTGAAAAACAGATCATAAAGTGTGAACAAAAACATTCAGTTCTTCTGTTGGAAACTTGTTTTTATTTTCAAATATTTTTTCCTCATCCTAACCTATATGATTTAGTTGTGATTTCCTTAGTGTACCTTACACTTGCTTCTAAGTAATAGCTCTTGTCAACCAGTTTGAACTTTAATTTTAATAAAAGTTGCAAGGACAAAGATGGTCTGCAAATAGATGTGTTCTCTGTTGTAGAATCTGCAAAAATCGAGTGCTTTCAAGGGTGATAGAGTAGAAATTAATTAAATGTGCAACTTGGGGGGGGGAATGCAGTGCTTGTCAGTGTGCATAAATGAAAATTTCTTTCTTGCAAAACTCTGGCAAGGAAAGAGCATCTGAACTGCTCAATTGAGTTACTGCAAGAGTTCAGTAAAACAAAATATTAGCTGTCATAGTTGAAATTTTCTACTTGTGTCTGTCAGTTTGCACCATTTAAGTTTCCTGCTTCATCTTTTTGGAAGCTTTAGTTCTGCATGAATGCCTTGGTGCTTAGTGGAATTTCCTCTGTGCTCAAATTATGCCTTCCTTTCATGTTGTGGATGGACCATAGACCATGTCTTGCATCTATCTATCTACTAGATCATATCAGATAATGTATCAGTAACTTTTGTTAATTAGGGAAGCAAGCCATTCAGATAAAAATAGCCAGTCTCCTGTAGGTGAATTTTAAGTGTTATGGAAATCTGGCTGCCAGACCTTCTTGTATCAAAGATGGACTGTGTTAAATCTATTGCAGAAAAGGCTGCTTCCTGGGACGTTCAGGCTGAGTTGCCTTAATTTATATGAAGAGTTGTTAATTTTGCAAAAAGAGATTGTACAGAAAATGGGTAGAATTTGGGCATTTTCTTTCTCTCAGCTCTTGTCTTTTTTGTCACTATTATCACCCCTTTGTTTTTTTGGTTTTTCTTTTCCTTATTCCTATCTGAATTTTTCCTTTGTAGGAAAGTGCTTCCTTGGCAGATAGATTGATACAGGTATAGTCTTTTAGTCTTTTACTGTATGACTTTCTTCCTACTCTCGAAAACCCCCAAACTGCTTTAATGCATGCACATTTGCATGCTGTACTCTATCCCTGCCTTGCTGATTTGGAATAAATATAGAGCTAATCTCTTGCTAGAAACCTGGTTAATTTTGTTTACTAAGAATATATAAACCCAATATCTGCATGTTATAATATTTTTCCTAACCTAATGTAATTTTTTGGTACAAATTCCCATGACAAATGGATTCTATGACACTGTATTAACACTGAAATTGAATATTGCGAACTTAAATTTGTGCATGTACAACGGAGTAATGTTGCATGAAAGGAATTTTATTGAATGCAAGTACGCAATTGTGCTTGCTGAATGGATGCTGAACTTTGTAATAAAGTACTAAAGCAGCTGTTTAGTACTACCTTGTCCTAAAATTTCTACTAATTGTACTCTATGCTGTTTGCAAAACCAATCTGATGAAATAAGCAGCTAAGCATCACAAAGGCAGTCTTTCTTGGATTTGTCCTCAATTGCTTAAAAAAAAAAAAAATTATGTCCTAAGGGACAAGTGACAAGGGCCCAGGAGGCTGAGGAAAACTACCTCATAAAACGGGAGCTGGCCACCATCAAACAGCAGAGTGATGAGGCCATTACTAAACTGGAGCAAGCTGAGAATACCATCAGGGAGCTCCAACAGCAGCAGCAATGGGTAAGGAGCCTGGCAGCACATCATCTCATCTTTTTCACTCACTTGTGTTTTATTTTTCCTCATCATGACATGGTCTCTGTGCTGTCCTTGTAAATGCTTGTTCATTGTGATTTGCATTCTTAAAATTACACAAATTGGACTAAGTGATATTTTGGTCTGTTCTTACTGATAGATGAGATTCATAACCCTGGATAGATGTAAGTTATTAGTTTAAAAAAAAACAAACACAACAAAACACACCAAGCCAAAAACCCAACAACCAAAAAACCCGACCCAAAAACCCAGCACCACCAAAGAAATACTAACAAAAAAACACAGACAAAACCTTTGGTAGCTCCTAACACTAAGAATCTAGCCACTGCAAATTGTGTCACTCTGAATACTCAAATTTGAGAGTTGATTCGTAATGCCTTTATCTAGCTTCTCATTTAAGTCAATCTCTTCCATGTTAACGTTTCTTCTGTGTACCTATATTTTTTTTTTCCTAGCATGCTTAAATTTGCTGCTTGCAAAAATATGAAGAGTATTGCCCCTGAGTTTGGAACTACAGGACTTTATTAAAAGGTGTGGGTTTATGTGCAGATAGAGCAGGAAAATAGCTTTTAGTAGCTGTATGTAGCACTGTGTGTGTATGTACTATGTGTTTTAGGTAGTATAATGTGTAAGACTTCAGACTGTTACTGTGAGACTGAAGATACTTTCTCTAAGCCACTTACAAAGTGCTCAGTATCTTCTCTTGAGAGAGGGTGGGAAGCTGTTTCAGCAGCCTTCACTTGCTGAATAAACTGTGCACTAGCAGTGTTGATGCAAATATGCTCATATTGTTTTAAGTAAGTGGTATCCAAGTACTTGTCTGATGCCCTGGGCATTTCAGGTGTATGAAATACAACTTTTTAGAACTACAGCATACTGCAGCTGCTTACTAGATCCCTTACAGGCAATATGGCAGTTTGTTTTACATGACTTCCACCAAAGCTCTGGAAATACTTGTATCTTGTCTTGGAAAGTGGAGATGAGATTTACTGTTGGACTGAAAAGAAATCATAACTTAAACTATTTCTATAATGTTGCATTTATTATGTCTGTTTAATGCATTTCAGTGTAGAAAAGGTACATCTTTTAGAATAGTTGCAAGGTGTTATTAATGAGCTGTTACTCTGTAATGTGTAATGCTGCTTTTTATTTAAATTTAGCAATTTCTTTAGGGGAAAAAACATGAAGAAATTATGATTAGGAAAATGGGGATGTTCTAGCGATGCCTTCCAAAATTTTAGATATGTTGTAATCTTTCAAGTAAAATAAAATGAGAAATGTTTATAGACTTGGGTAGACAGCTGTTTATTCTCTGATTACAATAGTACACGTGCTTTTGGAATGTGTTTTTGGAGGCATCCATGTTATTTGTACTCAGTTAAAAGTTATTAAAAGAGACTAAAATGCTGTATTTATCTATTAGTTAATTGATGGGTAATATGACTTTTAAAGCTAATGCTTTTAATTATGCTGGGGACCTTATTGAGTAGCAATGATGGGAAAGCCTGGCAGGTTGGCTAGGCATGGGAACTGGTCCTGAGCAAAACCATAGATAACTGGATTGCAAAATTAGCTGGATTGGAGCTGTGAGGGCAGAAGATTGGACAGGTACTGCAGGAGTGGAGAGTAAGTAAAATGTGAGAATGGGCAGTTAATTTTAGAGCCGCACTTCCTACCCTGCATGCTTGCAGCCTTGTTTTCCTCCACTTAAATGTGAACCTGACTATAGGAAATAGTCTGACTATGCCTGGAACTGAGGCTGTAAATCCATGTGGTTATAGAGGGATCTGTGCCTAGTAGCTGACTAGTTTTGACATGCAAGGAATAGTACTGTGCTTCTGAGGACCGTCTGCGTTAACTTAGACAATGTGGTGGAAGTGTTAAGATGGTTTCAATTAGTAGTTCCCTAGATTCTGCTGCATTAGTAAGATTTGTAATTGAACAGGCTTTTAACTTTGTTTCCAAGCATGGAAATAGGAGCAACAAATGTAAACATGCACTCAGGGCACCACCTAGTGGAAATCCATGAATTCCTTTTGAATTTTGGCATTTCACTTTAAGTAGAGAACACCGATAAATCTTTTTGCCACTTTCTAGTGCCAGTAGCTTTGCTCTTGGCAATACTCCTATTCAGTATTGTCTTACGAATATTTGCTTTAATGGTTTTTTTTCTCCAATTATTTCAGTTTTATGATTAGCAAAAATGATTGCATCGTGAACTTATAAATGGCTGCATAGTTTATCTGTACTTATTTAAGGTACAGCATCTATCCTACTTACTTCATAATCTACATCTTTTCCAATCTTGAGTTGTCTGTTTCAGCATGATAGAAACTGTAAAGTTCGGGTATGAATTTCTGAGTAGGAATGTATGAAAAGAACTGCCTAAGGATACTTGCGGCTGCCTCTTCTGAACAACACTATGGGATTTAAAAAAAAAGAAAACAAAACGCAACCCACCTTTACTTGTAAATCATGAGGCAGGAGAAATAAGAGTAGGGTTCTTTTGTTTTGTTTGTAGTAAAAATATCTGAACCATAGTATTTCGAAGAAGGCTAACATATCCTTTGTAAAAAGGTTATGCATTTGTATTTAAATATTATCTAGGGTTTATTCTACCTGTTCTATGAGATTTGATAGCGCAAGTTGGATGGCTTAAAGGTAAGTATTGAACTACAGGACGCGTGTGTGTATGAAGAAATTCTCCACTGCAGCACTGCTTTGTAAGGCTGAATGGAGATGGGTAGAGGAGTATTCTTTTGACTGAAGTCCAACACCAGAAGCCCAAATTACATGCAACTTAAATTTTTCCTGTGCTGAAGTATTTATAGGGAGTTTTTAGTTGAACCAGAATGACTTTATTACAAAGCGTTGAGTCTACTTGGAGAAGTGGTTCTTACCGTTGTTTCTTAGTGAGAGGAAGGGAAGTTCTGCTATAGTACTTCTCCCAGATGACCTGAAAATAGTACTAATGATCATATAATAAATCACATATTAAGTGTCATCAAATGTATTCTACATATTTCTGAATATATTTAAGGTCATTTGGAAGGGGAAAAGGAAGCGGAAAATAATAAGGTTTGAGATGGAGACTTCACACTTAATTTTACTTCGGATGCGAACTTCTACATCTTAGTAGAGAGCAACTCTGTCAGTATAAGGTTTTTAAAAACAGTGTATAACCTGTACAATTTTTTATATTGATAACTGTGACGAAATAATTGTAAAGCTAACAATATTCTGAAGTGGTCTTGGAGTTCAGTGTTTCAGCTACCTAAACATTTTCCTGAATGGTTTTGAAGAGAATGGTACTAATCTGTCTTTGGCATGTCTAATCTTTAAATACAGAAACTTGCCAAAGGCTTCTAAATGTGGTGGGTAACCAAAAGATTAAGAGGAAGGTGGTTTCTTCCTCATGCTGCTAGTAAATCAAGAACTGCATAGAGGAAGTTGTGCCTGACTTCAACAGAATACAGAAGGTTTTCTTTTGAGGCATGCTAAGAGCAACGGTATTTGAGGAGTTGGGGTGAGGGTAATCAGCCTGTTCTAACCTACTCCTGATAATTATGTGCTGAAGGGTTTTTTCTTCTCTGTTCTTTTTCTCCTATTGTTTCTAAATGAAAAAGGTAGCTTCTGTTGGATGTATAAAAATGAATAGTGTAATGATTTCTGCCAGTTAAATACACCTCCAGAACACAAATCTCAGTCTTTCCCAGTGATACTCTAATTTTCAATGATTTCAATGATTACCCAGTTCATCAGTTCATCTGAATGCTTGAAAATTGAATCTGAGAAATGAGAGGCAGTTCAAGCTAAAATAGCTTCATAACTTAAGAAGGATCATCAAGTGTATTATGTGAATTTTCATTAACTAAACATTCAGATGGAAGCATATACATTTTGCAAGGTAATTTATAGCCATGTATTTGGTTATTGTTACAGTAACTCCATAATGCATAGTTTCTTTTCATGCTAAAATGACTGATAATAATTAAGAGCATAATAATTGATATAGGGAATATATGCTTGTAATTTAGGGTTGCAACCTTAGGGAAGGCTTTGCTTTGTTTTACAATATACTTTTTTTTATATTATGTTCTGATTTGCAACCAAAAAGCAGAAAATAAAAATACTGTATTTAGTGAAGTAGTACAGTTAGTGCTTGAATATGTAAACCAAGTTAGCTGGGCAGCTGCTGAACAATCTGTTAGTTGCCCTTCAGTATAGAGTACTGGAAAAGCATTCTGTAATTACATATAATAATCTGCCACTGGCCAAAATAATATTAGGAATGGTTGTGTCAGTCTCTGATATTTTACTGTTTCTGAGATATTAAGAAAAGTTGGGGGAAAACAACTCCAGTTGTGTGAAGCCAAGCAAGGACTTGTTTCTTTCAGAAGTAAATGGCTGCAGAACTACATTTTTAGTGCTTTATATTACAGACATCTTTTCAACACAGCCAAGAAAAACAGTGGTACTGTGGTTAAAACATTTGGCTGGTGCCTGGAAATCTGGGTTTGCATTGTGGTTTATGTCACAAATTCTAGGGCTTAAGGCAAATCTGTAAAAGCAGGTTTTTTGCTAAAGAAATCAATCTTAAAGTAGTTTTCAAACATTGGTTTGACTATAAACTTGTATTACTTTTATGTACTAAATTATTAAAATTGTGTGTTGTTTTTTTAAGGAGCAAAAATCACAACTTTGAACTTGTGAATATTGTTTTTTAAATCTGTTTTGATCTTGGATGTATTTTTTTGCCAGTCTGTCAAGACTTGATTTAAAGTTTGTTGTGGCTAAATAGATAAGTACTCCTAACATATTCCTTAGGCAGGTGAAATTTAAAGGCAGATTTAAAGAAGGCATGACTTGTGCCTGAAACTGGATAAGTAGCTCTTCTTACATTCGCCATTACTTACTATTTGACAAACATCAGTTAGATTTTTGTAGTCTAAAACTATTAGAGCACACTTACATATTGTTGCAAAATCAGGATGTATTCAGCTCTTCAAATCTGCTGTTTTCCTTCAATTTCCTGTGAAGTACAAGAGGACTTCTTACCTGAGGAAAGCACACTGCATTCGTTCTTGTTCCGTATGTATCATAAGCAGAATCTGGAACAAGAAACGTAGAGTCCATTTAAGTTGCTGTGTGTATTATCTGATGAACTTGTACCAACAGCCAGGGAATAAGAAAGAGCTGTTGCCTGTTCTCTGCGTCTGCATGTTGTTACATATGTAAGCTACTCATGTGCTTGTATCATGTGAAGCTATTGTAGAAATGCATCAGCATCGTCCGCCCATGCTCTCCTTACGCTCAAGTCAGGGCTACCTCCGCTGCTTGCTGAGGCAAAGACACTATGTGTGTTGAAAATAATGCAGATGTTTAGATGCAGAAAACTAAATTGTTTGATGCAAACATAAAGTAAGAAATAGTTGTATCTTTAGTATAATGAATACTCTATGGATTTTAAAGTTGAATTGCTAATTGAATAAAACTTCACCTATGAATCCAAGTATAGTATTCTTCACAATGTAGTTAATGGCACCAAAGATGTATTAAATGATTTCCCTTTAAACTTAATTTTCGGGGTAGCTATGCATACACAGTAACTAGGCAACTACACTTTGGGGATTTCAATGTGCTTTTTTTTTTTTTTTTTTTTTGAACAAGAAA
>NW_008794451.1:2651165-2704761 GCF_000699145.1 Aptenodytes forsteri
GATTTCAATGTTCTTTTTTTTTTTTTTTTCTTCTGAACTAGAAATTTAAATGCTGGTTTAGGATGGCCTCGCCTGTCAAGCAAGTCTGACAATCTGTGGTGAATTTCAAGTCATTTTAAAGTGACCCAAGAAAGAAATAAAATGTATTTTGTAACTATTGACTGGAGGAAAAAGTTAAGTGGGGCTTTTGAATACAAATGCTTAGTATGACTTCAGTTGGATGTATCTGTTGAAAGATGCAGTTTCATGAAATTGTGCTTTAGCAAGTGAAAGGTTAGATCTCACTTTTAATTCCGGCTAATCAACAGTCAAGAAATAAGTTAATGGTGAATTAACTTACTTGAGCAGGACTGTGGGTTTTTTCCCTTCCTCCTGAAGTTTGGAAAGCGTGACTTTCAAGTTCTGAACTGCTGTTTTATTACTGAGGTAATGTGTTTGGGTGTGCAAAGCTGGCTGGGGGATAGTCTTGGAGTAAGTCCTGTATGGAAAGAACCAAATTTCTTTGTAGCTTGGGCCTATGCTGCCTGTCTAGAAGGGGCTATACTGCTACTTGTGCCTGGATTTTTCTCATAAATCCACAGGGCTTGCGCTAGAAGGGAATCTCAGAAGGAATACGTATAGTGTAAGCAAATGAGAGCCAAGGGTTGGAGTGGAAGAAAGGGGCAAACCAAAGTGATTGTGCATTGAAGCATACATGGCTTTATTTTAAATTCAAGACTATGGAAGGCTTCTGTTGAATCAGAGTTTAAGTGAGTAGGGATCAAGAGAGATACTTGTATTAACCTTGTAATTAGCTAGTCTTTCCTAAGCATCTTTTTCTGCATATCGCAGATCCTTTGAGAATTTTTCAGTTTGGGTAACAATGAGAGAAAAGTGTGAGTTGTTGCTCATCAGTACTAATAGGGGTCTCAGTTTGGTCTTACACATTTGGCTGTATGGAGGTGCAGAGAGGTATAGCATTAGGGTTCTTATTGTTAGCAGTCTGGATAGACATGTTAGTAGACTTGTATAAGGTAAGCACTTGTGTTGACCTTAAGCTAGTATTCCTAATGTTAAGCATTTGAATGTACTTTTCACTCCAAATCTGGCATATAAAACCCCTTTCAAACCATCTGTGCTTCATACTAAACATATTTCTGCAAACTTTGTAGCATAAATGCAGTTCACGATACAGTGAAGACTTTGTGCTACAGCTGGAAAAAGAGCTGGTCCAAGCCAGGCTGAGTGAAGCAGAATCCCATTGTGCCCTGAAGGAGATGCAAGATAAAGTTCTAGAGATGGAAAAGGTAAATCAAACCAGGACCTTCTGTATAAAATAGCACTAGAAACAGAATACAGGTCCCTGTAATTCTTTGCATAACTGTGCTCTAGAATCTTCTCTTCTATGCTTTCATGACTGCAAGATGCTTTTCAAACCTGAAGTTAATATAGCAAAAAACCTAAGATCTGTTTGCACTGGGAAAGGTTTGTGCAGAATAGATCACTTTTCTCCTGTTCCTGAAGCCCACTGCAGTGGAAAACTTGGCTTCCGGTGGAGTCTACAGTAAACATCAATTGTTTTGAAATTACATCCTGCAACAAGAGCAGTAGGCTTAGGGTGAGCACTGAGGTGATGTGAAACTAAATAGTTTGGGAGGGGAGGAGAGAAGAGTTCAAAATTCCCATTCCCAGGTCTTGAGTTCTTGAGTGTCTCTGACTTTGTCCCGTTATGGGCAGGGAAAGAATACCTCCACTGTTCAGTATCAAAGTCTCTACTGCTTTTTGGGTGCCATCCCAGCTTGTAACTTACTGATGCCAGAGTTCGAGCTGTACTCAAAGGAACTGTCAAACATTTACCTTTCTTCAAAGAAAAACCTAACTGCATAATAAAATACAAAAAAAGGAAAGGAAAAAACGCACTAATTGACCTAAAATGAAGCACGCTCTTCAGATCCTGTTGTATTGGCTTTGGAAATTGTTTCCTCATGGAAACTTTAAAGAGCTGTATACTCAGGAATGTGGCCAGAACTTACTAGCTAATTAGATTAACCCACTGGAGTCAAGATTTTATTTTTTTAATTATCTGAGGGGCTTGAAGGGAGTCTGACAGGCTAGTAGTGTGGTAGTTTTTACTGTACTGAACATTGGTAAGAATACAGGATCTAAGGTACTTTTCAAAGTTCAAAAAGAGACTACTTATTTACTTAACCTTCATCAGCATGAAGATGGCATACATTGAAAACTGAAATGTGAAGAAAAACTGGAGCAGTGGGGAAAATTCCAGTGTACCAGACAAACCCAGATGTAAAGTAGTATTTCAGTCTGTCCATAGTGAATTTAGGCACACGAGAAAGTGTCTGAAGTTAACTCCCTCAAATGCCTATAAATACAGCTCTTTACTGCTGTTAGCGATATGTCGTGTAATCTGGGAAAACTATGCTCAGTAACCCAAGACTTGCATGGCTATACTGAGAGTGATGTAAACATTCAGAAACACACCCTATCACTTCCTATATTTGCCAATACTTGGAGCCCTTGATTTGAAACAGAGATGCTAATAAATGGCTGTTGTGCTGTGTTCTGTTAATGTTAATAATGTACTTTACTCTCAAGAAAACCTGGCAACTGTCACAGTATTACACATCTACAAAAATAGTTGATTTTGCTGAAAATTACTACTGAGAAATACAGTAGAAGGTGATGAAACACAGTTCAACTTTGAATATTTGGTGTCCAATGATTTGATGTAGGGATATTGTAGCTAGGCAGACTATGTCCTTTTTCTTCCCCTCTGTTTCTTTCCCAGACTTCCATAATTATACTTCCGTCACTGTTTTACTTTCCTCAGGTCACTCCTGCCATGTGTTTTCCTGTTCTCTGTTTCGCTTTCTCTAGTCTTTCTACTTCTTCCTCATGTGTTTTTGTGAACATTTGTGTACTTTCATCTGCAAGACCTTTTCTTGACTGGTTGTTGTTTATAAATATTAATGGATGGTTCCTTTGTCAACATCTTTTCTGCTTGTCAAAGGCAGATGACCTAATTCCCAAAAAATTAATTTCCATTTATTATTTTTCCTGTAAGTCTAAATAAAAGTTCTAACTCTACAGGTACAATTTCAGTTCCTCATTTGCTTTACTTTTATCAACAAGCTCAAAATCTTTCAGATTTCCCTCCATATTTTTGATGATGTGTGAAAAATAGTGTAAATAATGCTTTGTTAGGGATACCATCCGGGGAAATCTGGAAGTCAAAATACCTAGAACTACCTTGTCAACTCTTTTTCTGTAGTTGGCAGTTGGAAGATACTTACTCACACTTGCTATATCCAGGAACTTAGATTTTTGAGGGATTTTTTTTTTTTTGCAAGGGATGTGTAATTAAGAAAGTTTGGTTAGTAATAAGAGTTATCATTCCATGTCTATTCTTGGAGTGGGTCTCACTAAGCACAATTGTATTCAAATACATATTTAAGAGGATGGTCCTTGTTGCAGAGGAACAGCTCTCTCCCTGATGAGGAGAATGTTGCTAGACTACAAGAAGAACTGATTGCAGTAAAATTAAGAGAAGCAGAAGCTCTGATGGGTCTCAAAGAACTACGGCAGCAAGTCAAAGATTTGGAGGAACACTGGCAGGTATGGGTAGCAATACACTTTTAACAATTTTTATTTTCAGTGAATGATGATAAAGCAAAAGACTATGAAATTTTGAGATGTAGAGATCAAGCAGAAACTAGTGATTGTGGATCAAGCCACTGAGGTGGGAAAATCTTTAAATGGAGCTGCCACAAGAAACTTCACTTCAAATGCATGTTAGAAATGGGTCCCCAGTTGTTATAGATGGCAGAGAGCCTGTGCTACCAGCTAACCATTCTGGTGGAAAGGAAGTACCTGATCAGTACTTCTACTTCACTAAATGTTAATAAGGGCTAGAAATAGGCAAAAGTCTCAGGATATGCTTGCAGTTCACTGACTTATGTAGTTGGGAACAACTGTATTCAGCTTTTTAATTGTCTATTTTTAAAACTAGGAAGTTTGTCCTAAAACCTAGAAACCCATCCAAACAGGAGCACTGTGGCAACTTGTCCCCATATAACTCTGAGACCTTAAATGAAATAAGGGAACACCAGGAAAGATCAGGCATTATCAGCAATGGCATGCTATTTTTCTAGCGTCATCTAGCTCGTACCACTGGAAGATGGAAAGATCCTCCCAGAAAAAACACAGTGAATGAGCTACAGGATGAGCTGATGACAGTCCGATTGAGAGAAGCAGAAACTCAGGCTGAACTGAAAGAGACGAAACAAAGAATGATGGAGATGGAAACACAGGTATGTTATTGAACACTAGCATGTGTGAATTGAGCTGAATGCTGGCAAATTGGTGTCAAATGGTAGATATCCGGTGATGATCTTTTACCATCTACAGGTATGACTTTAGTTCCAAAATGTGCTTTTTTAATGCTGTTAGACTAGGAGGGAGAATCTAGCGCATACAGTCCAACTTACTTTAATGTCTCTTCTTTAGTCTTTTCCAGGACTAAGCTTTCTGCATTTCTCATTTGGACTAATTGGTAGACTCTCTGAATGTGTGTGAATCTTAATTCATTAAATTGTAATTGGTATAACAACAAAAGTACTTTTAAGGTGTTCTAAATTTCACAAACCTAATTGACAATTCTGATAATAGTAATTCTAATTCTTTAAATGGTAGTGGTTTCTTTCTTCTGGTGAAATTGCCTATACTAGATTATCCACTGAGGTCATGAATCTGGTTACTAAACTGTGGATTCTCAGCAAAACAGCTGTATGTTGTCAGATTTTTTTTTAGCAGAACCTTTAATTTCATGTGCCAGAAAAGAAAAGCATGATTCACCATTGCTGAGATTTGTGCAGAAAAGACAAAAATAACTTGTCTGCCAACATCTTTTTTGTTTAACTAGGGAATAAGTTAAATAATTTGTTATTAAGCAAACAAATCTGAAATGAAAGTGCAGTAAAGTTGGTGAGTTCATATTGGCAAACTCTCAACTGAGTCAATAAACACAATGTGCTGTTGATTGAGAAGGATTTGTAACAGGCTTTTGAGAAATCTTCCCATGAAATACCTGCTAAATGTAACTGTTACTTGAAAGAGACCTGTGCATCCAAAAGGCTAAACAAACAAAAAGCTGCTTTACTGGACAAGCTTCAGCAATCTCAGAAACCAGGAGAGCATGTAAGAATGTGCTACTGAAGAGAGATGAGCTAACTGCAAGGCGCATGATGGCTTATTTCTGACAGAGGCACCACTTTTTCTATACCAACTGAATAAAAGTTTCCTCTTGCCTTAACTTTTAAAATGTTCATTGAAGTGTTAATACTGTTTTATACAGTTAATGTGTGCTTTTGTTGTTTTTTCCCCATCTGTGTATTTATTTCAGTCAGTAGGGGGCACAGGTATCCTGCTGTCTGGATTACATGTATTAAAATCACAAGACCTTTAGGTACTTCTCACTTCAGTGTTAGGCATCGAGTCTTTGTATATGTTTATGCAGTTTACTATCATTTGACAGAAATGCGGTGGTTCTTGTGTTGTGTACTGGTCTATGCACAGCTTCATATAAAAATGGTGTGATGTACTAATGCACTGATCTCAATTAAGGTGCCATGTTACTTTCAGGAATTCACTGGACAGAGAAATGTGCACATAGTATTTCTGTCATACCTGATGTTTCTTGGACGCATCAGCTTGTTGCTGCAGTTGGGATACAAGTTCACAAAATCTTTGACTCACCTAAGCAAGAGAGTGGGAAAAACAGATGTACAGGACCTTTGCAATAATGTTCTTACAATGAATCATCTGTTGTTTGAGAACAATTTGAATATCCTGGTCATAAACTAAATGTCATGCAAACTTTTCTGATTACACTTAGAAAATTCAGAATGCTTTGTCAGCAGAAGTTTTTTACCGTAAATGATCTATAAGTCTTTCTTGTCAGACTTCAGGGAGTTAAATTAATATCAAAGATCTTTCCTTAACATGCATTTTCTTTCCTTTTTTGTCATAAATTTCAGAATCAGATCAATAGTAACCATTTACGAAGGATGGAGCAAGAGGTTACCAACCTACAAGGGAAGGTACAGTATCTTTCTGCACAGAACAAAGGACTTCTTGCTCAGTTGAATGAAGCAAAACGTAGACAAGCAGAGATTGAATGCAAGGTAAACAATATCATGAATAGACTATTTGTGTGCTAATGTATATGTACTCTCTAGTCTTCTATTGTTGGATAGAATTGTGTCTTAATTGAGAAGTAGAAATCACAAACCCCAAACTTTCTTTTACTGATTTGACAATATCATCTTGAATTTACCATCTCAGAAAATCACTTGAGGTTTTGACAGAAGTGCTTCTTTGTGGTCCCACAAAGATAAACTTTTACTTTAAAGTATGGTTCTACTCAGAAAAGTGTCTGTGTATAATACGTAAAAAGACACTCTTACAGAACAGATTCTGATCACTGTGTGCTCTGATTGTCTTTAGTGATAGAAGAGGTTCATTACTTCAACACTGACTATTATGGCAGAATTAGTTTAGGTTCAAAAAAAGGGAGTAAAAGTAGTGTTTGAATGGAGAGGTGTACAGAAGGGAGTGTTACAGTAGTCATTTCCTAATAGTAACCAGACTTTAAGGGGACAGCCTGAAAACATTGGGCAAAAGATCAGTTTTTATTATTGTCAATGCACAAAAGAGAGCCCAATCTAATGTCTGAATCTCAGATTTAATTAGTTAATTTTGTAACTAAATCCATAACTGATTTCTAATAACTTATGTCTTCATAACTTGTGCACACATAATGTGGACAAGAAATAAAGGATAAGTCTTTCAAGCTTTTTTCTCAAAACTTGGATGAAAATGCTCCTGAAATTGCTACTGATATTTACTTCAAAAAAGGGCAATATTAGTTGATAAATCACTATAGAAGACATTACTTGCTAGAGACATGAAAACAACTTTTTACTGAAATCTTATTTCCAAAAGATGTATGAATAGTCTTTTATAAAATCAGCTAGCACTGAACAGTCAGTAATTTCTAAATAGGATACTTATTAGTATGTTAAAAATAGTACTGAGATGAAAAATCAGACTACCATTTATTAAACTGTGGCTGTGAATTTGCCACTTGAGAGCAGATGCTGTTATATAATTTGTTGTTCGTGATCACATCTTAGTTTTGCCCTTAATGTAACCAAACCTTTTTTATGTGCGCTACTTGTTTCTGTTCTCATTCATGCAGAACACTGTTATTGGTTGAGTGTTTGTTTTTCAATTTTATCCAATATACATGCATTTTGCCTGTAACCCCATACGTACCCCAAAGACTGCGTTAACTACAATTCCATCAAATGCTTCTGTGGACAATATGAATCAGGAGTGTAGTTTGGGTGGTTTACTGTTGTCACTTAGCCTGCAGATGAAATGACATCCTTATTAATATGCATTGTTTTGCTATAATACCACACTTCCCAGTTTTTACAGATTTTCATTTCTTCTTGTAATTTCTTTTCTCTAAGGTAATGAATAAATCTAGGCAATTTAATTGTGTAGTGAACTCTGATCTTGTGTTCGTTACTCAAAGCCATAGTGTGTAATTTGTAATTGGCAATTTCTTGCTAGTTTTGCCTTAGTTATAGTTCTTTCAGCAAAATGAAGCTGGTTTGTCTTGTTGTTCAGTTCCATTTTAAAGAAATTTAAGAACAGTAAATAACTGACATGTACTCCAGGTATTTCAGGTTTTTTTAGGTTTTCATTTTTCTTGCTGTCTTGCCAGTTCCATTTGTTTCCAATGGAACCTGAATCTAAAGTGTGGTGAAGACGTAACTTCTACTGACTCATCAGACTCCATCACAAGCTTTTAGGAAACAAGCCACTGAATCTTATCTAGAAGAAATTGCTTCTATTGACTGGTTTTTGTTCACCATAATCACTGATTTCCTAAGTGCTATTTTTTTTAAATGCTGAGATTATTCTTATTGATCTTTTTTTAATAGTCACGATCTTGGTGACATGTCTTTTCCTATAACCCATAACTGTTTTGTTTGATTGTTTTTTGATACTGAAGGTCCTCATTAATCCTTAAGAGATTGAGAGGGTGTAGTCAATATTCTGGAGTTTTTATGTTGACTATAAAAAGAGTAGTATGTCTTTAACCTGACTAATGAGTTAATATACATGACTGTTCTCACTGCGATAATTTGCTTGGAAAGTTATGTTCTAACATGGGTTAGAGAAAAGTGTGGTGGTAATGGACAGAGCACCAGTCATATTTTTTTAGACGTTCTCTGAAAGTAGCAGTGGTCAATAGCCAGTGAAGTAGTGGTACTGACATACAGTAATTAGATCCTGAAACTTGTTTTGCAGTCACTGATAGGAAAAAGATTACAGTTTACATTGTAACATGTTTTCCAAGTTGACATTTATGATATAAAATTAAATATTACCAATTTTGATGCACATACGTTGCCTGGAGTTCTGCTGTTTAACTGTGTGCTAGACTGACTTCTTGGAATGAGGCTTAGTATAATACCATATAGACTCCTGTACTGTTTACATACACAAGGTTTTTTTGCTAACTGCTCACGTTTAACTTGTTGGAAACAACCTTTCTCCAATGTAGTTTCCCTTCATTCCCTTTTCCCTCTACCTCTGACATTTGTCATGAACTTTCATTGTGACTTTATTTTCTAATAATCTATACAAACAATTCAGCAATGTTTTACAGATTAATAAGAATGCTGTGTCATCAAAAAGATTAAGCCATGTTAAACAATATACACAAGTTTAAATATTCTCACGCTCCTTAAATGGGACGTAATTTGGTGTTGAACTTCCTATTGCTGTTTCAAACTCATGAAAAACTTTTCAATTTTAAACTCTAACTATATGATAATACACAGTTAAATGAAAAATGAGAGGCTATAAAAATCCATTGTCCTTTGACAGTTGATTTGTAAGGACTGTCGTTCTGTTTCCTGTCCCTTGCTCTCCACATTCAAACTACTGGAAGCATGATTTTTAGCTTAATCTAAGTTTCATGCCAAATGCTTTCACTTTTTCTTGTTATAGAAGAGACTATTTTAAGTTCCTTTCTCCCCACCTCTATACGCCAATAAATGAAGGAAATACCTGCTTGCGATTGTTTAAGGTTATTTCACTGTGTGAGGAAAAGAAGATTTTAATTTTAAAGTGAATTTAAAGAAAAAAATAAAGCTGATATCAAGTAGAAAGCGAAACATTGTTACACTTGCAAGCCAAAACCTTGCAATGTTACTGGCTTTGCTTATGCTAACTAGGTTTAGAAGACACCAGCATATCCCATGGCTACTATGTGAGGCATATGTTACAAGTGTGAAGGGCTAGCCTCCAGCAATAACAGAGGACTTTTCATACCTACAGTCCTTCCAGAAGCAGGTTCAGTATCTGTAACTTTACTAAATAGTGTTGCTACCAACTTAGATTTGGCTTGCAATACAGATAATAGCAGGTAGCTTGAATTGAAAAGACAGTACTGCAGTGTAAATATCTGAAATAAAGCTATTTAATATGTTACTGAAACAACAACTTTGTATTCAAAACTGATGAAGAAAGTTTCAATAATCTTTCAGGTAACGTCATGGAGCAATGCAGAAAATGCTAAATTTTTGTAGCACTAAATATTTTTAAAAGTTCTACCTTGCATCTCCTTAAATCTAGCAAGTTTGTTATTCCTGATTCCATTAGAAACTGATGTTTGATTTGTTTCTTCCTATTGTTTCAAGTCATCCGAAATCATGCTCTTTTACTTCTGTCACTACAACTTGGCTAGGTAGCAATATTTCTACTTGAAGAGGTGTATCAAAAAAAGACACATTTGGATTTTCAACTCCTCAATTGTGTTTTCTATGCAGAAAGAGCTGGTACATTATTTCTGGAGCTTGTATTTTTCTTTAAAGAATAGCTTAAAATACATAAGCAGAAATTAAATTTTTTGTAGCAAGTTGCATCTCATACCACCTGTATGGCAACTGTTTTCTGTCCCTGGTGTGTACTGTTATGTTTTTCCTGCTTTATCTGACTACTGCTTCTACAGCAAGGACTTAATTTCAAATTGTTTCCTGAAACACAGCACTGATCTTTCTAATCAGTTTTGCGAAAGAATTTACAACATAAGATTTGTGCCCCCGCTCCAGTCTTGTCTTTCCTACCATATCAGCTTTTGTGGTAATTATTGAGAACATGCTCTGTTTCGGAGATAAAGCATCAGTGCCATCTAGAGCAACACTATTGACTCATCTCAGATGCCAAAGTCAAACCAAGCTGGTCTGTTCTTTAGCTTTCAGTTAAATACATGCAATCCTGTGGACTTGTGGGTTTGGCTTCTTTCGAGCAATCGTGCAGCAGAATTTAGCAATAATGGCTAAACTTGGGCTAGCACATGATGGATTCCTCTGAAATGGACTCCACTGATTACAAATGCTGTTAATTGGATACTGTAGAAGCTGTACCTTCATTACAGGGATCTTTTTTCAAACAAACAGCACGTTTTCAAGTAGCTACCATAGATAAGCTTTGGCATGTTCAATTCAGTCTCAACCAAACTGTCTAATGAAGGGTGGTTAAGTACTGTCAGTTTGAAGCACGCATTAAAATAACTGAAATACTGGAACTGACTTACAGTAACTACAGTTCGCAGTTACACCAGTCTGCCATAAAAGTAGGTGTACCTCAGCCTAGTCTGTCTCTTCCCCAGAATTACTTGCACTCCAGCTGAAAGTATTGCTCACTCAATATCTATCACTGTTTTCTCTCTGTGGTTGTACCAAGCTGCTGACAATATTAATTGTTTTGTGCTCTGAAGTCCTGAGGACTTGCCTCGTAAAACAGAAATAAGAAAATTTCCTTCTCTCTTGTTCAAACTCAAATTGTCTATCACTTATAGGGAAACTTACAGGTTAAACTTACACTGGGAGTCTGATTGTAGGTTACGGGCATTAGAATTTTATTCTAAACTGTCTTGCAAATCTTTGTTGTATACTGTGACTAAGATAGCTGGACTTAAATGAGGTTGAGAATATCTGTGCTTTTGTGTTTGGTTTTTTTTAATTTATTTTTTTAGACAAAAAGAATGATGAAATAAGTAACTTGTGTGGCTTTGCTGTTTCTTTATATACAAAGTCAAAAGTTGAAGCATGAGTTTTTTGTTGTTACTTTTTCTTAATTTACAATATAACATTTATGGAACACAAGACAGCTGTTTTCTGGACCTGGAAATTGATAACAGCATGTTTTCAAAACTACACAGATATTTTTTAGGTTGTTACAGTTTAGAATTTATATTAGAAGATTACACAGTTCTATGGGTTAAAATTAAATTTGGGTTCTTTAGAATATGCCTTATCAATAGGTACGATATTTCACACAGCAGTGTATTAAGTTTTCTTTACTTACGTAATTTTGGGTAAAAGCAGTGCACAGTAGTTAATCAACTGAAACTGATATTATTTGTTAGCTTCAATCTATTACTTCTTTCAGAGTAAAGAAGAAGTGATGGCAGTACGGCTCCGTGAGGCAGACCGCATTGCAGCTGTGGCTGAACTCCAACAGCATATTGCTGAATTAGAAATACAGGTAACAAGTGATAGCATTAAATGTGTAACTTGATACTGATTACTTTTTGTATTTTGTGGATTTTTTTCTTTCTCCACTTTCTTTCCTTATTAACCTACTGTGAACACAAGGCACTGCTTTGCAAAGTGGGACAATGCTATATTGCTAAATGTGCCTCCTTTGTAAGCAAAGGCCTTAAATCTATCTTGTGGGCATTCTTCTGAGCTGTTAATAATTGCTTCTGTAGAAGCACCATACTACAGGCAACACTCTTTTAAACTCTGACTTCTGTATTTGTTTTTTGTCTTGTAATTAGTAATTTTTACCAATTAATAGATGAGACTGAAAACATCCTCTGTACAAAAAAAATACACACATTTTGATTCCAGCAGCCATTCTTTTCTGTGCTTACTCTTCTGCTATGACCAGTATTGGAGGATTTGTTGTAAAACTCTTACTCCCTTTATGTAAATCCTGAAACCAGGAATGTTATTTACTGCTACCATGCCACTGTAGGATCTGAAGATGCATCCTTTGGCCTCTGTGTTGTTCCTTATGCTTTCAGTTCCTTTTGGAGCTTTCACTGTCCTGTGAACTCACTGCTTCCTTGATGAGAGAACCATAAATGACTGTTCTTTATATTTTCTTGGCTTTGAGAAATCATGATGTCTTGCTGTAGTCTGTCCTTCCTATACTCATATACTGTTGTCCTGTCTGAACGTTGCTGCATCTATCTGCAAAGGTTTACTTGGTTATCTGAGTTACAGGCTACAAACTCTCTAGTTTACCTTCCCCTCCTCCCTGCCCCCCAGCCTGGTATTGCTAGTGTCTGTCTTCCCTCTGAAATCTTTCCTTCAAGGTGATGATTTTACTGTATTGTGTCAAAGCCTTCTTTTCCCTATGATTTCTCAACTGCTTGCATCTTTTTCATCTCTTCATATATAGAATGTACAAATAAATTTAATGGAGCTTGCATCAAAAACTTTCACTTTGAATATTTTTCCTCTAGTGCAGCAGGCACTAAATTTATTAAAAGATAAAGTAATCGTTTCTTTTAATCACGTAATGCTTAGATAATGCTGTGATCAGTACATTAGAAATACTTAGATAAGTACAGTAAGCATTGCATATGAATCATTTATCATCTACTAAGATAACAAGAGAATAGGTGAGTTTAAGTCAATCTTCTACTCACGTGTTAGCATTTTACTAAAACAAAAAAAAAGGAAAAAAGTTTAAAGGTTACTTCAAACAATGTTATTTTGTAGGTGAGGAGCTGGTACTCATTTTGCATTATTTTCACTTTAGCACAGACTTCAGATGCCATCCTGCTTCCACTGTTTGACTGATACGGGTCTCCCAAAAAGTACTCTAGTCTTGATTTTATGAAATGAAGAAATGGTGAATCCCATAATGATCAGTTGTTTTTTCTGATAGCTGTCATCCAATTAGAATTGTGTTCATTTTTTGATGTAAATACATCTGACTTGGTTTTCTGTGGTTTGACTGATCAAATCATCAGTGCTCAATCATTTTATAGCGCTCTCCTATTCCCTTTCCATATTTGTGCTTAAGCTGTGGGTGTCAGAATTGCACGCAGATTTTCATAATACCTTGTCCTGAGACAGGTAAAGAAGTTAAGTGCAGGAACGTAATCCATCTCATAACTCTGGCTAATACATCCAAGGATTATGCTGTCCCTGTTTTGTCATGATACTGCACTGTCTCATGTTTGGTTGTTTATCCACATCATCTTTCCTTCCTTTTCACAATTACTACTTTGCATGATGCAATCTTTAGTTATGTTTTTCCATTTTTCTCATATTCTAGGTGGCCTCGGTTTTTTGTTTCCTGCTAAAGTGCATTTCAAGTTCCAATCTTTTTGGTGTTCTTAGATGATCACCTGTTAATGATTTCTTGATCTGTAGTCTTTTAGTAAGATTCTTGATTTTCTGCACAAATGAGAATGGCTGTGCTGTCTTTGTATACAGTCTGGAGTATGAAGTCATTCTGCGGCTGTGGTTCATGTTTCTAATTTAATGAGTTTGACCTTTTAGGCTTTTGGTGAACTATTGATCTCAAACTTATACTGACCTGAAATACAACTTCTTCAGTTGTGAAATACAGGTTTCGAGTGATAACTGTATAAAGACATTTAAAACAAAAGTGATTTAGTAGAATTAAGTTCCTCTAATGTCAATTCACTTATTTTTGACACTCAAGATGTGACTTGAAATGCTTTTATTGGGCTGCTGGAGTATGGTCATTCTGCGGCTGTGGTTCATGTTTCTAATTTAATGAGTTTGACCTTTTAGGCTTTTGTGAACTGTTGATCTCAAACTTATACTGACCTGAAATACAACTTCTTCAGTTGTGAAATACAGGTTTCGAGTGATAACTGTATAAAGACATTTAAAACAAAAGTGATTTAGTAGAATTAAGTTCCTCTAATGTCAATTCACTTATTTTTGACACTCAAGATGTGACTTGAAATGCTTTTATTGGGCTGTGACAGATTTTTTTTTTGTAAGATTCTGTAAGCGAATAGATATTTTTATACAACTTCTTCAGTTGTGAAATACAGGTTTCGAGTGATAACTGTATAAAGACATTTAAAACAAAAGTGATTTAGTAGAATTAAGTTCCTCTAATGTCAATTCACTTATTTTTGACACTCAAGATGTGACTTGAAATGCTTTTATTGGGCTGTGACAGATTTTTTTTTTGTAAGATTCTGTAAGCGAATAGATATTTTTGACCAGTGTGTTTTGCCAGCAAATATGAAACTTAAGATCAAAACTTCCTTTTTGGGTACTCATGCTCAAAGGCCTCTGAAACACCTGCACCAAAAAAAAGTAATAATGGAGTTGGAAAGCCTTAACTCCCAAAGCTCGTAAACTATAAAACATGCAACTGATAATACAGCTTAAACAAAAGCTGCTTTTTAAGGAAATTGAAAATCTAGATAACTTCTTCCTCATTGGAGAAAGAGCTGCTTCCCATTCTCTTCCGTTCAGCTTGTCACTGGAATTGGGGTGACCTGATGTGGGGAGCAGAGGGCTTTTAATCTGGACTTGTCTTAATGACTTGAAATGCAATATTTAATACCATAAATACATTTAGCCAGACTTGGAGCATAGGTGTCAGTCTCAAAGTAATTGTGCTTTTAACACGGGACATCACAAATAGGTCTGCTTGTCATACTGTTTCAAAGCTGATAAAGATGAAGGGAGGAAGTTAACTTACCACATAACCTTCCTTTTTTTGAGGGGGATGGTGCTTTTCTAAGAAGCTCTAGGGATTCAGTGCCAGGTCCACATGGTCCATAGCAATGTTTAACCTAAATTGTGCAGTTTTCTTTTAAATGTTCATGTAGGTGTAGGTGCAAGACACTGGTGTTAAATTTGTAACACAGAGTATCACTACTCCCACGTAAGAACTGATCTGATGTTACACACACAAATGCTAGATTTAAATCACAGTTTCTGGGTCACTCTTAGTTTTGGTTAGTAGTAATGACAGAGGGAGAGGGAGATAGAACTCTATCATTCAATAGTAGATGTAATTCTGCAGCAAGGTGTCAGTTTATTATGATGTTAGGAAGTTATTTTTTATATATTCTGAATGTCATCTTATCTTGGTCAGGCATTCAGTTCCTGATGCTAAGCTTTTAAACTTTTGTGTAAGCATATTGAAGTGCAAAGAATAGTCCAATACATGATGGATATTTTTAAACAAAAGAAATGTATGAGTCATTCCTTAGCAAAAATAACACAAAATTGAAGTGTAACTGAAGTTTAACTTATGTTGCATATACGTAAGCCCCAGAAGTGACAAAGAAAAATCCTGAAGTTATGTATAAACAAAGGTTTACTTTGTCAGCCTTTGTTTTCTCCTATATCCTCATTTTTCTCTCACTTGCCAGTTCAGCTTACAAAACCCTTGGGAAGCAAAGATGATTCAGAAGTATTTAGCAGGCTTCTGGGCTTTGAGCAGGACATTTGAGCAAATTATGAACAAATGAAGGATGGATTTTGGATGGCTGGGCTGCTATTTTTTGTACCTCCATGCTGGGGAGAAGCTGTTCTCTTCAATATGATATGTTCTACTTTCTCACAAAGGTTAGAGGTTCACATCCTATAACTAAATGACTTGTTTTGGCCAAGCTACATGCACTCTCTGACCCCTTTTGTCCCATCCTTTTGTAAGATATAGAGAGCCAGGACTAAGGAATGGATATTGTCTCCTGTTACGTCTATAGTCAATCAGCAAAACCTCAGGTTTGTTTCCTCAGGGAATTGTCTTTCTTGTTTTCAGCTGAACTGGTCTGATAGCTTCAAACTGCAACAAGCAAATGCTTTTAACTTCTTAATATAAGCCTTTAAAACCCTATTGCTTTTAGCTTGTGCGTGCTTTCCTAAAGCTGCCAAGAAAAGTCTACTAAGCTTCACTACGCTTCTGGCCTAATAGCAAGTGTTCCTTCTGATCGCGTATGGGCAGTCCTGTTGGTCCCTTGATGTTTTGTTGTTGGTTTGTGTTTTGTTTTGTTTTTTTTTTAAAAAAAAGCTTTCCCTGCAATAGTTGAAGGAAGGACAGACTAAATGAGAGAAAGAGAGGCTTTAGAGAAATTCGGGCAAGGTTAAATCGGTTATAAGCTAGAGACAATTAGCTGGCTGGGGTAAGGAGCACTAGGCCAGTGAAAGTGTAGACAGACTGAGGAAGCAGAGCTGGGTCAGCTGCAGTCTCTGCTCTGCAGTTTAATTCCTCTCCGCCCATTTCTATTCAGGCTGGTGACTTGTAGCATCCTCTTAAAATTATCCATGGCTGGTTTGGGTTGGGGAGGTACAGAGCACACTTGTAATATAGAAAACTGTTTTTAGGTCTGAGTAATCTTAAAGCAAAAACTATAAGAATTTATTCTTCTCTTCGTTAGGTTGATCTGGACAGGGGCTAACATCACTTCCCCCGATGTGTTTCCTGGCAGATTCAGAGAATTTTGTCACACTTACCCTATCTCTAACCATGTCAAAGCTGCTTTGAGAACAACTGTAAAGGAAATCCATGATTGTGCTAGTTCTCTCCCCCACAGTTTAAACTTTTAGCACTATTTCGTTAGAATGAAGCCTTTCTATGACCTCTGTTTAACAACTTTTCCAAGTACTAACTGTTGAGTAAAGAAATTGTTTCCATCTTTTCAAATTACAGGAAATTTTTTTTACTCTTATCAATAGTGGTGTGTGATGTTAGTGATGTGTTTTTTGAAAGTCTAGAATGAGTCACTGTGAAGTCACTGAAAGGACACTAGTTACCACATTTACCCTTCTGAATAAACTTCATTTACATTTTTTAATGCAGTGTCTTTTGCCACAGAGTAAGTATTTAAGAGCCTCCCCTGAAAAGAGGCTGAGACAGATTATTACCAAGTAAATAATTCTAAGTCAGAAAAGATCAAACTAAGTGTGTTAGGGAAATGTCCTACTCTCTAGACCTTTTTAGTAAAGGTGATAGACTGTTATCTGAGGAACAGCAACCCTCTGGTGTGCCTGGATTTTGGCTGCCTATAAAACCATTGGTTTTGTTTTTCTGTTTTTAAGTTCACAGTTATTAAAGTGAAGACCACCCTAGATGCTTTCTTATTATTTAAAATGGCCTACTTTCTTGTTGACATGTATTTCTTTTCCTACTCTGATGTGATCATCAAGAGTGTGTTAGAAAACTTTGCTTGTGCTCCTCTTGGGATGAAACACCTGCAACTGAAATTTGATTACATGGACCTTCTGTATCTTGCACTTAGACCTTTCTTGGTCGAGCAGCAAAAGCAGGCTTAAGGCCTCCAGTGTGTTCCAGGTGGTTTCCAGTGATTGATTGATTTATTTAATATTTAAACTTTGTTTTATCATGACTACTATACTTGATTTTTGGGGGGTACTATACAATAATGGTTTCAGGTATTTAAGATCAGCATTCTTTCAAGCAGTCTGTCCCTGCACTCTTGTGTTGCCAGCTGTGTATCCTGGTCCTATGCTGATTGAGTTTGGAAGGTCTCCGCATGCTCAGTAGTTCTCAGTAGGCATCAGGTGTGTTTCTTGAGACTAGCTGCTGCTTCTTTTGAAGGTACAGAAAAGCTTTTTTTTTTCTTAGAAAGCCAGACAAAGGAGGATTTAAGTATGATACTACAACCATGAATCTCAACTGATACTTTTTTGTGGGCAGAAATTTTCCTCATTCTAAGCAGCAAATTTTTGGGGAACAGATTTTTCTTCTCAGGAGCTCTCAGCGTAGCTCTTAGTATGCATGCAAGTACAGCAGCTCTAGTACTTGAGCAGGATGAGAGGTGAGAGCTTCCAAAACTGAAGGGGCCTAAGTGAGTTCTGGTTTAGCAGCTGCTTTTTTGATCTGTAGGGCTCACTTCCTGCTTCACTGCCCATGCTACTCCCTCTATACACAACCTCTGAGGCAGGAGCTTGGATTGCGTGTTGGCTGCTTACGCTGTTACAAGTACCTTTTCCTTGAGCAGAGGTGATACCTGGCCAGTAGGGTGTTTGTTTCCCTGATACAGGGTTTTCTAACCCTGTTAGTGCTGGTGGAGCTGGTCTGTTGGAAGAGACGATACGACTGGGGGGAGTTATTAATCTTCAAAAGCAGCGAAATCGAGATGATGGATCTTTAATTACATTGTAACACCAACTGGCATTACTTTTCGAAAAACCCTTCTGGGAAGAGAAGGTAGGCACTGCAGTGGTGCCAATACGCAGGAGCAGTACCCCAGGGAAATGGATGTAGAGATTCATTCACGTATGACGGTGGGTTTTTTAAACAAAATCCCTAGATTCCAGAATTGGCTAGCTTTCATTATTTTGCTGTTCTGATAATACTCACACTTTGCTTATTGATGTTACCTGCCTTTTTCACTGTATATTCATTTTAAACTTAATGGCTATTATTTGCCTAGAGACCAGCTATTCTTCCTGGTGTCGTGATCTCCCCAAATACCACAGATTTTCTGTAATAGTGCTCCCCCTCAAAAAAACCAAACCAACAACCCACATCCTATGTATATAATCTTAGATGTTTAAAAAAACCCATGAAGAGAGAGATTACTAATTGCTTATGCTATTTCCTTTTAAAAGGTGTGATGTTCATACCTTAATGACTTTTAAATTGTAAGTGGAGTCTTAACATTCACTTTTGAACCAGTACAGTTGAACTGAGTGTTTTCTTCAGAAGTACAAAACTACTCAAACACAGTAGTACAAAACTATTCAAGCACAGCATAAAACCAATACCGAGTGAAATGCCCGGTTCCTACTGAAGTAAATGCTACAATAGGAAGCATTCAATTAAATTAACTCAGGCTACATGAAAGCAATTTAATTTTTCTTATGTCAGTGGGGCTGTCTAGTAATTTATGGTGCAGCCTCACCTTGAATACTGTGTGTAGTTCTGGGCCCCACAATTTAAGAAGGATGTGAAGGTCCTTGAATGCATCCAGAGGAGGGCAACAAAGCTGGTGAAAGGGCTGGAAGGGAAGTCCTATAAGGAGCAGTTAAAGACTTTGGGCCTGTCTAGTTTGGAGAAAAGGAGGCTGAGGGGTGACCTCATCACTCTTCTTACAGCTTCCTGAGGAGGGGAAGTGGAGAGGAAGGTGCTGATCTCTTCTCCCTGGTATCCAGTGATAGGACACATGGGAATGGTTCAGAGCTGTGCCAGGGGACGTTTAGGCTGGACATTAGGAAGCATTTCTTTGCCAAGAGGGCGGTCAAATACTGTAACAGGCTTCCTAGAGAGGCGGTCGATGCCCCAAGCCTGTCAGTATTTGAGGCATTTGGACGATGCCCTTAATAACATTCTTTAACTTGGTCAGCCCTGAAGTGGTCAGGCAGTTGGACTAGATGATCGTTGTAGGTCCTTTCTAACTGAAATAGTCCATTCTAATTTAATGGAAACAGAAACCCTTAGATTTTAGGTATTTTAAAAAATTGAAAGTTAAAGCCAGATTCAGAATATAGAAGGGCCTTGAGCAGGGCAGTCAGCTCCCTTTTTTCCTTGGTGGTTTTACAGAAGATGGGGTTTATGTCCTTTGCCCTTGAACACCCTTACCATTTAAGAGAGTTGACATTAATTTGTTTTAGCTGTGAAAGACTTGCCAAATCAATCCATCCTAAAAGCATGTATTTTCCAGCACATCTGCATGGCTCAACACTTGAAGCAAGAAGCTAGCAATAATAATAATAGTAATACTAGGATTGACAAGAAAAGGATATCAAGAATGTCCTGAATGTGGGCTCCAGCCTCCCTGGCTACTGGGGTTGGACCATGGAGAGTGCAGGCTTCTGTCCTTTGGGCAAGTAGCCCTCTATTCCCCAACTCAAGTTCTCCTTTGATCTCAATAGTTGAGCTTCCATCTGCCATAGCTGGTTCTTAGGCTGAGGTGGCTGAGGCCAGACAAGACTTAATCCAGACAAGACTGATTTCTTCCTGCCTGAGCCTAGAAACCTTTTCAACATATACTGTTGGACCCTTAGGAGGAGAAATGAATTAATCTGTTCTTTAGAGGGTTATGATACCTGGATGTAAAATGAAGGATGGCAGCAGTAGAACAGGAAGAATGGAAAACATGCATCTCCAGAGAAGCAAATGAATGATAGTAGTTATTTCTGGAAGATTATTATCTTCAGTTGTCCTGCAGTGCATCAACTAACTAAATAAATGCAACAGCCATATCCTGCAGATAGTGGGCTGAAGATGAAATCTGCAAGAATCCATCAGTGTTATTGTCTAAGGTCCTTACCTTTGTTTCAGTTCCATTCAGTACTTGTTGTATCTTCACTTTTCAGTTTGTCCCTCTTTCATGTCACTTGCAACCTAGCTAATTCCCTGTCCCTCTATTTCTTGGCCAAGTTTAGTTCAGATTCTGAACTCGGAACAAATGGTAACTCTGATGTTAATCTCAGTTGCCTCATGACTAGATCAGTCTCAACAGTTAGAAATTGTATGTATGTAATATGGTATTATATTTGAAACCGAAAAATCCAAGGTGAAGCTGCTCAAGCCTTCTTAATTAAGCTACTACATGAAACATGAACAAAAAATCCTTTGTGCATTTTCCATGTGTGTTGATACATGTTTGGAGCATGAGTGTGCTTGCTGTCTCTGGGGCTTTCACCAATCACAGTGGCATATAGCTGTGCTTTGGCACTAATCTAATGTCATCTAGAATTATGATGTACAAGTGGGAATCTAACCTGCATGGGGGCAGAATATAGGCTTTGTTTTGCAGTGGTGGAGGTTTTCACTATCTCAAGATGCACATGCACTGACAACACTCCTTAAAAGAGACTTTAGGATGATATTAAGATCACTTGATAAAAGCAGTAAGAAATAGGTTTTTATGATAATCAGGAAGTAATAGATAACGTGTCGTATAATCTAGGGTAGGTTGAGAAGCAAATCTAGAATGACAGAATTTTTGGGAGAAAGTATTTGTCTTTGACAGATACCAACAGATAGTAGAGAAAGCTGTTAATATTGCCTTCTGTGATCTTAAAAGGAACTGCCATGTTGAAGTTTTTCCTGCCAACAATTTTTCTTTTTGACTTCTGTCAAGCTGCCTTAATGAAAAACTAGTGTTAAAGAGTATTACTACCAAATTTAAGTTGTTCACATTAAAATTTGCCTTTGATTAACAAATGCTCATCAGAAGCTGGAAATTGCTAGAAAGTAACCTGAACTTAATGCAAATATGAAATGTGTCTGGAAAGTGAAACAATTTTGCAGATCATAGTAATAATTTGTACTTGTATGAAAATAAATATATGTATTGATGGAAATAACAATCTCTTCTCACAGTTTTAAAGAATGTTGGGTAACTTAAAGAAAATAATCTGACTGATAAAACTACTTTTTATAAAATAAATGTTTTGGTTCATTTGAAATATGTAAACTTTCAGCTGTCTACTTATTATTTATTCTCTAAATCAAATGATTTTTGGTAAGAATTAAAAAATACTAATGCTATAGTGTCTGACCCCTGCATGTTTTCCAGTGGTTTCCTACTGCACCTGCATGAGTGTCTTTTAAATAACTAAATTAATGGCATGATCAACTTAGCTTATTAAAAAAAAAAAAGTAGAATATATCTTTGCTGTTGCTCAGAGAGATGAACAGCAGCTATGAAGAAGACTCTGATACCTTGTACTAAAATTTCTCCTATGTCGTCCTTCCAATTTACCCACTGTAGACAGACTTCAACTTATAGAACATGGGCTTATTTAGTAGCTAGAAATATCTTATTTCTGTTGCAGCCAGTTAAAAGGATCAGCTTCTGACCTCTAGTGTTTTGAATGTTGCAAGAGGAAGTTACAGCATGACTTTTCTTTGAAAAGTATGTTTGTAGAAAATGACATTGCAGGGTTCCTTTTTTGTTCTGAATGCATTTTTGTGAATTGTCAGCTCTACAAAATCTGTAAGTTCTGAAAGGAAAACTGAAACTTTTTTGCCCTTCACTAATAATGAGGATCTTGCAAGCCAGGCTTACACCCTACATTCAGCTCCAACTGATTGGAGCTAGAGTCAGTTCTTCCATGAGCAAATTTACATGTCAGATTATTCTGTGATATCTGCGTTAACTTTACAGTGTTATTTATGTAATAAAAAGTAACGATAAAAACACCTAAATATAATGAAAGTCACTCCCAATATGGTATACACTAACAGCTTTTAGCTATTTGTGCTGTGCCAAACTTAAACTAGTAAATGTTACTGTTTCTGCTGTTAGTTTATACCGACTTAACTTGGGAATGCTGGTTTCATGTCCTCTTGTGCATCCAGTTTGAATGTAAGCTCAGCTATTTATTACACTTTCATTTTAAAAGGGCTATGGCACCTATCTTCTATTTATGGTAAAACCTTGCTTTAGTCTTGCTTTTTGATACTATAGTGTATGATTTACATAGTAATTTGGAGTCCATAGAACAAGAGGTTTAAATGCAAAAGTCAGGGTTTGAAACAGAGGGAAAGGATTTAGAAAGCATTTCTCCCATATATTCCTGCTACCACAAGAGATCAGGTCATTCTCGTTGTCTGGAATCTTAGTTTCTGACAGCAATGAAGCTTTTTCTATATACAGATGTAAACAGCATTGTTTCTGGTCTGCAGGTTGTGTTGCTTCTGCTTTGGTTTCTCCAATACCAATAGTCGTCCTTGTAAAGAGAGATGATGGGTTTGTGGGGGTTTTTTTTAACCTATTTAGGACAGGAACAATTCTTAATGTTGTTAATATTAATAATTTTTTTTGTGAATTTGAGCCATAGGTTGCCTTGGAAACTAGGTTCGATATGGAATTATGCATTAAAGGATCTTGTGCCTCCATGTTGCAGATTCTGTGAATTAATAGTGAATGTGACAAAGTTGTTTTTCAAGTAATATTGTAACGCATACCTTGCTGCAAGAAAAACAAAGTCTGAAATTAGAGAAATTGCTTTGAGATTGCCAACACTGACAGAGCTCAAGGTTGTTCTATTCATGCAGCAAAAGGGTTTGGAAGGTGGTATATTGTCCCTCCTCCCTTCTCCCCCAGGACAGAACATGTACCAGGTGTTGATATTTCAGAGGGATGTTTTAAAAGAACCTCTACATTAAAGCTTTTTGTCTTGTATTTTGAAGAACAGTTGACACCTTTCATTCTAAAAGGTATTTAAATTCTGTTTGCAAATGACTTTGAACTTGCCTGTTGTTGAAATTAACTGTTTGCTTACTTCATGTATAATTAAAACTTCAGCAAAATGAGCTACAGGTAGAAAAAAACCCCAGATATTCCCATTCTATTTGTATTTCTGTAATATATTGGTTTTATGTGTCTTACAGTCAAGGTAAAGGTTTATATAAAATCAAGGTGCTTCTGTCCTCTAAAGCTGGTGGCTGCTTCAGAAATTACTCAGCTGGAAAAAAAAAAACCAAACCGCTGCTCTTGACTTACTAGTAGCAAACTGAAGACGTGGGTTGCCTTCTCTACCAAGGCTAGTTATTTATCTCAGACCTGCCAAGTTTGGTTCAGTAATGTTAGGATTCCCTTTAGAGACAAGCTGAAAGTTAGTGTTGCAGGCATTCAAGTGCAGATGATGCCTTCTTGAGCATCTTGAAACTTAGGAGCTGCATTTGGTTGACAAATGAGGGAAATCGCACATTCTTCTTCATCTCTGGCTTTTTTCACTTGCCAATTTTTCTCTGTACCTCTCACAGTATTGGTGCTAGGGGACATACCTCTCTTCACTTATGCTCTCTGGAACTCTTATATGATAAATACCACAATATTTTATATGTTACAACTGGTTTTTTAGGGGAGAAAAAGGCTTGTCATATGTAGTGTTTCCCAGTGCGTGTCCTATAATGCAAGGAAAGAACATGTTTTGTTTACTTGTCACTTGGAGACAAAGGGAAATTCCTTGTTACTAAGTGAAAACTTTACATTAGTAGAAATAATGTACGCTAAGATATGTTCCATATATTGATACTATTCTGTAGGGATGCTTTACTAAATTGCATATGCAACCTCATGTACATTGGATGTGAATTCCACCTGTGAAGCTTTTGTTAATTCTTCATGCTCCTCCATAGAATCCTGCCTGTACTATGGTTGGTATTGAGAGGGTCAACTTGGTTTGAGCTACTGACACCCCTAGATACCTGCTGTAACTTCAACCAGATGAAAAATGCTGGATGGTGTCTGTGAATTGTTCATGACAAAAATATGCAGACAGTTAAAAAAAATTTTTAATATAGTATATCCGTGAATAATTTGAGTAAGGTTCTTTTTTTTTAACCAAAACAGAAAGAAGAAGGAAAAATTCAAGGGCAGCTTAATAAATCTGATTCTAACCAGTACATCAGAGAATTGAAAGATCAGATAGCTGAGCTGCATCATGAGGTAAGTGATAAAATACTACTGTCTCTGATCACTTGCACCTTTTCTTTCATTTGTAGCAGGTTTTGCTTATCTAATAGTTATTACAGCTTCAGTAGCTGATTTTGCGTTATTTTAAATGAATGCAATAAAACTAACTCTTATACATGAGTCTTGCCCTTTGCTTAGTTACATGATTTGACATTAAATGAGATCAGCATTTATGTTCCGTCTTGGTTTTTTCCTTAATTTCATGAGTTGCTCATATTTCACTGTGTTGCATTTACTGCATTTGGAGCTGTGTGTATGAAAATAAGCCCCTTTATGTCTTTATTTGCTACAACTTTTAAGGCTAATTTAGTTAGAAGCTAAACTGCATTTGTGCAAGTAGAAGAGTTCATGTGTAGATTTTTTGGTTCTTGCTGTTGTGAGGATGAATTTTACATGGTAGTATACCGAGATTGCTTAAAGAGAAAAAGGATGCTTGCTTAATATCAGTTAACAGATTTTTAAGTTTTAAACCGCCAAAACCTTCAACCTATGAAATTTCTATCTTCAAACTTCCTTGCTCTAATAGTTGTAGTAACTTTCTGTTAGTTAAAAAGATCAGAAGGTCCTGAAACCAAAATGGCTTACGTAACTACTGTGCTCACTGGCTCATTTCAGTTCATTCTGCACTGTGAAGAAATGTCTTTACCTAATACTACACTGTGTGCAAAATGTCCAGTCATCTTTGCATTGTAGTCTGCTTCTGTTTCCATACGCTTTCTAATACACAGCTCTGACAGTGTTGCTTAAAACCATAGTATCATAGAGCAATACAACCTAATTATTTGTTTGTTGCCTTTTTTCTTTTGTTAAATAAACACATCCTTTATTTAAATGTAGGTAGTGTTGTCATAACAGTCTTAGTGGATTCAACCTTTTAGGACCAATCCCTTGAGAGTTATAACATAGTGGAGGATCTTGGATTGCTGTCTATGCTATAGATTGAGGGTAGTTTCTAGGGCCATCAGTCCAGCACCTTTACCAATCATTAAGCTCACTTAAAAACAAATTTAAAAATCAATAACCTGGCGTTTTCCATTAAAGGACTATAACTAGCTTGCTTTGTTCCTTATGAGAAAGTATGTTGCTTGTAGAATTCCCAGAAAGCCAGGTATTTTGCATATTTTGCGTTATGAATAAATAAGGCACTGTACTGACTTTTTCCTCTGCTCAGTGTAGGTTTAAAATTGTTGCATAATTTTCTCTATACAAGCATTTGTCACATGCCTGGCTGAGCAACTCAATTGTCATGAAGGCATACAATTGTGTACGTGTTTAATGCGTATAAGTTTATGTGAACAGGTTGGAATGAAGTTGAGGTTCATCAGCTCACGGAACAAGGATAATTGAGTAATACCAGTGATTCCTAAACAGTTAAGTCTAGACAAATCTTTATTAGCATTTTAATTTGATTGAAAGAAAATATCAGCTAGGGAGAATATGAATTTCAACAATAGTAGAGTTTGAGTAATTCCATGTAGAAGAGCACTCCTCTTCCAGATGTGTGCTTTGTTGTGGCTTAATTTTTAACTTCCAAACTAGGTAAATGCTATAGGAACAAAGTATCTCATTCTAGGATAGACAGAAACAGTAGGAAGAAACTCTGTATGTAGTAGCCAAGTTCTACCTTGGCAGCATTTCTGAACGCTTCCTTACACAGAGTTTCTTAAAGCCTGGAAGTCCTTGTTTACGAATGACTTTTTTCCCTTACTATTACATATCTATTTGTCTAGTTTTTAAATAAAAAAGTAGGGAGGGAAAGTAATACTTCGTGCACAATCCTTTATTTTGAGCATAACCCACTGTGCTGATTTTGAGATAATGTAAGGTTAAGTCTGAAATGTATGTAGTATTTATAGGTAAGTTGGTGCTAATAAGTAATAATTAAGTCTTGGATTAACATAGCTGCTTAGTAAAGAACTTTGCTTGCAGTGTTTCCTGAAACAGCAAAATCTGAATAAAATGGCAATAGAAAGAGGCAAAAATGTTTGCCCTCAACTGCTAAATGTTAGGATTAGTATAATTTAGTCAATACCAATTAAATAAACCAAGTTTTTTACATCTGCACTGAAGTGTCTTCATGTGTAGATCTGCTAATGACCATGCTCTTTGCTTTTTGGCTAGCTGCTTTTTGATTCTACTTCTGCAAAAGCTAAAAGAAACGTTACAAATTTGCAAATTCATCTTCCTGAAGATAGGGTGATGGTGTATGTGACACGCTGACCACAACCTCCCAACTGGTTAACATGTAAAAGGCACTGGTAAAGGAACAGTTCTTGGTGACTGCATGGCTACCATCTAATATATTGTAATTGTGGAACTTTAAACTGGACATAAATTAATGCAAAAGTTATAGTTTAAGGGGTGGGATGGGTGTGTCTGAAACAAGATTAAATGTCTTGGCATGGCCATCAATGTTGATTCTGCTTATTGAACATTTTTTTTTCTCTGCAGTACTGCATTTTTACGGAAGTTTACATCAGAAGAATTGCAGGTTCTCCATCTGAAGGATGGAACAAAATAACAAACAGATCCTATATTGAATATAAGTAACTGCAAACTAAGTCCATATTCTGGCCTTCTGATAAACACTATTTCATGTCTTTGGCCAGCAATCTGAATGCATGTGTTCCTCTATCAGTGGAACCTGGAGGAACTAGATACTTTAATTCTATCCTGTGATAGGATCCATCAGATGGTGATGGTACCAAGATGTGGCAACAGCACGATCCATCCTAATCACAGAGTTCCAGTGAAAGGTCTACTGTTCCATCGGTGTTTGCAAGCCAGGCTAGGAGCCAGGGACAGGGCAAACCTAGAACACCAGTGAGGAATACCAGAGAACAGCAAAGAGGGTCACTGTTGCTGCCCAGGGTCTAAAGCTGAATTCTCTCCACTAAAAGGTGGTGGTGGGGGTTTACTACAGCACAGGTGCAACAGGCTGCTGCTTTAACACCTCTTGACTTTGTAGTAAAGAATAGTTTGACCCTCAGATTTCAGATATTTCTCTCACCCGTTCCAGTGTGGTAACCTAAATCAGCTACATATCAGAACTCTGCATATAACTTCAGATGATTAATTTTATTTTTAAAAAGTTTTGTTTATACTTTTAAAAACTTCCAACCGATTGCCCTTTGTTGTAATCTGAGTCCATTGATTAATTTTGGTCTTCCTTTTCTGAGCTCAAAATTTTGCATGCATCTTAAATATGGTGTAGCTTGCAGCCTAAAGGAGAGATTGGATAAATTTCATCTGCTTTTATTACTCATCTGGGAATAGTAACGCTACAGTCAGTCTTCAAATCATATTACAAGAAGACTTGTTCGTAGTAAATATAAGTTGTGTTCCTGTTACTGAGTAAAACTGCACATACTGGAAACTGGTAGTATGGCATCCAAAACTGAACCAATTAGGCACACTGCTATTAAATGTACAAGGTAAATTACATAGAAAAAGATGATGCCTTTTTTCTTACCTTTCAAATAAGGCAAAATAACTATAAATGGAATTACTGTATTGGATTTTTGGTTTGTTCTAACAAGATACCTGCCTGCTTCCTCTTATACCTAACCAGTGGATTTCTGTAGTATGGTAAGCTGAATTGTATATTGACTACTTCACAGTAGGTCTTAAACTTGTATTTGATGAACACTTCAGGAAAGCGAACAGACAAAAGCTAGGGCTTTGAGAACATTGTAACAAGACTTGTGTTGTAGACTTCTGCTGTATGCACACCATCTTAGATCTACTCACACGCAGCTCTTTCTTTGCACTAACTTGAGTAACCAAATACGGGTTAGAATCAAAATATTTAACATAATTTGCATTACTATGTAAAATGTTGAATTCATACTTAAATTCCTCTGTGTGGCCATAACTTCACTCAGAGTTCACGTACATGTAAATCAATTATTATTAACTTGCAATTTTAACTTCAGTAAATATGTCAGTCATTTTTATGTTCATTCCCTAGAAAGATACTGACAGTTATCCTTCAATCTTTTACACAACCTATCAACATTTGAAAAACAGCTGGTGCATAATGAAAGGACACTCAGAGACTGCAGTTAGCCAATTGCTAATCCTGTGAAAAGTTGTGTATATTTAGTGTGGGGTTAGTGCTACACTTCCTTTCTTCCTTATTGGCTGAGTTGCTTTATTGGGCACAAAATTGTTAGATGCTTATGCCTTATGGCTTTACTGTTGAAGGCTGAAACTAGTGTGAAAACCTGAAATATTGAGTATTGTCACAGATTCAAACAGGAAATCATGACGTAAACTTCTTTCAGAGCTTTTAATATGCACTAGACTTAGACACTCTGCTTGCCTTTTCAGAAATTTGTGTCCCATTGCCATTTGTTCTTTTCATTAATTGAAATCTTTCCACCTAGCATTTTCTTTCTTCCTCCATTTTCCTTCCATTCTTAAAGCTATGTCTACAGCATTCTTGACTTCTAGCTTAGTAGGATTTTAATCTAAAATGCTTTTCCATTGTGCAGCCCCAACAGGCTGCAGCTTCTGTGAAGCAACTTTGTTACTCCTGTCAGTAAGTACACAAGCTTGGTTGCCCTGTCTTTGGCACAACAGAAATAAGGTCTGGTGAGCGCTGTACTCTGTCACTTGACCTTACAGTTAATGTGCTTTAACTGATGTAGCATAAATGGCATGAGTGTACAGGCACTGCAAGATTTGTACCATGGGTTACATACTCTCACGCTAGCACTTCACAGAAGTTGCCTTTGATAGACACTGAAATGTTAAGTGAAAGCAACTTTTGTGAAACATTTTTACTCTTCGAGAGAGTATCCCACTTCAGTAGGTAGTACTGAAGTAAAGCAGTTACTGTATGTGGAAAAGAATATATAGAAAGTTTGGACTGTTACGGGTTTCCATTAAGTAAAGTTGAAGGTTTAAGAAAAACTGACTAAGATAAATCTTGAACTAGTTGTTACTCATTTCAACGTAAATCACATACTGGGGAAAAAAGGAGGAGGTTCTTTGTAGTTTGCCACTCTTTACTTTTAATTCAAACTGAATGGAATTAAATGATTTATAAACTGCTGAAGTTCTGCATTTCATGCGCTACCCCTCTGTACATGCAGTCACTTTATATATATTACACAGCAGCTGTCTCTGCTTCCTGTTGGATGTTGCAAGGCTTGTATGTGTTACCTAGATTACAGGAGTGGTACAAAAGATTAGAATTGACATGCTTACCCACAAACTACACTGGCAGACCACAAGACACCTTTGGAGACAAAAGCAAGTGGTTTCCAGTCTTACAGACTTTGTGATTTAGGACTGAAGTGCTTAAGTTTAAATTGTATTTCAAGTGAAACTTTGTAAGTTTGTCTTTGTCATACTGCTAGCTGATTTTTTGTGTCTCTTGGAATGCTTTAATGAGTTTGTTTTGCTGTTAAATTTCAGTTTCTTATTTATATTACTACAGTATTTCAAATGTAGGTTTGTTTTAATTATATGACAGTTTTCATATTAAAAGCTAAATTCTGCCTAGTATGTATTCAAGTCCACAAAAGCAAGTAGCCTCTACAATTTGGGATTGTGGAGCATTGTTCCATAAGGCTATGGTTCTACTGTGTATTGGCCATCTGCATTGGGGGACAGCTTTATGAAGGGGAGCAGCAACATACGGAAACTTAGTACTTCCTTCACTTAGCATGCATTTTTTCCGTAGAAAGCAGGAATGTGGATGTTGAAGATAGCTCTTTAAAATCCATTTTTAACAATGTTTTCCTATACTTGAGGGATCCAGTAGTTGTTTTTAGCTCAGAAGCAGCTGAAGAATACTCAGAGCTTAGTGATACTTTTCCTTTGTTTTTTTCTTTTTGACAAATTATTTGGTATTTTTGACATACAAAATATTCTTTATAATCCTGGCACCTTTTGCTCTTGATCTATATTCTTAGGTTAAAAAAAAATCCAGATAAAAGGTTTCAGACCTCTGTAGAGTCAAGGAGACTTGTGGAGGAGAGAAGGTGGTTTCTGGGAATTTATCTGCAATTTTTGTCTTAAATTTGAGTTAGAGCTTTCAAAAGATGCTGGGATGTTTCTTTCCTATCTCTCTTGCCATTCCCAGGGGATACAAAAAACTGACTGAATTAGGACTTGACTGAACTAATGCTAAAAGCATAATAAACACAGCATTACCAGGGAAGATAACTGAAGCAAAATAGCAAGTTTTGAAATACACTAACTTGTTTCTTTGTGCCCTTGCTTTTGCTTCTCATACTGTTCTAGCTGTTGTCTAGTCACCTTCAGCAGCCAGTGCAATTTGTGACCCTAAGGAGGAGGATCAGCTAACTCCTACTCACCTACTTTTGGTGTCTAGATAACATTAGTAAATTGAAATGGTTGGGGTTGTTTTCATCCAAGGAATTTTGAAGGGGTGGGGTGGGGTGTATAAAATATTCAGACTGTAAGTGGGATGAAGATGGGTAGGGAGCCTTTGTTCACTTCTCTTCCAGTGCAAGAATTAGGATCTTCAAATGAAACTGTGGAGTTGTGTTGGAAAAAAAAACACTAGAGGATATGATTTTTGCAAATGTAAAAGATTAAATTCCTTTAGATCCAAAATCATTGCACATACTAAAATCCATGTTAATACAGATTGGAAAAAATAACTGCCTAAGTTCATGGAGGCGGGGGGAATCCCTGGAGATGCACAGATGTCACATGTATAATTGAAAAATGGGCTACTTGCTGGAGTTTGAGAAGAACATTCTGGGAAAGTACCACTACGTATTTGCCTATTGTTACATTCTCTCCCAGGCTTCTGCTATTAACCAATGTCAGAGACAGAATACAGAGCTAGTTTTCTCATAGTTGTTCCTCTGTAATGAGATATACTCTTAACAAATAATTACTTGAAATATTTTGAGAGGAAGCAAGGATGAGATTGTTTGCTAATGTGCAAATCTTATGCATGTGGTTTTGGTATTTGAATGAAAAACAAAATCCTGATGTTAGTGTGGCACACTGTTCCAACAGTTAGAAAACCCTCTACAAACTGCCCATGTTAACAATATTTCAGCATGGCTGATGGAAAAGAACAAGATGACATATGACTGGAGCATTATTATTGCACCAAAAGAATTTTTGAGGCTTTTAAGAGGCTATAATATTTACTTTAAGTGAGAGCCTGGCGATTTAAATTCTTGCATAGTGACAATGCAGAAAAGGGGGGATTTTTTAAAAGTATTTCCCAATTCCAGTATCTGAAAACTTGATGGCTATTCAAAGAAGTAGTGACCACTAGCTTACTACTCTTCCATTCCCACATACATATAGCTTATCTAGGAATGGATCTGATATTATGTTTTAAGAACCTAATGCAGTCAGTAAGATTCTGATATAGGTGTTATCGCATGGTCTGATCTTGCTCCTGGTGAGCTAACATTTTAAGATTGGCTTAATGAAAAGAGATATAAAAGTTGGAGATTAAATACTATGCTTTTAAAAGATTTTGCTTGTGTAAATAAAATTCAAGACACTCAAAGTAATTACTTTGAGGATCAATAATGCATAAGTTATGACCAAAGGAGTAATTGGTAATATGGTTGAATTAAGGATACATTTTGCAACTTGGGTTAGCTTTCTAGGCTTTCACTGCTGAAACTAAAATGGTGAAGGGAAAGTAAACTGCAGCCATCACTGTGAAGGATTAAAAAACTCCACCTATACAGGCCACACAATACAACACCTAAATAAAATTCAGTGCACTATAGTACACAGGAGGAAAGTTTAAACCACATTAACAGTTCCTTTGTTTTTGAATACCATAAACTTGTATGGTAGGTAAGCTGCATTTAAAAGCTGCCAAATTATTTCCTCCTTGGTTTTTTATTATTAGCTAATAATGTTAAATCAGTATGGTACAGTGAATGGTTCTGGTCTCCAGCACAGTTTAGCCCAGGTTGTCCTCTGAGGAGATGAGGGAATATCTTTACAAGCAGCTAAATGATGACTCCTGCATCGGCCATAGAATCATAGAATTGTTAAGGTTGGAAAAGACCTTTAAGATCATCGAGTCCAACCACAAACGTAACACTGCCAAGTCCACCGCTAAACCATGTCCCTAAGCACCACATCTACACGTCTTTTAAATACCTTCAGGGATGGTGACTCAACCACTTCCCTGGGCAGCCTGTTCCAGTGCTTGACAACCCTTTTGGGGAAGAAATTTTTCCTAATATCCAGTCTAAACCTCCCCTGGTGCAACTTGAGGCTGTTTCCTCTTGTCCTATCGCTTGTTACTTGGGAGAAGAGACCGACACCCACCTCACTACAACCTCCTTTCAGGTAGTTGTAGGAAGCGATAAGGTCTCCCCTGAGCCTCCTTTTCTCCAGGCTAAACAACCCCATAGATGAGCACAAAATGATGCTGCTGCTTGTGGCCCACTGGAGTAGCACAAGATGGGCTGGCCGCTTCTAGCAGTATTCCTAGCTCCTGTTTCTCTCACAATAATAGCCTCTGGGCTTGATGGTGGGATACCAGCAGGAAGCATTATTCCTCTCCTCTGTTAATTTTGTTACTAGGCTTCCTGTGAGCCAAATTCAATGCTTACCAAATCAAATGTTCTTTTATCTGAAGCACCACTAGACTGCATGCAGAAGCAGGGTAAATAACTGAGCTTCATCTTGCTGTACTTGGACTGCTGGTGTCCAGCTACTTGGTTTGGATGTGTCTATGCTGTGCTGCAGTCATGACTGCAGTGTGGGCACATCTTTAAGTAACTTTTAAAGCTATGAATGAGTTGTACATAGCTTTGCATGATGGAGAAAGGAGGATTAATTGGGGAAAGTGAATTCTAGTTAAAGTTCAATCTACAAGAATTTTTTTGAAGTTCTCCTCTGAAGACATATTTATAGGGTGATGGCTAGCAGTGGATCAGATCATATGAGCAAATGAGAATGAGAGAAGATCAGATTTATCAGCATTTAGATATCTTGGAAACAGAAATAGGTAACATTTATTTCATCAGAACTAAGGAGAGAACAGCAAGTCCAAAAAGGCCTAGTACTCTTCCTGTAAAATTTATAATTAGATAGAATGCTCTTCCACTCAGCCTGTTGCCAACTTACTTTTCCCCTCCCCCTTTCTTCTGGAAGGAGTGTACTGTTTGCTTTCCATGTAGTACAGGCAGATGTGTATTTGTCTCTTAGCAATTGTCATTTTACTTGCTTGCTTTCATAAAATCAGCTAATCTGTGTGCGATTTATTTCAGTCAGTTTTTACATTGTTCTCACTTCATAGTTCTCACTAAAACTGTAATGTTTGTTAAAAGTACTGTATTAACTCTTGCAAAGCACTTGTTTCTCAATGCTGACTAGAATCACATTAACACCTTCTAATAGTTTGTTTTACTAGACAAATGCTTTCAAAATATGTGGCTCTCTATAAATGTTTTCTTACTTGATAAGAAATGTTGTCCTTGGAAGGAAATATGTTAGCCCTCAGATTTACAAAGTAAGCATTTCAACTTGTGGTGGAAGTTTATAGCACAATAAATCATGTGCTTTTCTTTTACCGTATCTTGCAAGCACAGTTGGACAAGAGACCATCAGATTTTTCCCTCCCCACAGGCAAAGTTCTTGCAAGGCTGCTGGACAGCTAAAAATGTAGTTGCTTTACTAGTACGTGTCAAAGTTACAGAGCCTCTGTGCTGGCAGAGTCTGATTTAAGTGGTTGTGGTCAGTCTGAGGAACCTGTGATGTGATAAGATAGCGTTTGTGAGGTCATGTGGTTTGCAAACACCCAATCTAATGTAGCAGCTTTGTCTACACAGGATAGTTAAATATATATTGTATGCTTCAGAAAAGTGAATTGCTTTATTCCTTTAGTTCAGCTTGTCCTTGAGAGTCACGGATGTTATACTGGCTTGATAATACCAAGATTGTTACAGAAGTGTAAGACTGAACAGATTGGGAATCTTAATTCTCCAGTAACTTTCTCCAGTTTAGTTACTCTGCCCTTAATAAAACCACTAGCTTTAGACACCGTCTGGCTTAACTAAGCAATCAACAGGCACAAGCATTATTGCACAATGGAATCCCTGTATGTTTTATGAACATCAGTTGTTTAATTCAATTAATTTTGAATGGGTGTTCATAGTGTAATTAGCACAGACATGTTACACTTGCCCAAAAAGGTAGGATTGATTCCATAATGATGGTACTCCATTCCACAAATCTTTGGCCATGAACTCCATCTTCATCTTTGCATCAGATAAGGTTGATTCCTCTCCCTTCCCCCCCAGCAACACCACCATCAACAAAATATCTTCCATCTCTCATGAGTGAAGGAAACCTCTAGATGTAAACAGTATGACCAGGACAGTGATGCAGTCTGTCCTCAAACGGAATAGGTATGACTTTGTTCGCTTTGAGAGCAACAGTTTTAGGTATGAATCTTAACTGTTTCACTGCCACTACTGACAGGTTGGATTCAGTGATAAAATAAACGAAGATTGGTGATTGTTCTCTTTACAAACATTTTCCTTTTTTTTTTTCTGACTGTATCCTACTGCGTCAAAACTCCAGATCTGTCTTGCTGAGCAATATACTAGTTCTTGATTGCAGCATTAGAGATGAACGTAGCTAGCTATACTTAACTATACTAAGTCCCTGTTTAGTTTGTCTGGATTGCCAAAGCAAGTAAACTGATTCTAGATAAAGTTATTTCATTATCATGGCAATAATGCTCTGCTCTTGAGTGTTGGAAGCTGCGTGACCTGTCTGCTGTACTAATTAGAGCTATGTTTCTGTCTATAAATCAAGTTTTGGGGATTGAAAAGTGGAGGGATTGAGGTTCTACTGGTTTGAATTTATCTGAGTAGTTGTTCCTTGCAAAAAATGTTGTGTTAGCAACCATACACAGCTGCCATCTATGTGAGTAACAAGCTCAGGAAGGGAATGCTATGTATTAGCTTGTAATATATCTCTGTAAATTTATCTGAATATAAGTGGGGCAAACAGTGGAAATGTGGTGGAAACCCCTCCTAAAATTCTTTTATCACTCTCAGAATGGCAGCCAGCACAGATGGAAGTAATTTCTGCAATCAGAGGCAAAAATAAATGTTACTTAGTCCATTTAAAAATGCTGAGTTTAACTCCTGCTTTAAAAGGGCAGAGTAAAAGTGCAAAATGATAATTTCCTGTAACTGTTGCCCATAATGGGTACGTTTTCAGTCTCTGTATCAGCCAGTACATTCTAGTTAATGCTTGAGGTTTCAGTAACTTTTGTATTTATAGATGCATGCTCTAGGGAGAAGGAGCATTGAGATTTAGGTAGTTCCTTGGATGTAATAACTGCAGTACATTTAGTGTGATCATGCTGCTGTTTTAAGATATTTTTGTTGCCGTGTCCTCACTCCAAATAAACACCTTCATTAGAACTTCTTGTAGGAAGAGTTTCTGGGAACTTTCCTTCCACCTACCAACTAGCTATTTATAGAAACTTCCCAGGGCTAAGTCAGCTTAGAACTTTTTTTTGGAATTGCATACAATCTCACTACAACAGATTTGTTAGATCTTAGAAAAATTCCCTCAATAGATAAAATCTGACTTATAGTTACCAAAGACCGATTTATTTTGAAAACAGTTTAAAAGTTGGGTACTTCCTTAGCGCTGTTGCTATTTCAATTGCATATTTGATACAGAACTTCAAAGTTTAATTTGATTACACGGCACTAGATCAAAACCAGATTCTTTAACCATATAGTGCAGTGATCAAAAAGTCATGACCTCCCATTGATCGCTTTATTGGTTTCCTGTTCTGATTCACTGGAAACCTTCTGGTCTGAACACTTGTTGCTAGTTTTAATCTTTGTCACGTTTACAATACAGCAGACTTGTCTATGGTAAAGCTGATATACAACATACATTTAACATCGTATTTCCTTTTGGCTCAAGTGCTCTTTAACTGATAATGTTAAAAACCACTTTTTATAAAAGCTTAAGTCAGGAAATGTAAGAGTACATTCAGAACAATATGAAATAAATAGCAGGACAACTGGAGATGAGCTTTCTTTTGATGCATTAAAACTATTTCATAGATTTTATTTAAACTTCCTAACATCTATAGGGATTTTGTAAATCACTTTATATTACTGTGAGACTGAATATGACTTACAGAAGCTGGCATTTTAAAACAGAGACCAAATATTTAATTGCTATTAAAAAAACCCAGAAGCCTGAAATGACTCAGTCTTGGAAATTTCTTGCTGCTCTTTCGCTTTTCACTTATGACACACTGCAATGCTTTGAACTCTGTCTAGTGATATGGTCAGCAAAGTTCTTTTGAGATAAATATTTCAGGTTGTATACCAGCGTGTTATTCTGCGTCATCCTTTTTAAAAGTACAAGTTTCAAAAACAAAGGTAATTCTTTCCTTAAACAGGAGAATTTAGTAGTTAATCATATACATGAGCTTGGATTCCGAAGAGTTAACAATGAGTGGGGCAGATTCATCTAATGTTGTAGTACTTCATGACTGTTGCTTTTAATCCTGCTATAAATGACCAAAACAAAAAAAAATCTCAGTCCAGAGACTCTTTGGGTTTTTATCTTTTAAGAATAGCAGCCATATTGGTACAACCAAAAAAAGCAGCCTAGGTCTGTTCAGGTATATGATATTGTCATTCACTGTTGTTCTGGTTTGGGCCCCCAATAGGCTTATCAAGCCTGGAGTTTAATACTTGGTCTGACTTCTGATGAGCTTCTGTTGTTGCGAGTTTCAAGGTGTTTTGCTGCAATTGCTGTAACAAGTGGATAGATCATACTGCAACTATATTAGATTGAATTCAATTTATGAACTCCAGAAACACTTGTACTGTTTTGAGATAGTGCGGATCAAGAAGTTCAGACACATATGAGACCCTGGAGATAACTGGATATGGACAGATGCAGTCTTCCTACCATTAAGTTATGCTGCAAATCAGCCTTCTTTGAACCTTCTGCCATACTGAAAGTAATATAAAATTAATTTTCTCTATCTGCTTCTTTCTGCTTGTCCTAAAACCCCTAACAAATCAAATGAACTCTTCTCCAAGATTCATTTTATTGCACTTCAAAATAAGGAGCCAAATACTCCACCAAGTCCTCTAAGAATTTTTGTCAACTAATTTTTATCTTTGTATGAGCATTATAAAATTGTTTGGGGGGCAGATGAGGTAATGCTAGCAGGAAGCAAATACAGCTCTGAACTCATCCATACAAAGCAGAGTTAATTTTCTTTAGGTAACTATTTTATATTTTATATTCTTTAGAAATACTGTATTATAGAAGCCCCTAAACTTGCACTATTCTAGAATCGTTAACTCTTATCAGGGTTCATTGTTGGTTGTGCAGGTTTCCCGTTTTAGTCATGCTAAACTCAGTCCTAAATAAATGGCCAAATGTGTTAAGGTAGATCCCAGACAGTCTTGAGTATGCTGGAGTGCAGCTTGGCTCTTCCTGCAGGGATCCTACAGGGACTGGCTAACAACTTCATTTCAAAGGTCACTGCTAGACTCCCTAAAAATCAGCATTTTGTTTATCTCACTGAAACCTCTGCTGGGTGAAAATTTTTAGATGAGGAAATGAATTTCCACATTTAAAGGATATCAAAGACAAAACTATGTCTTAAAAAAAAAAAAAAGCCTCCATGATAAATGAAATGTTTAATAGTGATTTATGAACTACTAAGTAAAGGAAGCAATTTTGCAAACAGATTTGAAATGCTCTCACTGCATGTTATTTGTAAGCATGATCAAGACATTTCCTGCTTTCTTAAGTCACAGTACCTAATGCACTGGATTTTTTTAAACAGTAATTTCAGTTTACTTGATTTTGCTTAACCTAGTCTAATTTGTTAAATTAGACTCTGATTAGAATCTTGAGTATTGCCTTACAAACATCACTTTTGGGGGTGGGGGGAAGGCAAAAGCAAAGACAAACCATAAAGCTGTGTAATGGTGATTCCAATCTGTTAAACCACAAATTTATGTCAACCCCCCACCCCGAACACTTCAGGCTAACTTTAATATTTGTAGTTTAGGTGAACTACAAGGGGAAAAAGTATTTTTGTCCATGCTAGTGTTGTAGTGAAACTTCCCTGAAATAGTTTTCCAGAGTTTTTTTAATGCATTTTTAGATTTATTCACTTTCCTCCTTATGTCCCTGACTCTTCAACAACCCATTAGAATGTGTTGAGCAACGTGATTTCAACAAAATCTAGCAGATTTGCTGGGATTTTTTGAATTTTGACACAAAATTAAATCTCGAGGAAAGGAGCAGTAAAAAGAACAGCATAGTAACACTTCCTATTTGAGAATATAATTGTCTGTTGTATCAATTTCAAAATTAGATCTTAAGCTGAAGCAGAATATCTTTAGGAAATCTGAGAAGACTCAGAGTTGTTCTGCAAGAGTTTTAATCTTAGTATTTTAAATTAAAAAGAGAGAAAAAAAAAAGATAACTGTGTGAAAGCAATAAATGAAGATGTAACCTATTTCCTGAATTTCTCTACTAAGGATATCTGATTGTTGCAGATCTCTCTCAAGTCTGCCTCACAGTGAAAAGAAAAGATGGTTCATTGTGATTTTTTTCCACCCACCCACCCTCTCTTTTTTTTTTATCATATTCCTTGCATATCTTTTGAGGTCTACAGAATGTATTCTAATTCAGTTCTTAAATCTCTGGAGGTAGATATGGCATTGGAGAATCTAAAATGGCTTTGGTAAGAGATGTGGGAGTGGCCATCTCTGCAGCTTTTCATATGGATTTCAGGGAAGAGAAGCCCATACAGTCCCTCTCAGCTGTTATCTTTCAAACAGTGAGTCCATGGTATTAGGGCTTCTTCCTCAGGAGGGACTAACAGTGATCAGGTAACAGGAGCAAGCAGAGTAAATGGGAGTTCCTGGATTCAGCATGTTTGGTCTGGTTGCTTTGGGCTTCTTGAATCATCACTAATTTCCAAGAATGACCCTTGTCTGGCATGGCTGTTAAATAACAGCTCATGGCTGTAATTTACAAGTTAATAATCCTAATTATGGCTGCATTTATAGCTATGGCTTTAGAAAAACCCTTAACATTAACTGAAGTGAAACAGGAAATTCACTAACACTGAAATAAAAGCCACAACTTTGAGCTTTGTCCTAGTACAGTTACAATGATAACACATTTCTAACTTAACATATCTTTTTTAAATTTGTTAGAGAATGTGTCACTGTTTCTAAACACAGAATGTTGTATTATATGCAATATGTGTTGTTTTTACACATAGTCTTATTTTATACGTAATCTTGAGAGCTATACAAGTTGTCAGGAAGGTCTCAAAAGACTATCCTCAGTCTTTTGTGTATGACCACATGTTTGGGTAAAAACTGTCTCATGCTTGAGGAAAATGAAGAATGTCTTTAAAGTTGGTTTGGTTTTGCATTAAACTTTTTCTTTATTGCAAGATATATTAAACCATACTTAAGCTTTTTTAAAATCTCAGACTTTTCAAAGACCGATAAGCAATGGCTTTCATTAAAATGCTCTGATACAGTTCTGTCACAACGCATGCCTAGCAGTCCCTTTCATAGAAGGAAGCTGATTCTGTTGGGGAACTTTAGAAACCCCATTTGCACTGTAGCTGTACAGCCATTAAACTTGCTAAGAATTGTTTTAGATGATAGATTGCTAATATTAGTTTCTGCAACTATTCATTTAGCTCATGAGGTCTCCATTTGTGCAGTGTTCATGTTGCGATGGTTTCAGTATGAATGTGGCTCACTGTGGAACTACAAACATATATTTAAAAATGGGCTTCAGAGAGCTTAAGATATCTAAGGAGTGGCTTGTGTTCATGGAAATGAAAAAGTAGCATGAAAAGGTCTGCAACCTTAACGTTGTTCATTCTTTTTGTGTGCGTGTGCAGAAATGCTTGTGCATTGTAGTACCTACTGGACATAGTATTTATCTGGACTGATGTTTGTCTCCCAAATGACAACGTATTTTCCATTAATTCAGCCTGAGATGCTGCGACTACTTCATTTTCTGAGATAAGCATTTTTCCAAAAGAAGTTACTGGGAGCTTTGTTTAAAGAAGTGATAGTGTACTAGTGCATGCCTTAAACTGCAGTGATCTCGTCACAATGGGAGAGGGTCAGCAGTAAGTAGCAGTCAACTGTGTTAAGTATGATAAGGGATCCCGTTAGATGCTGTGAACTGTTAGTCTCAGGAAGTTTTAAGAACTCCAGTTAAATTGCTTTTATTCATGTTAAATGTGATTATAATTTAATAGATCATAACTGATATTTTTTAATTGGCTTGTAATTAGATTTTGACTTCTAAATCTCTCTTTTCATGTTGCCAAGTTGACAATATTTTTCTGAATTATAGGACAGATATTTGAAAATGCTTATGACTTGTTTCTCTTCAGCTAAACGTGGTTAGATCATACTTTCAGCAACATTCTAGTTTTCTTTTGAATCATGTTTGGTTTTTAAGCAGGAAATCTTACTAAGACTTCCTACTGTTACTAAGGTGGAGACAAATAAAGAGGGAACTCTGATTTTTAGATTCCTCTTGCTATAAGTAAAAGCACTGAGAATTCAGTATCGTTACTCTTAAAATAAAAATTTAACATACTGCCTTCTGCCAAAACCAATTTCATTCACCCAAGTCAGTGGTCATATTTTTGTCATATTTTTATCTCACTTGTGTACTGCTTGCTTGCTTGCTTGCTTATCCTACTGTGAGTAGATTGAATATTTATTGGCGAGCTTTGTTAAAATTCTTCTTTACTACTTCAGAATTGAGTAACTTTCAAGAATTAGTTACTGAGGCCTTTTAAAGGGAGCAGAAAGTAACATTTTAGTTTGACTTCTTTCCACCACTGAATTCCTAGCTTTAAAAATCCTCACGGGTTACAAGATAAAAATGTCTCCCAGAGCTTAAGTAGAACTCTTTCATGAAGTCCCACTTGAAAATTTGACCTGTGTTCTCTATTTAAAAAACAAAGGGGCTTAGAAATATAACTTGCTTGCAACTGACTAGCACCCTTCAAACTATTCTATGATTCTATGATTTAACATGGAAGAACTTTTGAATTGTACTAAAACTTCTAAATTTCTCTTTACTGTCTCTCCTTCATGCCTGGCTTGATGAGGCAGTCAGCATCAGGTAAGAAAGTTTATTCTGAGGTTCAAGGATCTGATTGTTAGCCTTTTTTCAGCTCTTCTGAATTTGTGAAAGTACACTGTTACCTGTTACAAGTATGTACAATTAAAGTCTTTTCATATGTTGACTAGTAGGACATACAGTTTGTCTTTAAAATGCTGACTTCTTTAGGCACAAGAAGGTATATAAACGCAAACATTAAGATTCTGTTCTTGATTCAGCTGGCTTTTGAAGGGGTAATGATGAAATATATTTTGGTCACATAATGTTATTAACCCTTTGAAATATCCAAAAGACCACATGAATGTGCTGTAGGGAAAACTGGGTTGAAGCTGCAGTCAGCTAGACAATGTGACCTGGATTTGAGAATTATAAGCAAAACACGTGGGTTTACCAGACCTGGTTTTTTTACAGATGTGATCAGATTTGAGATTCTTGCAAAACTGAAGCAGTAAGAAATAGCCAAGGTTCATTTGAATGTCACTTGAGGTGACAGAGGTCTAGTTCCCTTCACATGAAGGAGGGCCAGACCCAAAACTGAAAGCCTTTAACCAATGTTAGTTCTTTGTACAAAAGAGAACAGAAGTGACAGACCCTGGAGTCTGTCATGACAGTCCATACTCTGCTCAACATGGCTGCAAGAAAAAGGGCTGTTCTTTTTCCTTCAGGTGGAATGATAAGGATAGAATAGAACTGGGGGTGGGGGGTTGGGGGTGTTGGGTTGAGTCCATGCCCCCCCGCCCCCCGAGTCCTTAGTCAGATTTCCCATTGTCTTGATATGCTTGACTACTCGAATGACAAGATCTTGGCATAATGCTTTACTTCCTACTTCAAGCTCTTTTTCCATGTTCAAATAAAACGCTGATGGCAAGAATCTCAAGTCTCTCTTAAAAAGTTGACAGACGAACTTCAATGTGAATAAGGTAACTCATGAATTGCAAAATCTAAGCCATGCCTCACGATGGCAAAAACAGAATTGGTAGTTACAAATCAGGAAAGATACTTTCGAGTTGTCGCTGAGAGTCCTCTGACATCATTGGCTTAGTGTGCTGCAGTAGCCAAAACAGACAAGACAATGTTGGCATCAACAGGAAGTATGTTAAAAACAAAATAAAGGGTTTTATATTGCCACTATGAAACCTTGGTGCAGGGCTGGTCTCTATACCTCAAGATGGATGTAGAGAGTTTAAAGAAGGTCTGTAAAGAAGTTAAAGGGCAACTAAAATGATCAGTGGTCTTGAGCACTGCCTGTTCGTGAGAGGCTAAGGCGGCTTGGGATGTCTATTTTAGAGAGAAGGCTCAGGGAGGTGTTATGATGTAAGTTTCAGAATCATGACTGCAGAACTGCTTTTCACCACTTGTTCCTGCATTACTAGAATTTGTTCTTGCATTACTAGAATTCAGGGGCTATTCCTGAAACAAGTGGGAGATTAGTTTAAAACAAATAAAGGAATTTCTGGAACTTACTGCCACAGGAAGCTGTGGAGGTAGACAGCAAATTAAAAAAAAAAAAAAATCAGTCATGGACAACTGGTCTATAAATGGATGCTGAAACAGCTAGGAAGAGATGCACTCTCATATCTGCTACAACAGTTTCTGGACAAGTGAGTGGGGGCTTGGGAATATGAAGGAAATGGATTGCAAAAATTGGTCATATTCACATGCTTTCCCTTAAAAATAAAACAACATGGGAGTCCTGTTGTCACTGTTGGAGACAGAATATTAGGCTGATGGACCATCGCCCTGAGCCAGTAGGACACTTCTTATGTTCCCATCTTGAAAAAAGATACTGCTTTTTCTATTAGAAGTGCAGAGCCTCACTTGCTAGACTGTAAAGTTATGCGAGCAGTACAAAACTTTTCATTTTAAGAAACCTCTATTTTAGAGCCTTAAGCTGGCATTAGCCGCTGGTATCTAACTGCATTGGAGCGCATGTTGTCTACAAGTTTTTCTAAATGCTTTGAGAAGCCTTACAAAGCCTTTCTGTTGCAACAGAAATTGCAGATAATCAGGCTCCTTCAGAAATGCTCCTGAACAAATATTAGATTGAGGTGCCCCTGAAGTATCAACTCTGAAACTACACAAACTGAAAATAGTGCACAGTTGTTCCCAACCTGTTATGTTGGATACTTTTAATTTCTTGAAGATTAGTTGCTTTCATCAACGTTCATGTTTAATAAAAACCTTAAGATGCAAATCAGATTCTACTTTCAATTGAAAAACAACTTGTTTTCAGTATTTTCAAGGTTAAAGTGATAGATTTCTAATTGTAAAATAAAAGTAACATTCTGTTGAAGACTAGGTTTTGTGATAAATTAATGTACTGACACTTAATGTAAAGGCATTTGGATTCAAAGGACAGCATTTACATTTTTAAGAAGTGCAGTAATTTTGGCAGGTACAAAGTATTTCAATTTTTCAAACTCAAAATGGCTGCCATAAGAACAGTAATATGCATCCCACTGCCCACGCTTTTCACACATCTCACTGAATTGTAATCTATCTTTCAGGTTGGAAGGGACCCTGGGAGGCCTCTTGTCCAACTGCCTGCTCAAAACAGGATCAACACTGAATTCAAAGCACGTTGCTTAGGGTTTTGTCAGTTGGGTGTTGAAACTCACTGGGGACGGGTTTGGAGATGGAGAGTCCACAGTCTCTCTGAATAACCTGTTCTAATTCTTAACTAGCCTTGTAGCAATTATTTTCCCTTCATATTCAAACGTGACCTTGTGCTTTGTGTTATGATCAATGTCTCTTCTTCCACCATGCATTTCAGTAAAGAACCAGTTCTCTGTTATCTTAAGGCATAAGCTCCTGCCCCTTAACTGTCTTGGTACCTCTCCACTGAATCTACTCATGAGTATCTTGTACTGAGGAAGGAGTAAGATAGCAAGTGCAGAATAGGACAGATGCAGTCTAACAAGTGCCAGATAAGAATCGGTTCCCATGATGTACTGGCTATGCCCTTGTCAATATGGCCTAGTATGCTGTTAGCCTTTGTCACTGCTCGGGGACACTGTTGATCCATGTTTAGCCTCCTGTGTGTCAGGACCCCCATGTCCTCTTCAGTGGTGTTGCTATCCAGCCTGTCGATCCCCATAATACAAACAAATTCAATGCTACAGTGTTTTGTCTGTGCTTCTGGCTGAGATGGCTATTTTTCAAGCAGACAGAGAAGTTAGAGCTATATGACTATCGATAGACTTGTCACATATATTCTCTATGGTATGTTCATGTTTCTTCATAGCAGTCTGGTTCCCCTTGGATGTGAGGAGTACTTGAGAAAAAGGGCAGGCAAGTGTAAAGCTGCAGGTCAAAAGAAGTGTTTCTGGAAGGTCACAGATTGTGCATCCTTTCATTAGAATAACAGAAGAGAACAACACACTGTTTTCCCAGACTTACTTTAGGAACTGGCAAAGGCTGTGTCTATTCACAATTTTTTTCGCCAACAGCATTTTCCAGAGTCTCATTTGGTGCTTGGAAAGGCTACTGCTAAAACCGTGAAGCCATGATTTTGTCATGTTACCTAAATACATTCATCTAAAGGTATCATGTGTTGATGTCTTCGGGAAAACAGTTGAGGTCATTGGCTTGGCTTTTTGAATGTTCAAAACAACTAACATTGAGTATCAGCTTTATAATTTCAGGTGAACCAATGGCTTAAGTGTGCAGACCTAAAAGCATATAATTTCTTACTCTAATATGAAATTTGTAGTCACTTGTACAGTGGAGCTTTTTTCTGTGGTGAGGGTGGAGAAAAATTGTTGGGTTTCATTTTGTTTTTCTGTGTTTTATTTTCTTAGTGACTAAAATTGATAGCTGTTTTGGAAACTTAATGTGGCAGCTAATCTGATCATATTGCAGGATATTTTTAGGGATAATATTTCTAAATAACACAAGAATCTCTGTATCAGGCTTTCTGTATCTAGGTAGATAAGCTAGTAAACATTATTTATTCCAGATATACTTTACTGTCCAGTATCTAATCTTTGGCATAAGCTGATTTCACTTACATCATGAATTACGCTGTGCAATTGTGGAACTTTTGGTTTTGCTTGCCTTTACACAAGCAAGTTCCTCATGAAACAACTGCAGCCTATGTGTATGTGAAGAAAATGCAAAAAACTAACATTAGTACCTGTAATTACAATGAAGGTTTAGATCTACAGCATGTACCCATATTCCTAACAGGGATGCTTTGATACACATTAAAACCTGGAGCTTTTACATGCTGTTAACATCCAATTTGATGGCTTCTAGCATGATTATGACTCTTGTGATCTTTTTTTCAACCCTTTTTTTATTCTCATCTTTTGCACAAGTCTATGGTAAGTACAAAGATTCCTTCTTCCCCAAATGGACAGGTAAAATCTTCTATTGGTGTCAATAGCAAGGACCTACATGCACTTTTTATTTATCAAAGTGAATATTGCGTCAGATTTCTGAAATGTCAAATAGATTTGTGTAAAGAAGCTCTTCAGGCTTTTTCTTCTTTCTATTTTCCAGGTCTCTGTTACTGTGAAAAGTCGCTTACAAAATAGCACTTCATGCATCTTCCTTTTAAAGCTTCCAGAGTGACATTAGGAAGTTTCTGTAATGCATTTTTAATGTTTTTCTGCATCCTTAGGATTTTTTATCTTAATACTCTTAGACTGTCAAACTGACCCTGAGGTAGTTGCTACTAAAAGCTAGCAAAAGTGAGATTCTAAAAAAAATAGCCTCAGAAATGTCTTCCATGAGTTGCAGTTATTTTCACTAAATTAACAGGGGACTTGTCAGACTTCAGAGCTTTAGGTTTTACTTTTTAATAGCTTGAATGCATGGTTGTAATAGTTTATCACGCCACGGTGCATTTTGAATTAAAATGTTATCGTATCTGTCCATGGTCTGACAATCATTTTTGTCTTGTTTGATGTTCTCTTAAAATTGAAACTGCAATCTGTTTATGCTGTACAAAGAGAAGTTTCTCTCATACTTCTTGATCTGAAATCTCATTGGGCCTGAACTAGATAATGAAAAGACACTCAATCTTGCTGTGTAGACAGAACTAAGCATATTCTCTGGTTGTTTTTTTTTTCTGTGGCTGTGTGAAACTGTCACTATTCACTTGGGACCCTGCTCTCTCTTTGGGATTGGGGGAGGGCTTTTCTCAAGTGAGAAGTTAGTTGATAAGGGAAAGAATGGAGCTGTAAAAGTAGGATGTGCAGGCCAAAAGTGCTGTCAAAACAAATAGGCCCCTCTAGAAAACTAACTATAAACCATCCCTCATGGGGATATTAAAGATGCAGTAAATAGCCTGGAGGAATCTGTCATTAGTGATTCTAGGTACCTCAATTATTAAGCCTTAAAACTGAAATACTCTGAGGGTGGAAGGAGAATTTTGGAAAATTCCAAGTACTATTTAAGACGTTCTTTCAAGGAATCTGCTTGGGCAGCCAGAAGCGAGAAGTCACTTTGTTCTGATTCCAGCTGAGTTTCGAAGTGATCATCAAATGTGCTGCTCCTAGATCTAGCATTTAATTTAATCCAGTAAGACTTCAATGAGACATTTCTTAGAAATGTGTGGGTTTTTTACTGCTGGGCTCTTCAGCTCTGATTAACTGTTAACTTCCACTTTTTCTAACAGATCAAATGCCTAAAAGGCCAGAGAGACTTCTCAGACCAACCCACTTTTGATGGGATTCACATTGTCAACCATTTCACAGGAGATGATGAATCATTTCATTCTTCTGATGAAGATTTTATAACTAACTCCATACAGGAGAGTGGGGTGAACTTTCATCTACACAGGAGGACTGGTCAGATGGCTTTGGATCACACAGTTGTAGACAGCAGTGACAGTGATACTGAGGAAAGCACCCTTCAGACTGGGAATTCAGACAAGATGGTTCCCAAGCAGAGAAGAATGGAATCTTACTCTACTACTGTGTGATTATCACTGTGACTAGCATTAAAGACTTTCATATTTCTTTAAGAGCGAAATTGTCAGATAACTGAAACTATCCAGCAGTTGGTTTAGGTAACTATTGGATCTGGTCTGGCCTGTGATAAATACATACATGTACTGTCTTATCTGCCTTCTCTCTTTGCCAAATCTTGCTAACAACATACCATTGCCATAAAACAGGCTGGGAAGAAGTTGATGGATGACAGTTCTGACAGTATTACTGAATGTTCCTTGGTTTAGAAACTGCAAATACATCATTTCTTTAATGCATAAGAACCATTTTTGCTGTTCACAAACACAGGAATTATTTTCCTCAAAAGAAATTGCTGTTGTGCAATATTTTATGCTCTGAACAAATGTGTATGTTTTACATTGTTATCCATTTGTGATCAAGATGGACTCTAGTAAACCGTCTGATCATGACACGTATATATATAATTACCTTATGCTTCTCAATTACTTTTGTTTTTACTAAAGTTATTGGATGCCCACAGAAGGCTTGAAAGAGGAACCTTTATCTGTACTACTTCATATATGCAAATAATGGTCACTAATGTCATAAAGGTGTGTTTCACCATTTTCACTTAAATCTATGTGCATCTGCTTTTGATGTTGCTAAATAATACCTGGTCTGAATATATTAATTACAATAATGTTTATTTTGTACATATTTATATATCTACACCAAGCTGAAAATGTACATTGCACCATTTTATATGAGGAATGTAAATGTTGCAATATTACTGTCTCTGGTATTCTAACAGGAGAATGAATTCTGTATATACACACTAGAAATTAATTACTAAATAAAGGCAAAACACTAACTTTACATTAAGTTTCAGCCTAGCTACACTAACAGGTTCATGTCAGAAATGCTTGTTCAAAACACTATTGACTGAAATCTTTTACCTTCATACATATGTAATGAAAATAAATTTTTCATGATTTAACAAGGTTGCAGCATTTACTTTTTAGTCACTTCTAAGCTACAGCCCTTGGTTACCGCATGGTTACTTGCTGGCTCTAGATTAGTTCAAATAAGGTGAAAAATTATTCATGTCTTACAGTTAGTTCTAACAAAGGCACGGTCAGTGCAGTAAAAATATGTAAGTTCAGTCTTCTCACAGTTTTATATTGCAGAGCTATCTAGGAAATAAGCTAATGGTCCTGTCACCAAATAGCTGTGATTCACCAAAGCAATAGGAGCTGAGCTGAGCGTTCTACTTTCACACTCTCCTGAAAATTGAGATCCAGTAAAATGGCCCTAGCTTCTTGAACAGAACAAGATACTCTACTATTGTCATATGAATATTCACTTGCCCCCTCAGACACATTCTAGTCAAGAATATTCTTAATGGCAGCTATTATTGCCATCTTACGTAATTAAACAATCCTTAAGACTTCTTTTCTAGCAATGTTTGCAACTGTTCTGTTAAAAAAAAAAAAGCCATGCACGTGTTGTTACTGATAGTCAGCACATATGTTAACCGTCTTGCTACCCATGAGAAGCAGTGTAGTTGTTTAAAATTGCAAAAGTGTGGAAGCATACTGCTGAACACATCTGCTAGTCCTGTTAGGCATTTCCTTTACTACTATTTTGAACATGTCCTCGGAAAGAAACAGCACAACTGAGGAGACAACAAATGTTCAAAGAATGATAGGGAAGGCTGCATGGAAGAAGCATATTCTGGGCCTCTAAACAGTAGTATCTGCCCAGGTGCAATCTAATTTAAATATTAAAGCAGGTGGGTGACAAATTCCAAGTTACTGATTTCTGCAGCTCCTAACTTGCTTCAGTATTTCTGCAAAATTTCCCCACATCCTACCAGTGAATACGTAGTTCCCAGTATAGCCTGTGGAAATTGCTATCTCTGAGGCAGATTAGCTGACTGATTCTGATCCCTGTTGGAAATTTCATGTACGCAAAACCAAATCGGGAGCACTTTTGTTCACTAACAAGTAACAGTTGCCTTTTTTTCCTTCCAATGAGCATCTGGTAACTTGCACCTGGATAATTGTTGCCCAAGAGGATAAGTGACAAATGTCTTGTTACCTGTCATCAATACCAGCTGCAAGTCTCTCTTAAAGGTAATGTTCTGTAATAATAAGTGGCAGGAGCAAAATTCAGTTGGAGAGCCATAAAAATCCTGTCTGTTTGAACAGTGAAGTGTTATGATTTTGCAATAACTGCCTTACTGTTCAAGTGATAGCAAATTAGATTAGTTGGCAAGGGTTATTTCCTGAACTTTTGTGGTTTTAAAGTATACTAATAGAATAAATACTGATACTGAGTAACAGCATAAATAAAAATATCAAGGGAAAAGCAAAAGTCCTTATCCAATTAACTGCATTTCTTCTAGTGATGAAGGTAAATCACTGGACATGCTGCAGTTTCAGAAGGCTTAGTTACGCACAGAACATCCTAGGAAGACAACCCAAGAGAGGCTGTTCAGAATCATCCTGCTTTTTCTGCAACTGTTCTGCGAAAAGATGACACTAATCTTTTTGCCTATGTGTATTATAATTTGAATATGCACCAGAACAATGTCAAATCATCAACAGCATAGATAATATATTTACTAACGTGTCAATAAATAAAGCATACTAATTGTGCTACACACCATGACCTTGCTTGCATGACCTTCTAACAAACATTGCCGTTCTCTTAGATTTGCCCTTACATGCAGGCTGTAAGAGCTCAACATGAATGCTAAAAGCATAAGGTAAAAAAAGCACGTGAACATGAAAAAATTCTTGAATATGCAAGTGCTGCAGCTGAGAAGACAGTTAGGTGAAATAGGGAACGGGGATGCACTGCTATATACAGAGTTTCCATGTAAATTACATTTTATGTTTGGTAGTGAAAATGGTTCTGCTTTCCCAGTCTGATAATCAAATGTCTTCACTAGCTAGAGAAGCCTCAATATTTACATTTTCTTATTTCTCCAGGCTAAGGGAGTATTTTAGGTCCTAATAGCATTTATGATTAGACATCTTTTTACTTCCGTCATTTCATTTCACGTATTAGAAGTTTGTAACGTTTGTGAAAAAATGGGAACATGACTAGTTGGGAGAAAGTACATCTGTGAAGTTAAGAAGCATGTATTACATTCACGGCTCAACAACTGTTTGTTCGTGTTGGCCACGTTTTTTGACAAAATGCAGGCCTCATCTACATACACGTTCACAAAGTATTTTCCACTAAATTCAATTTTCAACTGTATGCGCAATTTCCTATATTATTTTAACTAAAATAAATTGCTATGAAAGTGATTAAAAGAAGTATCCACATAGGGGTTTGCATAAATTTAACAAAACCACTTTGTAAATCTTGTACTCCTGAACTTAATCAGTACTCAGCCATTTCACGGAACTGTAATACGGAAGGAATTGCGTGTTTCTCTGGGGGTTTTAATGTAATCACTGTTCTATATCAGAGACTATGCTAGTGACTTAGTGAAACTTGATGCTCATACAACATTTATATTTTAAGCTAGAATGACCTAAAGATACATTAGCATAAAAATATCCACATTTTAGACTGGATGTGCTGCTAATTCCCTTACCTGTAGAGGCTCCAAATAATGTAACTGATTTTGGGGGAAGGTAGAGGATAATGCAAATCCCCTAGGAAAGCAATTAGGCTAGTCCTGGAGATGAAAATAAAAAAATCAACCTATAAAATAGAGGTTAGTACAATCTAAGTGGAAACTACAATGTTATGTTTAATTATGCACCAGCTACTGACTGTCCGTGTTTTAAGAGGGAAGAGGAAAGCTATGTATCAACTAACGGATTTCTGGATGTAATGAAGTTTGGTTTTGTTCTGTGAAATACTTTTATCAGTATAGTTGCACCAATATATTTTTTGTAATTTTCTGAGGGTTTTGGTTGTTTGTTTCAGTTTTGGTTGGTTTTTTGTTTTTGTTTTTTTTACAAACTAGCTTGAGACATAAGAAAAATCAATGAAATACATTTACACAGCAGCCCATAGAACCAGGGACTCTGAATGATGGAATGAAAAGCACACGATAAATTGTCTTTCAACATAACCTCCATATAGCATGAAGTTTCAGCTTCAGAGTGGAGAAAACATGCTAATATATGCATGCCTATGCATACATGGACACCGATTGACTAAGATACAACCGCTAGACCCAAGATACAACAGCTTAACACCATCCCTTTCCAGGAATTAATACCCCATTTCACAATTATGAAAAAAGCAATGTGGCATACTCTTAGAATTGCATACTGTTGCATAAGTGACTGAAATTTCTAGTGTCCTGCTGTAAGAACTAAAATTCCTGAGACTATTTTGCATAGTCTACATTCTGTAACCCATTGATTCAACTTTCTTCTATTCATAATGGAGATAAGTTCTGGGTCCACTCCTTCCCAAAGCTGGAAGCCCTCTCTTCATCCCAGACTTCAACACCACAGCCTACTGTCACTTTCCCTCTCCACTTAGTACTCACAGTGATCATTACTTTTCTAATCTGCTCTGAGAGCAGCAGTTGTTACTTTTGTTTCCCAACAATCCAAAAAATTGCTAGCAAAATCACTGGTTAATGTCTCACATACTTACAGCAGGTTTATGCCACAAGGAGAAACATAAAGAAGGTAGTGACAAAATGCTGGGGGGCAAAATAAACAATAAGCAGGATATGTTAAAAATAATTAAATAGTTACAAAAAAGTTATTAAAAAAATACACACTTCCCAACAGAAGGCACAGTGCTACAAGTTCTAGCAGCTTCTCATAGCGAAAGTGTTCTGGATAACTGTGATCTTGGGTTCTATCACTTTAAAGTACATATGTTACTCACGAGTTCCCCATAGAATCACCCTCTTCGCTGCCTTCTCCCAATCCTGACTTCCACACACAAGAAATTGCTTCTCCTCCCCTACGTACCAAGCAGCTAACCTGCCAAATCCTGTTCTTCAAATCCTTCCTCCCATTACAAAGTGTCTCATCACTTCTGAACATGAAGATCTCATCTGCATCCCATCACCTTTGATGCCTTATCTGATGTCTTCTTAGCTCTAATGGTGACATCAGGCAGCTGCTGTGAACAGTGCAGTAAATTACATTGAGTAGCTCTTCAGTCTTAAGCACGACTATAACGTAATCCCACCCTAGTTTAAACCCCTCCTTTTATTTATTTCTTCCCCTCTTTTGTCACTATGGGGTAATGATCATGTACTTACCATTGCATTCAACTGTATCTTACCAAGTTTTTATGTTTAACTTTGAATATCACACTCCCTTTGGGGGAAGCATTAGAGCAGCTCCGTTAAAACCTATCCCCAGCCCCATCACCTACACTTCACATGAATTACATCCCTCCGCCAACTCAGGACCGTTGGCTTTTGGCTTTTTCCCACTGGGATGCAGAATACTTGGTGGTGTCACACAGCTCTTGCAGTGTCACATGATGACCACTGCATACACAAGACCATCTTAAAGGTTACTGAACTGCGGCACATAGGTCGCACCATAAACCCAGAATAAGAGCTTAGTCCCTTCACCTCTGTTCAGCGTGCTGTTACGACAGATAGCAAGCTCCTCTCGGGGGTGGAAAGAGCCCTGGGACAATGGCTGTCAGAGGCTAAGGAGTGGAAATTGTCTTCAGGCCCTACCTACGGATTGCAGCAGCTGCAGCACTGTTCTTTCAGTCCCTTGTTCCGTAGAGATAGCAACCCGGCGATATTTCTGGGTTGCAAGATAAAACGCGTGAGGGGCGAGTTCGATAAAACGGGCTGGAAGTCCACAAGATGAAAAAAGCTCATGCGTTACAGCATGAGCCGGGGCCGGCAAAGCCCCGGGAGCGGGAGAGGAGGCAGCACCGCCCGCCAGCTCCCCGCGCCGTGGCGCTCCCACGTGCAGAGCAGCCGGTAAAGGGCCGCAGCGGCACGCCGCGGGCAGCG
>NW_008794451.1:2705143-2707680 GCF_000699145.1 Aptenodytes forsteri
AGCTGCCGGCCCCCGGTAACGCCAGCCTGTGCCACCACCCGGAGCCTGCCACGACAGAGCTAAGCCGGCACAGGGCTGCCCTGGGAGCCTCGGGTCGTCCTCGGCACGGCTGGGCGGGCCGCGCCCGCGTTCCGCTTGCCCCGTCCTCACCGGCAGCGTAAAGCGAATCGTCCGTCCTGACGAAAACCTGGGGAGGCGGGGTGCATTTCAGGCACGAGCTGGTTTTGCAAATCACGAAACAAAGCCGTTTTCGTACCCTTTCTCCTCCAGCCGTTTGAGAAAGCTGACGCCCCAGGAGCCGGATGTCTGTTCCCGTTGCCCGTGCAGCATCCACCCTTACACGAGAGATTATATGCCAAATTAAGCGTTCACTTGATTGACTCGTTTGATTTCCTTATTTTTGCCGAAGGTTTTTAAACAGGTTAGGAAGCAGCAGGTGAGAGAGTGCCGTCTGCAGGTGGGCTAAGCACCGCGGGGCTTGGCGCCGTGCCTCCCGCAGGAGAGCCCCGAGCGGAGCCGCTTCGCGCTGGCTCTCCGGCGCCCGGCAGCGCATCCAGGTCCTCGACAGACAGCGAGCATCTTCCGCACGGAAATCACCGTGCTTTAAAACGCGCAAAAGCACCCGCATAATTTCTTTTTTTTTAATCTTAGATGTATAAAGACGGATATGTATTTTATTGTAACCAGGTCAGAATTGTTTACGAGCGCTAATAGTAATTCACAGCGATGTTTTTTGTTGCTTTCATTACACGCGGTCAAAGCGCTGTTCGGCAAGGTAATCGAAAGGCTATTAGTTTATCATGCCATTTCAGAGGCAAACGAGAAAGATTGTTTCGCAAAAAGTCACAAACAGTGAGCCAACGAAGATGCATACGTGAAATTACACCGAGCTGTCCTAATCTGGTTATTTCCACTGATTCCAGCAATTATTTTTAAAGCTGACGGCGTGAATGATTTTCAGAGCAGTCAACCAGAGGCGCGGTACACAGATGCCGTAAATAAAATCGCTGTCCAGCACCAGGAACTTTCCAGCAGTAATGAAGGCGTTAAGGGCGACGTGTCAGTCGTGTTCTTTTGTGTCGCTACTAAAGCATCATGCAAAAGGTTGGACAGTTTTTCTCGTGGTGGTGTTTGCTTGCTTAGTTAGATTTTGGGAAGTCAGGTTAATCCTATGTTCCACACGGGCTCACAGGCACAAAATGACTAATTTTTCTGTGAATACTTCGGGGGTGGCGTGGTGGTGGTGAAGAAAAGCACCTGTTCCGCAAAGCCAGCATGCTCCTGGGCGTGAGGGAGGCTGAAGTTTGCTCCTGCTTTGCCCGACTTCAGTCTCTCTCGGTCTCGGTCTGAACGGGAAATGGTGTTAAACCTCGATTCGCTCACTGCAGAGCCGTACTTCGGCCGGCCCTGCAGTCATCGAAACGAAGCTGCTGGTGGCCTGAGATGTCCGAGGGCGAAGCCCAGAACCGCCTCAGAAAGATACCGAAGACCCGAGCCGCATTTCCTGGCTGCATCAGGAACCCGAGGCTAGACCTGGAAAACTGTTTTGGGGTTGGGGTGTGCGTGTAAAGCAAGGCGAGCCTTTTTCGCTTTGCAGAAGGGAGCAGGCTTCCTGGCTGCGCAGCGCGGGGGTCTCCGCAGGTGCGGGCGGTGCGGGGCGCTGCCTGCCGCGGACCCCCGCTACCCTGCTCGCCGCCGGTGCCTGCCCCGCGGATCCTCCCCGAGCTAGCAGCCTGAGCACCGGCACGCAGGCGAGGAAGGCAACCGCTGCCCCCTCGCCTGGCTCCGCTCCTCTTTCGCCTTCGCGTTTGAATCGCTCTCGAGCTACAGTAGCCACCGTGCGCCGGGGGGGGTGGTGTGGGGGATCTCGCCTACCCCTTCCATATTTAACCATTACCTAAATCCGAAGGGAAATGAGCAAACCTCTAGGCTTGGGTCTTAAGGTATTTTCAGCGCCGTTGGGCGTATTTATCCCAAAAGAGTTTTCCACAACAAGTTATTTCTAGTCTAGGGGAGGTCTCCGTCGCCCAGGGCCCTGCCTTAGCCCCGATTATAACGCCTCGCACGGCTCGATGGCGGCGGGAGGCGCGTCCCCCCGTTCGCGGGGCCGTGGGCAGGGATGCTGCGCGGAGCCGGCTCGGCAGGGGGGGGGGCGGGCGCCCCCCCCCCCCCCTCCTCCGTCCCCTGCCCTCTGCCTCTGCCCGCCTTGAGTCAATCTGTGTTTGTGACTTGTGACTTGTTCTCGTTGCGGAAGTTGAAGGGGATCCAAGAATAGTTCAGATAGATGTGTGTAATTTCTAGAGCAGAACCCCGAGAGAAATGAAACGCCCGATTCCAGAAAGACGCTTTGATGTCACTTCAGCGGGCCCTGTGAGGTGGAATACGGTAAGACGTTTTCATTTAAGGAAAAATGACAGAGAGAGGAGGGGGAACAGTGCTGATTTGTGAGGCTTCGGCCTTTTTTTTTTTAAAAGCTTTTTTTTTGTTAAAGCTTTTTTTTTTTTTTTTTTTTTTTGAGAAGCCCCTAACGCCAAGGA
>NW_008794451.1:2709910-2747601 GCF_000699145.1 Aptenodytes forsteri
GAGTGCAGCCGCGCCTGCCGTGACAGCACCCCACCATGCCGAGGTCCTTCCTAGTGAAGAGCAAGAAAGCGCACAGCTACCACCAGCCCCGCTCCGCTGACGAGGACTACAGCCTGCGGCTGGAGACGGTGCTAGCCCAGATCTGTGCAGGTAGGAGTCCCTCGGTCGCAGCCTCGCTTGCGGCGGACACAGCCCGCCCGCCCCGCAGCACCCGCTGCCAGCGGCACCAGCACCGGCCGGTAGCTTGTGCGGCCCTCCCCCGGCACCGCAGCCCCTGCGGGACGCCGGAGGGGCTGATGCGGGGTTGGAGAGAGTCCGGCAGCAAACCTTGGAGGGAGCGGGGCTGCCGCGGGAGGTGGCTGGCTCCCACCACGGACCCGCACTGAGGAGCCTCTCGCCCCCTTTTCCCTGCAGACAGCAAGATCCCCGAGGACACGGGGCTGTGCCGCACCGTCCTGCCCGATCCGGAGCCCTCCCAGGGGCGCTTCTCCCCGGAATCCCACCTTACCTAGGCTGCCGATGGCACCACCGAGTCCGCGCCCAGCTGCGAGGGCAGCGTCTGTGACAGGGTGTCCGAGTTTGAGGATTTCTGGAGACCTCCCTCGCCCTCCGTCTCACCAGGTAGGACCGGGGCGAGAGGGTCCCGCAGCGTGTCTGTGTTGGTGCCGTGGGGCAATGTCTCATGGCTGGACGCCACCGTCGAAAACTAATGGAAGGGACAGATTTGCCTTTTCCCACTCGTTTTTGGGTTCTCTCTCTCGGGTTGCTTTTCCAGCCCATCTCCCACTGCTAAGGGAGCAGCGGGTGACAGGCTGTGGGAAAGTTGTGATGCCATCGGGCGTTGATTTTTTGGTTTCTGATTAATTGCTAGAGGCAAGCCGCTTATGTTTTAAAGGTCCCGGCATTTTCCTACAGGGTCCTGCTACCCGGAGTTTAGATTTTTTTTAAGACGGTAAAAATTTCTACTTGGCTACCTATATACCTGTAGTAAACAGCGTTGACTTTGTGTTTTGTACTACCTGCTAGACGTTTTCCCTAACTCCCTTCCAGGTTATTTGTTGCGTCTTGCCTATAAAAAGGATCTCTCCCTCCCTCTCCCCCTTCTCTCTCTCTCTCTCTCTCTCTCTCTCCTAAAAACGCATTCGTAAAAACCAGATGAAAATAATGATGGTCAGATTTAAACACCCCAAATCCAGGAAACTCACACTTATGGCTGCAGTGCCTGTCTCTAGCTCCCTCGTCCTGCCTTTGATGTGGTTGGAGCAGTGGGAGATGCTGTCCCCAGCCTGGCGCGAATACTTATCTCGTTTAAAAATACAATGGTGTCATTTTATAACAAAAATATGTATATATAAAAACACTTTTTATTGCCTCGGTTAAAAAGTGACAGCTGGAAAAAAGAACAATTTCTGTCTCAGCAAAGGAAAAACTGTCTCGGCTTTACCGAATGACAGCAGATGCCAGCAAACGAATACTTGGTCCCGTTTCCCCACTGGTTTTCCCCCTTCGTCTTTGTAGTGTCCTTGCATATCAACGGCTGACTGTAATGATGTGGGTTTGCATTTTTAAAGCCTCCCCCTCTTTTAAGAGTCCTAAAGCCCTTCGAGGGGACATTCGAAATGCTGCCCAGTATCATCACAGCCAGCCACGGGACAGTTTCAGTCTGTGCAAATGACAGACCAGACAAAATGCAGGAATGTAGCAGTCTCTCTTTTGCTAATATTTCTGCACACAGTGTAGCAGGGTGTGTGATTTTTTTTCTAACGAATTTGTCCTGCTCCTCCTTCCTCTAATCATTAAAATTTCTGCACGGGAACCAGAACGTTTTCATGAGGTGTCTAAAAGACAGATGCAAAATGGAGCAGGTATTTATCAGGGCTGCTCTGCCTTTTCCTCCTTCCCACTCGTTTCTTCCCCCAGTGTGGGATTCGTTAGCTCCCTGCTAACCATCCCAGCTACCCAGGGAAGGTGTCTTTGCAAAATGAGGGTGACATCCCCAGATCAAGATTTTTCGGGGGGTGGGGGAGGGTGGTCCTGGGACTTTCTGATCCCATTCACAGGAGGAATGGGAAGGTAAGGGACTCCAACCAAGTGCTGTAAGGATAGAGCCTTATTAAATGAACCTCAGTGCATTGAGAGAGGTGCTGTTACGTTAATGATGAACGCAGTGGCAGCAGGATTAGATAGTTGGGCTTCCTCCCACAGCTCCCCCCCCACAACCCCTCTGCCTTTCTGCTGCTTTGTCGGATTCAATGCAAAGCTGGAATTTGTGCCTAGGTCACTTCTGGAAGACGCACTGGTGAGAGGCTGGATTTCTATGATTGTGTTTGTCTGGGTGTGGCACAGTTTCTGTGCTTTGACAGGCAGGGCAGATGAGAAATGATGTTTCTAAATCATGCTCAGGGCAGGTGCGGTGAGTAGTACTATCATCCCCTTATCCCTAGAAGTGAACATAGGTGCAGGCTGCACTTCAGTACGCAGTGAAAGCCAGATTTCAGGTTTGTCTTTGAGTGCTGTGCTGCCAATCCAGACAGGCATGCACAGACACAATACCTTTATAGCGTTGTTAACACTCTAGTATGTTGTTGACTCCATCAGTGCAATTCACTTTGTTATTTAACCTCACTTTCTATGTGTGTCTGTAATCACATGTGTTTGCATATACCGAAGGTACCTGATAGCTCAGTGCAGCAGTATATTAGTATCTTGTGATGAGCCTATTGATGTTACAGTCTTGGAGGGAGCCTTTTACTGGGTATAATGGAGTTGCGCAGAGAGCGTGGTGTTTTGTGGTCTTTGGAGGAGGACACCTGAATCTTTCTTTGCTGTGCATATCAATCTGTTCCCAACCATTTCAGATTGAGTTTGCCTTGCCTTCAAAAAAGAGCATTGGTGTTTCTTCTCCCAGAAGTGGTCTATATAAAGACTGCACAGAGTTGCTAGGAAGAGGAGGGAGAATCTGTCTCTCCCTCCCTGCTCACCCCTTGGAGACCTAAATGCTGTGGAGTGGAGGAGAAGTAGACACAGAAGTGTCCTGCAGTGTGGCAGAGCAGGCTTGCAGGTCACCTTGACACTGTGTAAAGGGCTTGGATGGCTTGAGCTTGCCCCTGAGAAGTACAGCGTGAGTGGCTCCCCTGCACTTGTGCTTGAGAGGTCTCCAAAGCATGTGAGGTGATGGAAGGAACACTACACGCGAACTGATCTGTGGTGCAGTGTTTACCGTGTCCCATGCTGCCAATTCCAAGGGCTCAAAAATCAGGTCAGCTTTCCCTCTCCTCTCACTCAACGGACTGGCTTAGAAATCAAGATTGTAAGTAATACCTTATGGATATTCAGTTCTAGTGTTGAAATATTGAGGGTTTACATTTTCATGCTTTTCTTTACAGTCTGGGCTAGAAGTTGACTTTAAGAGGAAAAAAAAAGTTACAACAAGAACAAGCAAACAAAAGGAAAGCTGATGAATTCATGCAGTTTCAAGAGCTGAGGCTTTAAGATAGTTTTGAATCTTGTGATAAAATCGTGAGAGATGGCAACACTGAAACTGGTTGCAAAGACACAAGATTGATGATGTGATGCTGACCACAACTTTGCAGTCAGTGCAGAACAGGAAAAATCATGCTCAGCACCATGTCAGCTAATTTGATTTCATCGCTCTGTTCAAATGTCCCAGTTGGTCTGTGCGCATATATTTCCAACCAAAAAACTGCTAATTTCAATGGAAGAATTTGAGACTGTTAACATCTGAAATTATGTAAAGGATAGGAAACAATCAAGTCATTCAAAGCTCAGTTTTCACCTCATTTCCCACTCCCTTCTGTAACCCTCAGTGACCATCTGCCTATCCAAATGGATATCCTAACACATCATGCCTTCCTTCCCTAGCCCACCCCTCATTATCTTGGTTTGCCTGATAGGTTGGTTGCTTGGTTTGCCCTCCAAGGCTGAGAAAGCCATGGGAGCTGTGAGCTGACAGGAATGAGAAAAAGCAAGAGGGCAATTGTGGGTGGGTAAGGGAGGTTATTCTGGAAGCCCAAGTTGTAAGGGATGCCAATATCTCTGTGAAGGCATCGGCACTTCAGCAGTTAACTGATTCATCTTTTCCTTGGTTCACTAAAACATTTGTCCTGTGGAGACATTTGACTCTCCCAGTGCTGCTGCTTGTCATGATGAAGAGTGAAAGCAGAGCACCTCAGGCATTAATCAGCATCTCTGGCAGACACAGTTGGGGTCTGGTACCTCATGTTCCCTGCCCAGCTGTGCTTTCCTCTACGCGAGGTTCCCTGAGCATTTGTGCCTTTAGACACTGATCTCAAAGGCTGTGTTCCTGCCACTGCATTGGACTCTGCTATGGGCCTCCCAAGTGTGATTCATCTCTGGTGATGGTGCCCGCTGCCTTGGTCAGATGCTATTGCTAAAGGTGAGCCTGTTAGAGCCAACTGAAACCATCTGAGCTTGTCCTGGTGGAAGATCGCTTTGATTATGACTGCTAGGAAAGAAAATCTTTTTGTGTCTTCAGTTTTTATACCGATGATTTTGCAAAGCTCTATGTTTTGCGTGGACTCCATTTCTTTACTTAGAGAAACTCAGAGCGATCTGAAACAACCGTGATTTTATTTCAGATGAGGACTGATTTTACTTTATTTTTTTCCGATAAAGTGAGGCATGACATTCAAGCACCTCAGAAGCTGTTCTTTATTTCAATTATGCTGTAATATAGTTACGGACAGTTGTGGCATGAAGTTGAGAGACTAGATTTGGGCATTAAATTGTGCAACAAGCAGTTTTTAGTTTTGTTGAACAGGTAAATCTCGGCACTCTTGCTCCTTCTGGCACCTCCATAATGTTGTATTTGCTATATGGATGTGTGGGATCTACATCAGAGCCTAAACATTTGGACTGTCAGCTTTGATGACCATCTTGGGACATAGTAGATACACTTTTCTGAGGAGCTGCAGATAAAACCAAAGGAAGCTGCAGATTGAGTTGTTTAGTGTCTTGACAGTCAGATCAGTGTGTACACACCTGGGCACCCAGAAACGGAGGTAGACAAAATTGGTGGCTGCTTTAAACAATTTGGCTGGGACAGCAGGTGAGTAGGTAGTACTGGATGCACTGACCCTACTGTGCAGTATAAAATCTCCTCCCATTAAAGATGAAAGGGCAGCCTTCATGTGCAGTATGGGGGTCTCGCTCTGGGCACAAGTCTGAGTGCTGAGACGATTCTGCCCCATGATAGTGGCTGGATTGTGAAGCGCACTAATTCCCATGCCCTTGTGTTTCCGCAGCCTCGGAACGATCTGTGTGTCCGTCCCTAGATGAAGCACCCCCCTTCTCGGTGCCCTTCAAACCGTACATGTGGAACAGCCTGGGTGGCTCTGAGCTGAGGCACCTTGTGCAAAGCTACAGGCCCTGCCCAACGCTGGAGCGAACCTCAGCCCTGGGGCTCTTCTGCGAGCGAGGCTCCGAGCCTGCCCTCTACGGTGCAGAGTGTAGCTCTTCCCTTGGACTTTATGGTGACTTCGGCTCCCCGGGCCCGGGGCTGTTTGAGCAGCCGCCGGCAGCAGCACCCGGACTCTATGCTGAGACGCAGCCTGGGCTGCAGCAAGAGAAGGGGCCAGGTGGCATCAAAGTGGAGTCGGACCTCTTGTGCCGCCCATTGCTCATCAGCACTGGCTCTTACAAGTGTGTCAAGTGCAGCAAGGTAGGGATCCCTTTCTCCCACACTGCTTATGACTCTTTCCCAGCCCCTTCTCCCTGGCAAGCTTGACCCTGTGTGCTCTCTCCCCTCAGGTCTTCTCCACGCCGCATGGCCTTGAGGTACATGTGCGCCGCTCACACAGTGGCACAAGGCCCTTTGCCTGTGACATGTGTGGCAAGACCTTCGGCCATGCAGTCAGCCTGGAGCAGCACAAGGCTGTGCACTCACAGGTGAGAGCGGGGCGGACTGCCAGGATGAAGGTCCAAGGGCCAGGGCCAGCTGCTCGCTTCAGCTGGCACTGGGGAGGCCATGAAGGCAATCACAGGGCAGTAGATGGGCATCTAAACTGAGGAGAGGAAGAGAACGTGGTAGGGCTGCGGTGGGCAGTTGTGGGTGAAGAATATGGTGGGAGGCAGAGGAAAGGGTGGGCAGCTAGTGAGCAAAGGAGCAAATCAACAAATCAAAGAACAGAGGCTTTGTTTCCATTCCCCAGACCTTGGTGTGTGTCTGTATTAAGCAACGGGTGCTTTCGGCACTCCAGAAGTAACAGATAATAAATAATAAATTTTCACTCTCAGAGCTGGAAATTGTAATGTGGATGTGGATTTTTTTTAACAGCTAAAGCAACTCACTGTGCTTTCTTTCGACGCAGCTCTCCTCATTCTTTCTCCTCCCCTCCCCCAAAGAAGTGAGTCTTCCCTTGTTTGTAGTCATTGTGTCTGTGCAGGGAACATCTGAACGACCAGTCAGGTATAGAGCACAGACTTCACCCGTCTCGACACACTCTGAGTCACACACCAAAAGAATATGGTAGTTAATTTTGGTAGGAGGACTTGTAACATTTTCCACCTGCTGATATTGTGCCATATTTCCCCTTCACCCACCCACTTGACCTGGCAAATCTTCCTTCTTCAGATTGGCTTTTGGAGGATAGAGTTACAGCAGTGGTTTTTTGCTAACTGTTTTCGTTACAGTTTCATGAGTGTGCAACAGCAGAGCACACAACGAGGGGAAATATCTCATCACCCATTAAATAATGGTGAAAAGAGCAGCACTGCATATTGTGTCCATGGAGGGGACAATGTTTCAGGGAGAGTGCATTAAAAGTCAAATAAACTAAGGTGATTATATGAAAGTATAGCAGGAAGAGGAAGGTGTGATGGTAGTTAAGGGATGGAAAGAAGAGATGATTTATGGTGGAAGAAAGTGGTGGAGAGGAGTGTGTGAGGGAGAGGAGACAGCAAGGTCTTAATGCATTTAGTTTGATATGTTAAAGTAGTAAGCCAAAAAGCTGTTTTCCCCAGGTGGTCTAGGTACCTTTCACTTGAATTATAATGGAACTACAAATAAGCAGTTAGTTGCTACCCTGCCAGCAGAAGTCAGCCTGCCACAGAGATTTCCCAGGAGAGCCAAGCAGACCTCAGCACCCAATTCCCTGTGTACAGTGGAGACGTGGCCTCTGAACAGTGCTGCAGCTGTTGGGCTTCCCAGTGGAGTGATCATGTCTTGGGCCCCTGTTGAAATGTGCAGGCGGACTCTGCCCGGTCGGTCAGAGCTGCTCCCACCTGGCCATTCCTGCCAGCAGGAAGAGCTGTTCAATTACATTTTTGTGAGGAGCAGTGCACAGCACTGGGAGAGGGTGCATTATCTTTTTTTATCATGTGGTGCTATCATACCAGTGTTAGCGTCTCCTCAGGCCAGTCCAGCTCTCTGGAGAAGTGGAAGTGTTTGCTAAGGCAGAAGGGGCAACACTGATGTGCTGCCGGGCAGTTTGTTGCTGGTGGGATCGCTGGTGTGGTGTAACGTGTGTGTGTGTGGGCTCCTCTCTCTGCAGGAACGCAGCTTTGATTGTAAGATTTGTGGCAAGAGTTTTAAGAGATCTTCTACTTTGTCCACCCACCTGCTCATCCACTCGGACACCCGGCCCTATCCGTGCCAGTACTGTGGGAAGCGGTTCCACCAGAAATCTGATATGAAGAAACACACCTTCATTCACACAGGTCAGCCTTGCAGCTGCTGGTGTTCAGCCCCAACTGTGGGGGCAGGTCACTGAAGAGGTCTCTCTGCAGCAGTCCATTCCTCCTCAGCTGGGACAATAGATGTACCTCCCCGTGCTTCTCACTGCCCTGCTGCTGTTCATGCTATCTGAGCTCTACTCATGCAAAGGAGGGTGATTTGAATGTGGTTTCATGAACAGCAGCTGCAAAATAACCCAAATCCTCACAATCCAATCAGTGTTCCCTTAATAGAATCCACCAATGGTTATTCAAAGGGCTTTTGTGTAAGATGATTTGTAGAGTATTATATTCGTGTAGCGCTGATTTACAGCTGAGGTGCCTGGAAAATGACAGGTGAATTTGATTGCAGCATTTCTTTTTGCAGGATCTACCAATTTACAATAGGAACAACAGGAGTCTCCTCCTCTAGATCAAACACTAAACTGGAGGGCCTAGGGTCCAACTCTTAGTCTAAATATTTGTTCAGAGATTGTCTGCACTTCCACCCGGACTTTCTGAGAAATGGCTGCAGTTTGATACAGAATGGAAGGAGAGGTGCAGAGTTCTCAAGTTTCACTGTTAGTAATAAACATGGAAATTAATAAAGTGCAGGTGAATCACTGAAGGAAATTGTTTTGAAAGTATCATTCAGTGAGAAGGCAGGTTTATCAGAAATCTTTAAAAGAAAATCTTGCCTTTCAGACCTGCACCATTCACTTAAATTAGAGGGAAATGAATGATGTGTGAGATACAGAAGGATTTGTAGACACAAAAAAACAGCTGTACTGGCCAAACCCAAGGTTCAGATGACCAAAATCCTGTTTCCTGATAGTGACCACTAGCAGATATCAAGGGTGAAGCCTAAAAATGGCAAACGTGTAGAAAGATGGCATTATATGTAGCGCTGCCTGGTTGTGGCTTTTCTGGATGACAAGCAGCGAACAATAAATGTTACTTACAAAGATATTCCACCAGATGTTTGCTGGATGAAAATGAACTATTTAGGAAGTAACACAAAAAGTATTTCCATAGTAACTTTTTCAAATGATGCTTGATTAAGTAGAATTTCAGCCAAATTCTGAATCAGTCAAAACCATTATTTTGTTGTGAGATCAGAAACTGTGCCTGGACTTTTAAATTGCTAATATAAAACCAGGTCCTTAACTGAATCAGGGATCCCTTTCATATGCAGCATACACTTGTGAACTGAGCCTCCAGCACATTTTGTATTATTTTATGTTTCTAAGAATCTGATCTTCAAACATGCTAAGAGTTTGTTGTTCCAGCTGAAGTCAGTGGGCTCTGCAGGTGCAAAGCCACTCTGAAAATCAGGCTTGGTTTTGTGGTTGGGTTCCCTTTTACCCGTTATTTGATAATAAACACTAAGAAAATGCACTGAGATCCTGCTCCCATGGAGGCCAGTGGAGTTTTGCCACTGACCCCTCAGTAGGAGACGTTCCGGAGGCTGGATTTATTTCCATTTACGTTATTTGCCTGCAGGAGAACTTCAGGGCTGGCTCGGGGTGACTGCTAGTGTTTCAGTGTGGGGAACGGGGAGAAGAGCAGATCTCTGGATGAACCCTGCCCTTCAGGGTTCACTTAAGGGCCCTCATACCTCCCTTGGGGACAGACCCCAGCTCACTGGCTTTGGCTTAACAACCTCCATCCACCTGCCCCCATGCTGATGCTATAATAATCGATGTCAGGCATTCAGCATGACCTGGGGGTCCTTCCAGGAGTTCCTGATGTTTCTAGGACACAAAACCAGTTTAAATTGCACAGAGCCCATGCAGCCAAATGTATTCACGAGTTACGGTGTCCTGGGAGCAGTCTGTGCTTCAGGCCGCTCCCAGGACTATACTGGGCCGATGGAGGTGCAGCTAAGTCCAGGCCTGCTCAGCTGCAGTGCAGGCTCAGCTAATGCTTCGGGGCTCCCAATTGCATGTTTTTTATAAGAATGACTTCTTTGGTAATCACACAGGAATCACTTGATTAGCTCTAAGGCCCAGAGGCCCAGTGTGCATTTCCTGTTTGCCCTGGTCCTGCGTAAGCAGCGTGTTGCCTCTTTCACACTCTCTCTCTCTCCCTCTCACGCCTTCTGTTTGCAGGTGAGAAGCCTCACAAGTGCCAGGTGTGTGGAAAAGCCTTTAGTCAGAGCTCCAACCTCATCACCCACAGTCGGAAGCACACAGGCTTCAAGCCCTTTGGCTGTGATCTGTGTGGCAAAGGCTTTCAACGAAAGGTGGATTTACGGAGACACCGGGAGACACAGCATGGCCTGAAATGAGTCCCAGCTGCAATAGAGAAAGCACCTACAACACTATGAGAACAGACTCCCTTGGCTTCCCCGCTGGACCTGAGCCCTGTCCTGAGCACAGACCCTGGGATTATCTTTCTGACCAGGAGCTCGGAGACGAAAGGACAGGGCCATGCATTGACAGCTCAGCCTGAATGACTGTGAAAGTGCAAATTAAAGGCTGGGGTTTCTCTCTTTCTCTCCCTTTCTCTGTTTCTGAAATAACACTGGAAAATAAGCCTTTTAGATATGAAGCCTGATACTCCAAAGATGGATAAGCTACCAAATACCTGTAAGCTGGAAAATATCTCTCCCATGGCCAAGATGAACCCCCTGAAGTTTTCAGTAGCTCGAATCACCTTGCAGGGACACATGGGTATAACAGTGTTTACATGGTAATGACAGAGAGCCATCAGCATGTGTGTGGGGAGTGCTTGCCTTGATTGAGTTTCAGTGCTGTATGGCTTCACTCTTGGTTTCCTGTCGGGAAAACCTGGAGGATCAGGCCTGAACTGTGCAGTTTGACATCTTGCTGGTTTTCAAGCAAAGGTACCAGCTTGGGCCTGATCCTGCTCTCACTTGTTCTGGTGCAAATCAGGAGCTGCATTAACAGTTATAGAGACAATCTTTTTATCCTCCCAGAGCCATCTCTCTGTCTGTGCAATGCCTGGCTGTGTGCGTGTGTGTTTGAGGCATGGGGGGTTACTTCTTGCTACATTCACTGGGGAGAAGGAAGCTTGTGAAAGACAAGTAGAAAAGCCAAAGCACAGAGTTATGCCTTATAACTAGAAACCCATCCAATAAGTGATCCTGACTGAGGAGGGCAGGAGCACTGGGGAGGCACAGACTTTCTGTCCAGAACCATTACTGGCTTCCGCACTCTGGGCTTGTTCTAATAACTGGAAAATAGCTACTCAATAGCATCATTTGTATATTTGTTTTTTTTTTTTTTTTTTAATTTTTAAAGGGAAACTCAACTGAGGTGGGCAGGAATCATCATAAAAGTATAATTGACTGAATTTGCCTTAAATGACCCTGCATGTACCTCAGTTAAAAAAATGCTGTTTTTACTTTGTTGACAGGTTTGTAAATGTCCTTATTTAGATTTTATGGAGTGTCTTATGTTTATTGGTACATATTTATTGGAACAATGTTTTAAGTTAATAAAGTATTGAGGATGGTCCAGAGTGATTTTTATTTAATATGCAACTTGAGCACATTTGTGAATGTCAGCCGTTACAACGATACACCACACTGATGGTCAGGGATACAGCATTCGAGGAGGGAACGCAGACACAGCAGAATTTGCACAAGGGCTCTGGTGATTAAAGAACACCACTGTCATATTTATTTGTCCAGCTCTCACTGATTTCAGTTAAACACTTCACTCTTTTGAAGGCTGGGGTATACTGTGCTTAGGACTATCACCATAAAAGAGGAAACAACAGTTTTAAGTGTCTGCTTTGGAAATGTAGACTGCCAGAAGTCCCTGCTCAGCCCAGGAGGAACTTGAATGTCCTCCTGCAAGATTAAATGTCTGTGCCTGGGAGTTTGCAGGGACACCTGAGCAGCAGGTGCGTCATTTATACTTAAGCCTGTTGGGACTCACAGAATTGCCTTTTGCCTGCCTGCCTTATCAGCAGGGCTTGCTCCATCTGGCAGTCGCAGCCCATACAAAAGAAGCAGGAGGATGACGGAGGGGTCCCTTGTCCTTTTCCCAGCAGAGCACAGCATGGCAGCCTGGGCTTTTACATGTGCACATAACCTTGTGTGCCCACATGGATATATACTCTTGTTTCCAGCTTTGTTTTTACTTCTATTCTGGATAAAACCAGTGAGCAGAGGCCCCCTCTGCCCCACTGGGCTGGCCCAGCCCTTGGGGCACCCTGCCCACCCGAGGGCCCTGGCACTCCACCTGCCATGGTGCCGCCCAGGTCCCTCTGTGCTTATGCTTTCTGCCACCTCTGAGAACTTCAGCCGCAGCCCCTTCCTCACAGGGTTGCCCTTGCAGGCTGTGGCTGAAGCATATCTCTGCAGGGCTAACCCAGCACATGCCGCTTGGGCAGGGGTCAGCTCTTCCACACACAGTTGCTCACACCAAGGCTTCACAGATGGGGCTTTTATTAGACAGAAACATGGCACACAATCACAGCGGTCAGGGTGAGAGGCTGCAGCATAGGCACACAGGAGCTGCCAGGTGTGAAGACCACATTAGGCCCATTATGCTGGGTTAATTAATGCGGAAGATCAGTGTAAGAGACTAAGTGGTAATGGGGAAGGCCTGGTGATGCCTTGGGCCCTGCCCAGACCAGGGAAGGCTCCAAGGAGCGGCTCAGCGGGTGGCACAGGTAGGCTTGGGGCTGCCCCTGCGGCGATGCTTGATATTTGTTTTACAGGGAAGCTGCTGTTGTGGGTGGAGTGAATACTGGCCAGGGGTACCGGGCGTGAGGCAGCCGGGGTGCAGCAGCCAGCCCCTCTGCCCTCAGGAGGGCCTTTTCCTGCCAGGCACAGCCTCCCTCCCTGCAGGCAGGCCTTACTCCAGCAGGCCCCAAGTGGGCTCAGTTACCGGCATTTACCTTTAAAACTACAACAGCAATGTGTGCCTGCCCCCTGGAATGTCTCATTTTCAAACAGGACGACTGGCGAGGTTTGAGCCTAGTACAGACCTGCTGGCTGGGGTTGGGCGGCCAGAGGAGGCAGCCGCTGGTGGGGCGGGAGGGCCCCGCAGTGTGGACACAACCTGGGTGACAGGACTGTTCTTCAAGGGAAGAAACTCGGTGGGTGTTTTTATTGGTTTAAGTGTGCCTTCCCCGAGAGTGTCTTGCAAATTACTGGTATACCTCAGGGCACCGGTGGTGAGCTCAGGCCTGAACTTCTTTGAAATGGCGGGGGGGCGGCCCCCCCCCCCCCCCCCCTGCCTCACCAGCCCCGCTTGTGTCGGGCACCAGCTCAGCTGCTGATTTGGGTAAAATGCGACTACCTCTGGGAAAAAGTCATGGCTTTAAGGTGGGGCATTTGAAACGAAGAGGAGGAAAAGAAGATCTATCTGGGGAGAATCAGAACAGGCTACTGAGAGGCCGCGGTGCAAGTCTGAAGATTGGAAATATCTCTCTCAATGTTATTACTGTGGGCCATTAAAAATGCATTATGCATATTACATGACTCATTATTCATGAAGCAGATTCCATACCTTTTGTCTGCTGGAGTAACAGTAGAAAGGGTAAGGAGAGACGCTGGAGCACACCTTTGTTTCTTTCTGTAAATTTTTAATGACACCTCTAGCTAACCAGTTGGTGAAGCTCAGTTCCTGCATAAAAGTGGAAAGGCAGAGCTATCTACGGGACGACTAAGCCTTTCAGAAGCTAATTTGAGCTTGTGTTCATCCACACCAACAATGATTAAATTACCTATCAAGTGTGCAGAGCTATCAGGATTCAGGGCATTGAAAAACAAGGTGAATTTATCTGATTGATTTAAAAGACATGGGTGGAACAAGTGGGTTAAAAAAAGAAAAAGTCCATTCCTTATAGATATTATAAAAGTACTTCTCCTGGCAAGCTAATGAACTTGTTACTGTGCCTCCAAAAGTTGTTTTGCCCGCCCAGAAAACAAATTTATTAGTCGGAATCAAAATGCTTTATCCAAATCAGTTAGCAGGCTGAATTAATTCATGAGGCAGAAACAAAGCAACTTATTAGGTTCCATCCTTATGCCAAGCAGAGATGTTTAAAATTAAAATATGCAAACATCATCTGTGTTTTCTATACAGTCAGTTTCCAAAAGCTGATAGTAACACTCAGATTGGATATTGCAACACAAGGGAGAGAGCAGCTCTTCTGGGTCTTGCGCCTTCCTCAAGCAAAACTTTTGTTGCAGTTGATGGGGGAGAGGGAGGAAGAGGTTTCTAGAATAAGCCCTGGGTGAAAGATTGCGAGACTCGTGCAACTGTATTTGCAAGCTGCGCTGCTGTTGCACGTTGATAAAAGAGTGTTCCTCAAGTCTCTGCATTTTCCTGCCTTAAGAGAGAAAAACCAAACAGGTCAGTTGTGTCAAATTAATCTTCAGCATAACCCCAGTTCACATCAGGAATGGATTTTGCCTTTATTTATGATTCGGGTCTTACTCTAAACTTAATAGTGAAATATTGCTCAGCATACAGCCCTTTGAGGGAATTCTGATTTAGAAAAGCACTGAAATATGCATGTAAGTCAATGAAGGTCTTCTCTAGCAGGGACCTTATGAGATGCCTGCTCAAGAGTTAAAATTACAGAGATTTCCCCTGCTGAATCCTAGACCTCACTCCATTTCCAAGCCACATCCAGTCTGTCTGACACGTTTTCACCTGCAGTGGAGGTAGCTTCTGAGAATGCTATGGGTAATTGTAATTCTTCTTTATTTTTTTTAAATTGTCAATAAGATAGTGGTAATTTCCAGTATCTTTTCCTCTGAGTAATAAAGCAATCTAAATAGATTTAAGGCATGTAAACATCTGTAATGCATTATAAGGCATGTAAAGTGATGGAACCAGATTTGAAAAGACATTTGCGCATCTAAAGCTGCAGACAAGTCTGAATATGTGTTGGGTGTGGGTATCTAGTTGTGTCTTTGTCCAATTAGTTGGGGTGGGGGGAGAGAAAAAGGAAAAAAAACCAAAACCCAACACACGAGTATCAGAAAATTTCCTGAGTCTTTATCACACCAGTTTGTAATATACACTACATATGGATTATAAATAGAGGGAGCACATAAATCTGGAAGAAAATGTTTCATACATTATAAAAATGCTGGCCACACCTTGTTAGAATAATGTTGCCTAACGGATTAACCTGGAGCATGTGATAAATCTTTCAAATAAGATGAAAGCAAAGCACTTTTGTGTGCTTGTTCCAACATGCTGCTTCTCATTTGGATTTTTTTTTTTTTTTGGTAGAGATAACGCAACAAAAAAATACTGAATCAAACCTAGGAAGAAAATAATGTGACAGGTAATGAAATTATTTCCTTCTTATAAATACCATCCAGCCAACTTTGTGACACGTGTGTGATCTCCCAGCCAGCTGGATACTACCGTGCATGGGGAGCATCCACTCCCAGCTCGCAGAGGCCCAGCTTGCCAAGGCGCCAGCAGCAGTCGCTGCGGCAATGCCGGACTCCTCTGCTCAAGCAGCCTAGAAGGCACCTCAGCCGCTGGCTCGTCCTGCCGGCTCCCTCCCTGGTGCATGGGACAGAGGTGGCTGGTCAGCCAAGGGCACTGGCAGGAGAGGCGCAGGACAGCATGCGTTTAAAACGGCCAATATATTCCATTGATTCAGTGACTGTAATGTAGCCAGCTGACATTAAAGGGAAATTGTAATCCTCTGAGGTGATAGACAGTTCAGTATGAGATATCTACTTATGTTTTACACTTTCTTTTTTTTTTTCCCTATGAATAATACATTCCCAAAATGCACCGATAGACTCAACAGGCGAGTTCAAAGGGGAAAAAGAGGTATCGGTGCAAGAGACAGGAAGCTGAACTCCCGGAGTTCAAAAGAGTACACTCATCTGCCAAGAAAAGAGGCAAAATAGATGTTTTCAGTGTTTCGTATAGGAAAGTTTAAGTATTGCAGTGAAGAGCCACAACAAATTAATTGTATTTCATTAAGTGATCAGCCAGAAGAGATTAGACATTTACTTGGTCTAAATTGCTTGCAGTGGCTGCTTCTAGCGACTAAGTTACCCTGATTTAAGCCAAGGTATCTTATGTTATCTGTTAAACCTGCTAAATTCCCAATTTCACAAACTGTCAGCTCTGCCTCTACTGTTGCCTTTTGCCTCTCTGAAACACAGCAAAATGGATAGATGGGCAGGAGGGCGAGACCAGCTCCCGAAAAGGGAATAGATGAAAAACAGTCTTGATCCTCTTTATGCAGCTGTTCCAGCTCTTTGAGCCGCTGCAGGAGCGACAGTTGCGGGTGTAGACATCCCTTATATTGCACATCCAGCACTTGGATAGCTTGGATCCGCTGGACCAGGATGCTTTTGCTCACACTGAGTAATAGCAGGTGTGAGTCAGGGCGCCGGCGCCTTGAGCTGGGTCTTCCTGTGTGCTTGTGCCCAGCTTTGTGCTGCAGGAGCCTGACCTTTGCTGAGCTCTGCCACGTACTCTGTGTATCTGCTGTCAGTCAGTTTTGGAATTATTTGTGTTTTCAGTAGCTTAAATTAATATTAATGGCAATTGAGAAGAGTCTCCTTCCTGTGTGATATTTCCACCATGGCTGAGACGTTTTGCTTGTGAGCTCCGCTGCCCCGGGAGCCAGGTAGCCTCGCTCCCTCCCTGCCTGTTTGTCAAGCTGGGTCTGGCTCCGGCAGGGCTCGGTGCTGTTGTTTCCTACAGGGGTTTGGCAATCTCTGGACTGATTTCTGTGGCCAGTAGAGGTGGGGGGGCCGTTTGCCACCTCTCCCTTCATCCCAGGCGAGGGGGGCGATGTTCCAGTGGGCACTTCCGTCCCGGTTTCCCCAGCTCAAGTTGCGTCACAGACCCTTGCAGGGATGGAAAAGAGCGGTTGCATTTATGGGAGGAAGGGGTTTTTATGCAAGTGAAGGGAACTCTGTCCTCTCTTACTCTTCCCTAAATTCTCTGTCTGAAACCTTTCATGCCGCTCACAGTGGGAGGCGAGGGGGGCGATGTTCCAGTGGGCACTTCCGTCCCGGTTTCCCCAGCTCAAGTTGCGTCACAGACCCTTGCAGGGATGGAAAAGAGCGGTTGCATTTATGGGAGGAAGGGGTTTTTATGCAAGTGAAGGGAACTCTGTCCTCTCTTACTCTTCCCTAAATTCTCTGTCTGAAACCTTTCATGCCGCTCACAGTGGGACTCCAGCCAGACGTGGGGCCATGGAGGAGCACGTGCCTGCTTAAGTGTGAAGTGCCTCAAACTGCTAGGCACAAAATAATTTCAGAGGGAGACATGTTCGACTGTTACTTCTCTCTTTTGAGACTTCTGTGGTTTGGTTTTAACTGTGGCTCTTTCCACTTGCCATTTGGATGTCCGTTTTGTTCCTCTGCATGTTCGGTTGCTGAAATCTCATGTTTGAGCAATTTTTTCCGCGGGCCTCCGCATGATGGAGAAGACCACCGCAGCCTTGGTACTGATGCTCTGGCAAGGTTAAGGACCTCATTCTCTTTGCTGGTGTTTTAGATATCAGTAGTGGCCGGAGAGCCAAGGAGATCTCTGCAAAATGCAGGCATAAGGAGACATGGTTCTCAGAAAGTATGGGATCCTGAGGATCCAACACACAATAAAGAGTAACACAAAAGGACAACTGCACCGGCTGGGTTGGGTTCTGCTGCTGTTCATCCAAATTAGGGGAAATGCTACAATTAAGCAGCATGACTTAAACTGTAGCATGTATTACAGTGACTGAAATCAGGTATATGGGCTAAAGGAGCTGAAGTACCTCTCTAGCACGGCCCACAGTAGCCAGGGGATATGGCGTAATCTCCCATCGCATTGACACCGCAGCTGCCTCAGCCATGTTTCTGGGAGGTTTCATGTTCTTCACAGCATAACAAAGTATTTTGTCAACTTAAACAAGTGTGAAATGGGCCTAATTCCTCATCCAGCAGTAAAACAGCTTTTCAAAGACCCTTTTTACTGTTAGCTTCGTACAAAGCCGCCTTTGTGTGACTGAGAATCTGACTTAACAGCTCTATATGATGCCCTGAAGACTGAAATTCACTTTTGTAGGGCAAAAACAAACTAAAATGCCCCTTTGTGTAAAGGCTGGTCAGGGCTGAGGAGCAGGGCGGGGGTAGGGAAGATGGCATCAGTATGAGAAAGCCGTGGGCCAAGGGAGATCGTGTTTAACTCCACCCGTCCACGGCAACAGAGACGTGCTAGGGACTCCTCGTGCGTTTGCAGTCCTATAAACTTGAAAGAGAAATTTCAAATAGGGCAATTGCACATCTTGCTAACGGTGGTGCTCGGTTGTATGTTGTAACAGTGGTTGACAAAGAGGTGGAGGAAACTCCACCACAATACTTGAGAGAAAATGTGTGTGCAGCAAGTACCTCTGGCACATCCAGGCTCTGGGCAGTGGTAGTCAGAAAGGTCAGGCTAAGGATTCGTGAGGTGGCGCGGGAGTGATTTGATTCCTCCACAGGAATGCCTCAAACACCTTGAAAGGGGAATATGACCTGAATATGACTTGGGAGATGGAGTACTTAAATACATGCTGCGATCCTGAGGAAGGAAAACCTAGGCTGAACTCACTCGGACACACAGAGCTAAGAGCATGCTGGACCGTCAATAATTAGCTGGGGAGGGGGTGTGCAAAGTGTTGCTGGTGGGGATGATGGCTCAGAAACCTCCAGGTATGAGGCATATTGACTGTAACATATCTAAAGAGTTTCCTTGGCAGGGGGAAACCTCAAAGTGGCCTTTCTGGATTTACAGCTGTGTTAGGAGGCTCTGTGTGCTGCTGTGACACTGTGGCCTGAGCTTAACTACCTTACCATGAGTACAGACAAGTGTCTTTCTAGGAGCTCCTCTAAAATAACCTTAGTTCCTGAACCCGTGGTATATTACGGTGAAGTGCCTTGGCCTCTGGTAGTGAACGTGTGGCACAAGGGAATATTTTCAAGGAAACAGATGGCCAAAGTTTCAATCTCTTTTCTAGTGCTGGTTTAACTGATCATCATGTTGAAACCAATCTGTAACTCCCCTCTTGGGAGCTGCAGGAACATCACACCCCCCAAGTGTTATCAGATTAATTTCAATGCAAGCTTAGTGTCTGAGTAAAGTTTTCAGGGTTAGTTTCCTGCAGGGATTCACAGCGAGCCTGTAGGTAAGCTGTCTGGAGGGATAGGTTGGCTGCTGTGGTGGTCTTTCATGACCAGGAAAGCTCCGACACCCCTGAATTTCCAGTGGGGTTGGGAGGCAGTCAATCAGCGGTAGGTGTACGTGCAGATCAGTGTGTGGCTTGCACATTTTTGTTGTTCTGGGCAATATCTGTTGACTGTTCAGAGGGCACGAGAGCCCCAGGTGTCAGGTGTTGTATATCTGATGAAGAGATTCACTTGTGGAAAAAGACTCAGCAAAATGTTACTCTTGTACTTCTCAAGTGCTGCCTGGGATGTGTTGCAGACTTAAAGAGGATTATTTTAAGAGAGATGGTCAAAGAGCATTGCTATAAATTTACAGTCCAACAGTCCCAAACAATAATTCTGTTCTGTACAAACTTCTACCTATTGAGTTTGGCCCTAAGTTGTCCAGAAAACAAGTAGTTCACTAGGATTCTTTCTGTGAATATACTGAACACAAGTCTAGGTTTTTTCTTTTCTTCTGTGCTTATTTAGTAAATATGGAAAAGAACTTCTTCTCACACTTCTGTTCCTTCTGAAAGGCCCCTAAAATGGATGCCCATCGACTCCCAAAATGAAACTATTGGACAAAAGGAATATCCATAGGTTACTGAATGGTGCTGAAGTGCTTTTGCTCTAGTTCCCATGTTGCTTCCCCTCCCTACCTCGTTTCCCGTAACGCAAGCTCTGCAACTGCCAAAGCCACACCTGACTGATGATTTTTAGCAGGAGAGTAGACACACATGGGGAATTGACACTCGGGACGGGGAGGGACCTAAGAACTGAAAACTGAAGCAACTTAACCTGCTCAAATGACCTCTCTGTTCCTTTCAACCTTCTGACAAAAGCTATTTCTCTGCTTAGATATGTGCTTTTTACTAGAATTCTTTCTAATAAGCTGGGGCAAGAGAAATGGGAGAAGAGGGGGCAGTTACCTTCCCTCCCCTCGGAACAGTGTCAACATTCCCAAAAGCTGCTGTCAGCTGGGAGCCAGGGAAATGGTGCCCAAGTTCTTGGAAAAAGCAGGCCCAGCATTAGATGCCAAGTACTTTGGAGGACCTGTCCTGAAGCGATAAGCTCAGTAATTTCTTCTTCACCTAACAGACCTTTTCGGGTCTCTCCAGTGCAGGAATGTATGGACTCGTTAACGTACCCACCAGTGATCCTCAGCCCTTCAGCTATCATGTGGGTGAGTTGCAGATGCAGGAATGCACGTGCATGCATACAGTTTCACTGTGTGTTGCGGCACTTACAGCTGGCTTTCTTCCTGTGGTTAAAACCTTCACGCACACTTCTCGGGATCTGAGCACAATGCGAACAACCTTGCAAAGTAAACACATCCACCTAGAATTTTTATTTTCCCAAATCACTCCTTTAGCTAATGTTTCAAAGATACATACGCACCGCATCTGGTGCAAACCAAATATTTTCAGTCTGTTGGATTCGAGTCAATATTTGCCCAAGGTATTACAAAGACGGTCATGAAGTGACTAAAGTGCCCTCGCTGAGGATTGGTCTTGGACTTACGTGTGAGCAAACGGACCCAGAGCTTTGCCATAGGGCATCTGTGACACCGCCGGTCCTGCACTGCTGCTGCTAGTGATAGTTTCAGATGGCCCCCTGGATGACTGGCCCCTGCGCGCTTGTGCAGTCAGGGCCTGACTCAGCGCTGGTGCTGCTGGGGGCCTGGCACTGCTTGTGCACCTTCTCCAACCTGCTGGGTGTTCCGCTGGGGCAGCCAGACGTGGTGGAGACATTTGCAGCAGAGGGCTCCTTGCTGGAGCGAAGGTGGTGAATAAATCAGTGCAAGCTGCCATGCTGGTTGTGCTCCTGTTCCAGATTTTTGCACCAAACTGTTTATTTTGTGTGACTTGTGGGTTCCTGGTGCCACTGCAGTCTCTGCGTAGGCTTCCTGCTGACAGACATGCTGTACTTGCAGTTGACTTGTGGAAGTTGGCCTAATTCAGAGCTGAATCAATCCTAGAAATGGTATTAAAATCTGACTCGCCTTTTGGTCAATTGAGACTCGCTTAAGTAAACAAAGGTCAAATCTTTAGTTTCTTTTTTGGTATTTACATAGTTCTGTATATAGGCAAACTCCCATTGCCCCAAGAGCATTTAGGAGCTGACTCACATGTGACAGATTTGTCTAACTGAAATCAAAGAGCAAGAACCTGACTGTGGGATGACCTACATCTAATGTGTCATATTTAGGGTAAATCTGAGTGGTCCGTGCTCCAAACTGAACCGAACCTGTTTGTAGCTCCATAACGCAGTCAATAATACGCGGACTGCATCTAACTGATATAGCAAGAGTCTCACTGGTGCTGGCGGGGTATTTCTGTAGGCTAAAGTCAGCAACGGTCGGTCTGCTGGGGGAAAACGGTTGTTTCCTGGTCACTGCTGACTATTGGAAATGCCAGGTCAGTAGGCGTTACTTTTATCTCCAGTACTTCTGCTGCAATTCTGTGTGGCTCAGCACATTTTGGGTTTGTGCTTATGGCAGCATCTGTTTTTCACCCTGCTCTTCCTCAAGGACGGGAACTAACATAACACTAAGGGCTGCTCTTAAACCATCCTGGGAAAAGAACTGGCACTCAGTAGCTGCACACCAGATTGTGGTCAGCCTGAAATTCATTGCATTAAACTGGAAGTGGCATATCCAATGCTATCACAAAACAGTTAATCCTCAGAAACCAGGGCGAAGGATGAACCCATTCCTGATCAGAAACTGACCTCAGCGGAGACGGGAGGTTACTGTGTGACAGGAGCCTCCTTGCAGTGGGGTTACACCCTGCCTACATGCTCTGTGCTTTTGGGTGTGGGTTGGTCCAATCAGCAGAATGCACACAGCGGGGTTTGATGAGTCCTCTCCTCTTTTGTAGCAGGATTTATTTCAAATGCCTTTTTTGGATCTCTTTGTTGCATTTAAAAGGCAGAATTGTTCAGTGCTGGCTTTTTTTCTTGTGGGTGACTTAGCAGTCATTACATGCCAAGAGAAGTTATTCCTGGTGATTGCTGTATGTTATGACTATAGGAAACACCGCGTGTTTAAAAGTTGCCTAACAGTTGGTGTTACGGTCCCCGTTCTCATTTGCCTATAACTGTCAGACTAACAAAGTAGGTTGAACTCTCTTATGTCAGTGCTTGAACTTTTATGTTGCTGTTTGCTTGGGTTACAGGCAGTCACTGTGGTTCAGCAATCTCTGAGAACGAGGTCTTGGGGAAATGTCACTCTGGCTCTGTGCCCTTCTCTTTATGAAGCTGCAGTTCCCTCTCGTGGCACGTTGGGTGGGAAGTCTTCCCTTCTCTCCACACTCCCATTTGGAGGGTCCCCACGGAACAGCTTTGTCCTGGGGGGGGAAAGGTACCTGAAAGAGTTCATCCCTCTCAAGCTGCTCTTCTGAGCTGGGCACTTTGTTCCTTTGCCTCAAGGTGTGTGACAGGGAAATGGCACCTATAGCTGGGGAGCCTAGGGAGTATGGACTTTCCTTAATGACCAATTACCTCTATGTCATGCTTGTACCTGCATGCCTGCGAGTGATGTCTGGATGACACCACTGGGTTTACTGCAGTCCCTTCCTAGAGCAAAGCAGTGACTCTCCACTATGTACCAGGGAATTGCTGTGCAGCTGGCTTCAGCTACAGACTTGAGGCTGGCACGCAAACCAGAAGTCTTTTGACTCCTGCTGTGTTAGTGGTGGGTAACAGTTTGGTACCTCTGCTGCTCTTTCATTGCTCCGGGACATTGGGATCAAGGCTGTAGCAAAGACCTTGGGTTTAGTATCAGGGTTCTACCTCTGTGCAACCTGCAGGACCTACTGCAAGCTGTGAACCCACAATTCATACAGGTTTGGTGGAGACTTTCAAGGTCTCTGCAGCTGAATTCCCTTAAGATGGTTCCTTGCATTGAGGATGCAGAGGTGAGAGCAGGCAGGCTACCTCCAGGGTCCCCCTCCTCCTCCCATGGCCTCAGGACACTGAGTGCCAGGGTGAGAAGGGTAGGACAAATCACCTAATACAGGTAGAGGACTCCTAGAGCATAGGGGAGCAAGGGCAGGTTAAAATGAGGAGACTCTCTGAAATCTGGGACAAGGACCCTGGAACTGGAAATGAGCAGGGACAGGATGTGTGCACGACTGAGGGAGCTGGAGCTTGGAAGCTACAGGCATGCTGTAAAAGAAGCCTCATTGCCACACAACAGCTCTTCTGCTAATGGGTTTCGAGGTTTCCCCCCAAGCAAAACTCAGCCAACACTTAATAAATGAACACGCTTATGGTTGCAAAGGCAGGTGTCCTGTGGAAATGCTAGCATTTTCAGTGCTGCTTGTGCACATCCATCAGTATATGAGCTCTGACTGCAGGACCACAGGCTGGTCTCTATCCAGAGGATACACTCCGGGCTGACGTGCTTTGGAAGGGCTTGAGACTGGGTAACAAAGAAGGTGGGTTTCTGTATGATCCCTGTCTCGTTGGCTGCAAAGGTTGATGGGTATATAAGTGGGAAAGGCAGGAAACTTTACAGGGTACCACTTCCTTCACATGTGCGGTGGGAAGCTTAACTAGCAGTCATGCTGCTAATGAGCAGCGCCAAGCCATGGAGGCTTCACAGCGGCTGGTGTGATGCAGAGCCTGGTCTGACTCTGGGTTTGCAGGGCTGTGTGGTTTGTGACAGTCAGGTTGGGCTTCTGCTCTGTCACAGAGCGACTGTGTCACCGCCGTGGGCAACGTGTGCTCTGTGCCCCCAGCTCTGAAAACTGAGAATATCCCCAACAGCCAAATACGTGACACCCATTTGTGAGCATTAAGCGAGGACTTATGGTGAAATGTGGTGGAAGGCATTTCAGAAGACAACAGTTTACCCCTAAGCATATTATGATGGAGGATGCATACCTTTTGGTGGGAAAATCGTCCAGTTGAAGGATGTCTGTTTTAGGTGTTAGGAGTGAATTATTGCACCAGTCCTGCTAGAACTGGAAAGTTCTGATTAAGAAGTGATGCAAATGCCTACAGATACGGCGTTTCTGTGATGGTAATAACACTGAAGATGTTGTGCTGTATCTACCCTGTACTGCAGAAATAACAGATGTGCAGCAGCAATAAATTAGCAGAACACTAATTAGGGATCTGTAGAACTGGAGTGTTTCAGAGAGAATACTGCTTTCTAGAAGTAAGCATCTCTGAACCAATACCTAAATCTAAAGAGAGAAGTGATTTCTGAGTGCAGTCATGAATTACGCTGTTCTGAACAAGGCGTTATGCCCTGTCTCAATTTGTTTCATTCTTAGAGGCATGCTTTGCATAAACTAACACAAAAGTCACACCAGTTAAAAAAGAAAAGAAATCCTTATGCATTAAATGACTACCCTTTATATAGGACCTCATCACAACCTTATGTATTGATAGAAATATCATTCTGTTAGTCCATTAGAAGTTTGAGGACATTTTCTTATGCCTGCACTCGTAACTGCACCTACATGTGGTTTCAGGAAGCCTAATGTAACAGTCAGATTAAGTAAGTGCTTTCTTGCCTATGGCTATTTTACTGGAAATCCTAGTAATGAAGACCTCAGAATAAGCATTTGTGTCAAAAAAAAGCATGTTTTCAGTGCTTCCACCCTGGAATGGGATGAAGTTAGGGTCTGTGTTTCTCTTCTATTATTGATTATTTATTGTAGTTCTCACTAGAGGATAGAGGACTAAGCTGTTCTGTCTCAAAATGTCAAACCTTAACCTTTGTGCAAACTTTCTGAAGTTCAGCAAGCTATGTGAAAATGGGCCACTGTGATTGAATAACGTTAATGTGGAAATAGTTAACTCCCACACAACACTATTTCACCATCTGCAACATGGCTTGCTCTGCAATGGTTTCACAGGTCTGTGACGCTTGCGCTGATTTTGTGGTGGTTCTCCTAATTACAACTGTACTGAAAGAAACATATGTACAGAGATAAGTAGTACATAACATCGATACGTAGATGCAGATGCTAAAAACATAATTACGCTCTTGTGCTGAGCATTTAGTTGTCCAGGCTGACTTCATACCCTGGTATCCATCATTGCTTTCAGAGGCAGATTCTCATCCTACCACAGGAGCTTGCTTTCTTTTCTCCCAGGTGGGTTCTCTTGCATCTGGTTGTATTAAAATGCATTTTGTGACTGTGTGATTCAGATCACTCTGTAACACTGACCTCCCCTCCTTATCACCCTACTGCTCCACATGCTCTAATGTTCTCTGTCAATTCCACTGTTAAAGATTTCTAGCATCGTAGCTTCTTCCCTGCAACTTTATCCTCCTCACTGTGAGCTGATCTGCTGCTCCCTCATCTACCAAACCTCTGTTGTCATTCTCCTTCTCTTCCCTAACACCCAACCCCCATGCATCTATTTCTTCCTTCGTGGTCCCAAATTAACCCAAAACTAACGTCGGATCACTTGGCTTAGGCTTCCTTGGACCGTCTCTCCTACTGTCTTTCATCTTTTACTACTGGAAGCATACTGAAGTTCATTGCTGCTTTCAGATGTACTCCAGTTTTGCAAGACTCTTAAAAACTAACATCAGTTGGTCTAGTCCATCCACAGTGTCACAAGAAAGGACAAAATCCTCCTGGATTCTTTCTCACGTAGCCTAGAATAGTCCACTGTACCAGAGTGGCCACATTATTTTCTCCCCAAGGTCAGTTTAAAGCCCCTGGGCTAACCCAGTGAGTTTATCGTTAGGTGGCTGTAATGAGCAGCGCTGAGTCAGAGGATCTCAAACTCTGTCCCCACAGCGCTCCTGTCCCATGCTCTCCAAACATCTCCCGTGTAGCTCTGTCCCAACCATCTGCTCCCCCTTACATCTGTAGCCTCATCTTGTCTTCTTCAATGGGCAGAAAGGTTATAAATAGACACGAAGATAGATGAAGTGGCCCAGATCCCTCAAAGACCTCAGCATTCACAATTGAGGCCAGAGCAAATGGCCTGCTTTTAGTCTCTTTTTATTTTCAAGTGCCTGGCCTCAACATAGTTAACCACATTCAAAATTGAGTCTAAAGGTTACAGTGGGTATATCTACAGACGTGACCCAAATCTGGTGGTGAATACTCCTGAAAATCTGACCCAATTCGGCTGTAAGGTTTCTGTTTGGTGTGGAGCCAAGTTTATAGTATCAGCAACATCAAGGCAAAGCAACAGATACAGAAAAATATGCTCAATGAGCTTTTATTTTTCTTTCAGCTCTGGGTAGGGTTAGGCAAAAGAGTAAGGGAGGTATTACAGCATGTGTCACCAAGAAGAAAGCAAATATATTTTGAATTTCAAATGCATGTTCTACCTGGAAGGGATTTTCCTTTGTAAAATGGTAGGATGACAGCTATCAATTTCGGTGAAAGCCATTTTAGTCCCCAGGCCAGGAGTGTGGGTACCAGGAGCTCAGAGTCTATTTCTGGCTCTGAGTCTGACATAGTCCACGTGCCTGGATGAGTCACTCCACTCCCCTTTCACTTTCCTTTTCTGTGAAAAGGGGTTACCTTTGGAAAATGCTTTGAAATTGATGATGAAACTGCTAATTGATAACCCTCTTAAAATTGAGTCCTCAAATGGTAAAGAGCTCATCTCAATACACGTAAATGTGCCATAAGAAGACCATTGGCTCAGTCAAAAAAAATTAGCAACTAAAAATAAGCACGATCCTGTGTAATCACTGATCAGTTTGATCCATCTTCAGTGGTGAATTTGTTGTCTTGGTCAAAGTTCTGAAACTAGACAATTTCTTATAACAATTAGTTAAAAGTAGGAACGCATCTCTTCTTCAGCAATAAAACCTCCCCTGAGGTTGCATTATGAAAGGTAATGGCTTTTGATAGGGAACAGCCTATAGAGATACAGGGGCTATTATTTGGGGATTCCTATGTAGCAAGAAATTCTGAACAAAGCTGTTACTGCTCCTCATCATATTAGTTTTAAAAATAAATACTGTACTTCTACTAAGGAAAAATACATTTGAGTGTTCACGTAGTCTAACCTACAACAAACAATTTGGGAAGACAAGTGAAAATGTAAATTTTTTGCAAACAAAAAATTAATGGTGTAAAGTGTGTTAAAATGGCTGGATACCAGTTGATCATAATGAAATTTAACTCATCTTAAAATGAAAAGTGACTTTAAACTTGATTTTCTGTTGGTTTGGTTTTTTTTTTTTTCTTTTCTGTGTGTTTAGAAATGTTGAAGTGAAACACACTGTCAATTTGGACACTTTTTCAAGTTGAGAAATTAATCAAAACCAACCTTTTCCTGCAGAGGTTTCATTTTCAACCAAGTAGGCCTCTTCTGATTAAAGAAGTTGCATAAAAATTCTTAATCATCTCTGCACAGGAGCACTGCTGTAGCTGTTGGGTGATTCATATCTGTTTTAGAGACAAGTTTCATAATAATCTATAGATGCTGTTGTAAGAATCATTATATGAGTATCTTTGTCTGTCCTGCAACAGTCGTGTGGCCCCGGGCCAGTGTCCTCCCAGCTTTAGAGAGGCTGCCCCTGTAAATGGGCGCCAAACCAACGTCACGTGTGAGCCTCTTCCAAGGAGCGAGGGGAGAGATGGCCAGTTTACCATCCTGTGTTGAAAAAATGAGCCCTGCAGCAGGTTCCCCGCTCACTGTGCCGATGGGAGGGCAGGAGGCAGCCCTCGCCGGGCAGTGCCGTCCCTTCCTCTTCCCCTTGTGGGGTGCAGGAAGCCAGCGTGAGGGGTGGGAAGCCCGGGGGTCTCCTGCCATGGAAACTGAACTGTTGGGTGGGAGCTTTACAGGGGCGGACAGGGAGCAGGCAGCAGGATGAGCGCTGGCTGTTGGAATTGGTGGAGGGGTGACGTGGAAAAGAATGCCCAGGCAGTGGAATGGGAAGAGTAAGAAAGATTTGGAAGAAGAGGGAAGAGACAGGAACAGAGCAGAGAGAGGAAACAGGGTGGGGTGACTGCAACTCTGATGGCTGTGATACCCAGTTGTGAATTTTTAGTAAAAGGCTTTCAGTAGCACTAGGTATAGAAAAAACTTGATGAAGTAAATATGAGCTGTGAAATACTGAATTCAATATTTTAAAAAGGCTGTGGCTCTTAGAAATTGTACTTTGCTAGCTCTCAGGCTGTAAGAGCGGATACTCTTGGGCTAACCTGCAGGGAACTTCCTCCCTCCATTTGTAAAGGAAATAGGGATGTGAAGATATGTATCTATGCTGTTGTGCCCCCCCCAACACACATGCTTCTTAGTACTGGTGACTTTATCAGCTTTGCTTCAGGCATCATCTCTTTTGTATTCAAGGTTATCAGCTAGAGATGAACTAGGGGAAAAAAAAAAATCCAGCTTTTGACTGAAACCCTTAAAATATAAATGATGTAACCCAGAATCCGGCATTACTCTTACACAGATCTTTACAGAAGATCAGCAGTCAAGTACCAAAACTGGAGGTCAATGTTTTACCTTAGAATCACCACATTTAAAAAAGGATGTTTCTTTCAGTGAAACCTGCAAAACAGCATTATCTTACAGTTGCATATTGACAGAGAGCCTTCAAGGCGGCTAAATACATGTTTGTAGCTATGCTTTTGAATTTTAACTTTTTTTTAATGCTATGACAAATTTTGAACTGTAGCGATAAGGTGACAGCATGCTGCAAAGCGTGCTCAACAGTGTAATTAAGAAACCAGTTAGCTGGTCTTGCCTATTTCTTCAGCATGAAAACGACCCCGTCTACTGCCTCTACATGTCATTCTTTGCAGGACAGTATCATGAGGCCTTTTAGATGACTCATAGCATTACTGCCAAGCCGAACGATAACTATTTGGCACCTTAGCACTAGAGCATTGTGGACCAAATCTTGTCTCACATCAGCCCCTGCAGCGGGAGGAGGGATGGCTTGCAGATAGGCACTACAGCTGAAAGAGCTGTGGGTCCTGCTATAGCCTGCCCGGAAAGACCTGGACAAATCACTTCACTCCCCTGTGCTCAAATAGCCTTCTGTAACGTAGGGACCTGTTACAGCAAACCGGTAGCTGTGGGCCTGCTTGCTCACGACGAGAGCTTTGCTCGGCTCCTGTCCAGCTCTCCGGTGCGCTCTCAGCGAGCAACACACGGGGGCTCTGATGCAGAGAGGCTCCGTGGCGCACACAAACCACACGATCCCAGTGAAGAGGCCTCGCTTACCCTAGTGTGTAACTCAGCTAGCACAGGAACACCCGTGCTGCTTTTTGACAAACAAGGAGACCCATCTTGGTCTCATAGCAAGGCTCCAGTTTAGCTCAGAGAGATAAAACTCATCTTAACAAGAAAATATAAAGCGTTGTTCAAATTAATCTCTTCTTTCTGAGAGCAGCCTCTGCTTATACAGTAAGTGAGCATAAAAACTAAAAGCATCAAATGGCATTTGCATTCTTAAGAAACAATGCCTGCACCGAGTTGAGAACATTTCAGATTCATTCTTTGGAAACAATTTGTGTGATTTCTTCTGTTTTTCTTCCAGCGTGATTCTGTTTTTCTTCAGCACTGCTTGCTGCTTGGGGTGTGTGGTTTGACACTCAGCTTGTCAGTTTAGTATTTTGAGAATGTGAGTTTTTTGAAGAGGGCACATCTGTGGTTATAGAAGAAAAACAAGAAGCATCAGATGTTCAGTGTACAAAAAAGCAGAGCTTGGGAGGATCTTAGAAATGAATAGTTAGTGGAGATGACATGTATTTGACCCAGAGCTGCTGAGGGCTGATGTAGTATCTGTAAAAATCACTTATTTTCCAAGTTTTCAAATGCCGTCTGGAGAAATTATCTTAATAAGGAAGAAACACTTTAACTACATTTCTAGTTGTGAAATTTTAAAATAAGCCAAGGATTTTAAGCAGCAAAAACATCTACTTTGCTTTTTTTTTTTTTATTTAGTGAGAGCCCACAGTTCAGAAAAAAAGAATGTATTCAAAAAAGCTTTTAAGTGAAGGGCTTCTCTTCAAAAAATGAGAGATTGTGATTGCTGAAGAAGGTATATAATTACCAAGACAACAGTTTGCTCTCATTTGCATCAACAGGAGCTTTGTCATTGGAGCTTTAAGCAGTAAAACTAATGCCCATTTGAGAACAGAAGGGAGCGTCGGGACTGCGGCTTCACCCCCCCATTTTACTCCTTTAGACTACTTGGATACAAGTAGAGCAAGAGCAGCAAGAGCCTAGGAACAGTTAAGGCTGACGGACATTTAACCAGTCTTTGTGCAAGAAGGACTGAAGTCAGATTGCAGAGGGGTGTAGGCTTAGGCAGGTTTCTGAGTAAAAGTGAACTGGATGTAAAACTTGCTCGAAAAGCAACAGCTAAGGGGGTTTGCAGAGGTGTCTGCCTTTGTTAAAATGCAATGATTATTCTAGCTTAACCAACTGCATTGTTATCAAAAGACCTTAATATTTTCAAACTTACTTTTTAATCTTTCTCTCCCGTACTGATATGAATTCACCCTCTCTTTTCTGGCTGGGGGGGGAAATTACTAAATACAACTTTGCTTGCACTGTCTCAGTGAAGTATTTTTAATGTATCACATGGTCGTTCCTGCTTCGAGACCATGTCTTCAATTTAAAACACCCAGGGGGTTTTGCACAGGAAGTGCAGTATACTGACGTTACCTTCTAACACAGAATTCCTAAGTGATGTTTTAACATGTCAACTGCCAAAGTAACATACCTATACTTTAAACTACAGCCAGCCTTGCTGAATCAGTACTAGCCACAGATTTGTAGCCATTTATTCTATTTGTCAAATTAACAAATCGGAAGTGTCTGCAAAAGGCTTTCTCCTGACTGTGGATAGCGCTTGCAATACTGGGATGTTTACGGAAAATCCTGCTCAGTGGCAAATCCTGATTAGGAAACGTTATCATTTTTTTGCATAATAGGTGAGATAGACGTGCCTAACATATGGTTGCTATAAAATACCTTAGATGAGTCAGATCTTAGCTGGCAGCTGTAAGCAGGGTTGTTCTGGCTTCTTAGATAACACTACCGATTATGATCTTTTTTGTTACTTAACTACTGTACTGTTAAATTATATTAACCTGATTTGTAGACACTCCCATTTGAATAGAACAGAAAGGCAAGATTTATGATACAAATCCTGATCTGAGTGTTTGCAGCTTATTAAAGCTGTATCCAGAGTCCTTCAAACTCTCTGTAGTGATGACTAATTCTACCCAAATTGTAGGACTCCCCGGGAAGCTGCTGCTGTCCCACTATGTGTTCAATTCAGTTACATACCCTATGAAATTTAAGGGGCTAGAAAGTGCCAGAAATGGCATTGATTTGATGTGGCTTGCAATGATGCAGCATGTACACAGGTCAGTAGCCCCATGGGCTTTGTTCTCTGATCTTTGCATGCAGCTCCGGCAGGTAATCACAGCGTGCAAAAACGTACTAAAGACTTTGCCATTAAAGTATAGGCTACCAAAGCATTCTGGGGACTGACTTCTAAGGGGGGAGTTTTCATAGCGGTGAGATGCAACAGCCTTATGATCACCAATGTGTCAGCTCTATTCGTTCTTGGAGAAGGGACTCATTAGGGAGCTGTCGTCTTGGGGTAACTGCAGGATAGCACAGTAAAACCAACAGAGGTGGACATCTGAAGTGTTACAGGGGCCACACTTACTGCATTATTCTGATTGATAAGCCTTCCCAAGTCTAGGACTTAAGCCTGCACATTCAACTATGGTGGCAGAGTCAGTGGGAAGATAAACCTGGCTCACAGATCTCAGAAACACTGGTCAGGAAGTTGGTGGCCTTTGTTCCTGGTCTTTCCAGCCCTGCCACTACTGTTAATGCTGCCCCAAACGTGATGCTGTACTGAGGAGACTATTTTGAGGAGGATGCCCAAAAGGTATCTCACAATATTGCCCACTCTCCAGGGCAAGAACAGGTTAAGAAGGCTTGGGCTTGTTTCTCACCTTTCTTCTTGCTAATTATTGCTCTTTTTGGCTAGTCTCGTCTATTTTTTCAGAACTCCAGTTTGCCTTGCTTCTTGCTCTACAGCTGCAAGCAACTGAGGGGGAATGACTAACGTTTATCACACATGTCCAGAGCAGCCACTGAGGCAACGTATGCTTTCACTTGCTTTTTGAAACCAGAGCGCTCAAATGAAAGCTACTTGAAGACACAGGTTTCCAGCTCTCTCCCCCCGCCTCACCAAATCCTGTTTAGCACCACAAATGCCACAGTTCACGTTCTACAGTGTCTTTCAGGCAGCCCGTCTCCCAAAGCACTGTCTGCAGTCTGTGCAGAGAAGTGGTTCTAAGATGAAGAGTCACAACAAGAAAGCTCACAAGAGGAAAAGTCTCTAGCAATATTACTTTCTGTCTTTGCTAATGGAAGGCACACCCACTTCCTCTGACTCTAATCAGAGGACGACTGGCTGTCAGGTGGTAGAGATATGCAGCTGAGAAACAGAGGTCTTTATAGGTGCCTAGCCCTGCCTTGTATACCATCTGCTGCTTATGGAAACTCAAGACTTGCCAAAGAGAGGCTGATTCTGTGTTTTCAATATTTAATGCTCATTGGAAATGACAGTTCAGCGTTACCTGCTACCCCAGTGAGAACAAGCTAAACCCCACCCACAGTACTGGATGTTCGTAAGCAACTGCAGAAATAAACAGTAAGCATGGAAAGCTTAGAGGCAAATTGTAGAGCTAGTGTGTAACCTCCTGGACATACTTTCAATAGATGGGTATTATTTTTTTTCCTGAAGACTGCCACTCACTTTAATTCTTTTGGTTTTAACTCTTACAGGTTAAGAAAAAATTCTGTGTGAAGTAGTAGCCATCAAAATAACGGAACAATAGGATCAGATTGCTCAGAAACTTCCCACTTTGCAAGGGCAGGTCCCCATTCAGTTTTGTGCCACCCTTTATTACTAAATAAATTACTCCAGGGAGAGCCAGTCTGCTATGGTCAAAGTTCTCAGCTGACTTTTCTGCTTTCTTTCTGCCACCAGGGAACAGGGACAGAGGCATTACCACCACCCACTTCATACGCTGCACTAAGGTATGATTTGGAGAACCTAAATTTAAGACCATCGGTTCTCTCTGAAGTAAATGGAGACAGGCAGGTACCTAAGCTGGGATGCCTAAATATAGAAGGTGTGAACACTGCTTTCCCGTTCTCTCTTCCTTTTTCTTCTCTTTGATGTGTTAGTCCCTTTCTCTCCAGCAGTTAAAGGCCAGCTGAGACTTACTGTCCAGCTGAGCTGCTCATGCCCTCTTGCATTTTGTAGAGTCCAGATTCTGTCAAACTAGGGAGAGAAGGGTAGGACATGCAGGTTCAACACCAAGATTCACAGGACCGTTATTTCCCCCCCAAAACCACCACAAATGCCTCACTTTTAAACTACTCACTGCGACTGAAGAGTGAAAATACAGGTGAATCTTCTATGTGTTGCGTGGACACAGCCTTTGAGGCCCCAGATGTATCTCATGTATGTACCATGCTCTTTGTTGTTCCCTGCATCACTCTTTAAAGACAGGGTAGATATAACTTTCCAGTCCTGGGTTTAGACAGCAGCACAGCTATGGCAGTTATGCTGCTCTAGATTTACTAAGGTACTTTTTTGTCTTGATAGTCTTCAATGAGATAAATCAAGCTCTCTTCTGCTTGTTTTAATGTAGAATTTTGCAATACCATATATAAGCATAACATGATTTGCAAACTTTACAAAGATGCAGGGCAATCTCTTTGAATACCTGATAATTTACAGGTTACATTATGACTTGCCCACTTTCCTGAAATAGTGACTATCAAGCAAACCACTCTGAATCCCCTTCTTCCCTCTGAAACCCAAGAAAAATCAGCAAGCTTGGTCAATGGGCACAAAGAATCAAACAGCAGCAGAGAAGGGCTCTGCACTAGGAAATTCAGTATTACAAAGTGCAGTACTTACACTGACAGTATTTACAGGACTGTGAATTGAACTTTGGTGTGAAAATAGACACAAAAGTTTTTTCTCCATCCTCTTTGGCCAGCACAAAGACTGCTCTGAGTAACTTCGAACAATTTGACTTTCTCTGTATATGTGGTTTTATTAACATTGTTCTCTTCCTGAGATTACTTCATTACATCTATAGAAAACTCAGTAGGAAACCCCTCTCTGCACTATGCAGGTATATGTCACACACTCCTCCTTTGATGCTGAGAAGCTGCAACAGCATGAAGCAGGCTTTGCTTTAAGCTTTAAACTAAAGTGTTCTATTCTTTACTATATCCATTATATACGTCAGAAAAAAAAAAAAATCACCGTAGAAGTCTGGTTTCGTCCCCTGCCCCCCTGCTATTAAAAGAAACACCTCACACCGTATTTGCCCTGCCACAGGTCCACTGCCAGACAGGCTTGGATGCTTTACACGGTCACGGCAAGGGACTTCTATGACTTTATGATCCTGATGATCTAAGCAGCTGATGGCTTTACCAAGCTCATGCCCCTTTCGTAGAGCTGTTCAGAAAGAGGCTTATGTCCCATCCACCCTAAGCCCCAGATCCATAACGTCCCTACACGCCTGCAGCTCACAAGTAAGTCACTAAAATTTAGCGTATCTGAGATAAGGCTCAAACCCACCACTGAACCGAGTGTCAACTGTTCTCATCCGCTCAACTAACGTAGGAAGGAAAAACAGTAAGCACAGCAGGAAGGCCACAAGGAAACAATCTGCCTGCAAACATAACCAAAACAAGAAGGGGCGGGGGGGTGAAGTGAGCTGAGAAAGAGTAAAGTCTGTTAAAGGACAGATAGTTGTGGCACAAATTAGCTTTAAGCTCATAAATGAGGGCTAGATTTGAACATTTCTAAGCAGTTAAGCTGTTACCAAATATGCTCATAAGAAAACTACATAGATGAACTTAATTTTTGGTGCTTGAGTTGTGCTCTTTGTGCAACCAGTTAAGGCTGACAGTACGAAAGATCCTTTTGAGATGAGTGTACGGCCTTTCTTCTAGTCAAAAGTAATGGGTATATGTATACTTTCTGCATTTATTTACATGTGTTTTACTCACATCTAAGGGAGATGAAATCATTAAAGGTAAGTGAAGAATATCCCTTCAGGGCATTTCCAGCATATTATAGAAGACTTTCTTCTGGACTGGTGAAGGTGGTCATGGAAGGAGAAAGGTTATTCTGTTCTCTTAGGGCAAGGAAAAGAATGAGTGAGCTTACGACACAGCAGCCAAGGAGGAGATGCAAAACTCCTGGAAGCTTACTTTTTTGAGCTGCCAAGGCAGACAGTAAAAGCAGCTACAGTGAACCCTGATAAAGAGGTCTTTGGGCCTGTGACCTATTCACTCTTCTTACAAGATCATACGTTTCCTACGCAGTAAGTGCTGAAGACCAAGCCTAAAAATAACTAACAAAAAAATCACACCACTAAACTGACAGGAAGTGTAAAAACTTTCCAAATGAGAGCCGTCGAACCTGATGAAACAGTCATATTCCTGGTATGATGTACATTTGTAATGCCTTCTAGGTGTACTCGGTATAGCAGCATTGTCATGGGGTAGTTGTAATCTTTATGCCCCAAGGTAAACGTACACGGAACAGAACAATGGCTTGCTCAGAATCTACAGTGAAGTACTAGCTAAAAACAGAAATATATTTATCTTCCAAAATCAGAAGCAGATAGATATAAATTCAAGGTTTAAGTTTTGCTCAGAGTATCATACCTATTACTCAGTCTTCTATAAGCTTATCTTTTGGTGAGGACTTGTCCCTTCTTTGCATATGTATCAAGTAAGAAGTTTTCCATCATGGTACAAAACCAATGTACCTTCTATCCAGATTACATCATGCATTCTTACGAATTTGACATCAGACACGCTCTGATCACGATGGGTATCTTTTTCCTATTGCATACTTAGAAAAATGCATAGCTTTAACGCTGCATTAAAAGTTTTCCTCATTCTAAATTGTTGCTTTTACAAGTTATACTGAACATAACTTCCCATTACAAGGTAAGTTAGGAAAAGTCAAGCATCGCCTAAATAAACTCTACCGCGCAATGAAACTTCCAGGGAAAAGCTGCATGGGCTTCTGTGTGTCAGCGGCAATCAACATATTTATCCTGATTATCATGAAGGAACTACACAGCAATAAACTAAGTGCAGAGTTCTCTTTTGGTGTTCAATTACAGAAATAAAACAAAGGAATAAACTGGTTTTAAATGGAGTTGCTATGTAGCAGCCCTGGTAAGCCTTGCTTCAGCCTTAACTAGTACTAGCATTTGCTGCAGACTAAGCACTGTCAGTCACAACTTTCTTCTCAAGTCTCTCAAAGGACAGTGTCCTATGAACTGAGAACTATGCAATACACCATATTATGGAATCATTAAGAATGCCTAGTGAATTAGTTTTAAATTGCATTTTATAATCAGTTACTGACAGAAGCAAGTCTAAACACACTCAGTCTAAACAACACAACTCTTCTAAATGAAATGACTGAAAGCCAAAAATTAAGTTTTCAGTTATTAAAATATATTTCAAAGTCCGAATTAGTAACAATTAGAGGCTGTTTAAAAATAACTTTTACATAAGTTCACAGACCACCCCTTTTCTTAGTCACAGACCATTTCTTAGAAGTATCAAGATAAACAGGCTATAGATCAGACATCTTTGTGTACTGTCGTCATCATTCTTAAAGATTACTGCTCCGTGCATTGGGTCAACTGGAAAAATGTCAGCAGCAGTGTTGTTAACGCTCCAGCAGGCTAATATGCTTTCCGCCCCCCCACCCCCCCTCTTTCCCCAATTCCTGTAGACAAATTTTGGCTGAAAATTTCCAAAGCAAGAAAAAACAAAAACAATCCAAATTCCTTTCTACTGTTTTTAAATAAACAGTTTTCAGATGATCCATGTTTTAACTGGTCTTCATGCATACCTTGAAAAACTGCTGTTATAGTCAGCTTCTCCACGAGACTTCAAAATTCTTATTCATAGGAAGGAAATGAAAAAGCAGAAGTGCAAGAAGGACAATTAAGACTAAATTTCATTTTTCATTTAAAAAAAAGTTCCAACAATTGAAGGGGTTCTTTTGTTCTTTGTGCCACTATTTCAGATAGTAGGAGATGTTAAGATGATCACCTTAGTCTGTTGGGAACAAAGGAGTGACATCAGTAATGTTAATACACTAATTACTTAATTAAATACCATAATGCTATATTCAAGGAATCAGTTGAACATGATCAGCATAAATAAGGTATTTGCTCTTAAATTTTTCAGCCTACCCAGAATGCAAAATGTAATCTCAGTATTATGCAAAACACACATGGCTTTTAGCTCAGTTTTATATCACAGAGACTGAACATAACGATTTCACATTAATAATAAAAAAAATCCCGCTGAGACTTCGCCATTGTAGCCACACAGAAATTTTTTTTATAAATTGTAGTAGAACTTGAGTAAAAATTCCTCCCAAAATTGCAGTACACCAACTATATATAAACCAACTATATATTCTCAAAAGATTAAAGTGATAAGTAAGCAGCTGGCATTTACTGTAAGTGACAAAATGATGACACTCATTTCCATACCCTATGTACTTCTTTACTTTAAAATGTACTTTACACATTTTCTCTCTGGCTGATACGATCTGCAGTTACTGTGCATACTTATAAAATGCTGAAAATTAAAACCATGGTTAACTGGCTTAGTTTTCTGACATGCAAAATAGCTTAAAATTGACTGACCATTCAAGCAGGCAGTCCTTTCTAAATATTCTTGTTAAACTTTCCAGATCTTCATTTCTGAAATGCAGTTCTTCCAGCAACGTAGTCAGGAACTGTGTGTACATTGGGCTCGTCTGAGTATTCTTGAAAAGTGGAATAATTTGTGACAATCT
>NW_008794451.1:2747687-2753101 GCF_000699145.1 Aptenodytes forsteri
TTGTGACAATCTGGCAAAAAAAAAACCAACCCACAACATATTTTTTGATACAGAGCGACTTTTTGGCGTCAGATGTAAAAAAAAAAAAAGCAAAGCTTGTGAGTTTGAACAACTGTATTGAAGAAAGGCAGTCTATAACGTCACACCTGATTCATTACAGTACATAAGAGTGTATGTATTATATACAATATGACCTGTACCAAAATATGAATTTTTATTAAGTAGTATTGAAACGAGACAAAAAAACCCCCTAATTAGAAAAAAATGGGCTAGTAGTTTGTATGCCTCTAATTAGTTGTACATTGATGTCATATAATGTAGACAAACAAAACTCAGAACAAAGTGCAAAATGTTATATAATTACACATACAGGAAAGATATCAGTCATTATTTTCTTCTTTACCAAAAAGCTCCTAAACATTCATACTGTAAAAGTTGTATGGTTCTTTGTATGAGTAAAATACAGAAGAGCTATAAAATTCTACCTTAAACTAACCAAGAAGAATATTTTAGCCACAAATTATTAACAGGGCTCCTTGACAGAAGTTGTACTTAATTGGTAAGTCACACACTGTCAAACTTCATAAAGACATTCAAGAGGGTCACTTACTTGGACGGTTCTCCCCCCGTTCTGTATGCCATAAAACACAGAGTACGTCAAAATAGCAAAGGCATTTTGCTTTAAGCTGAGATTTCTCCAAACACAGAGAAGCCACTCATAGAGGCATTCTGGGTTATTATGAATTTACTTGATGCACGTGAGACATCAATTAAATTCTCAAACCGTGGAGCAATTTGAGGGAGTAATCAGAGCAATTTGATTTCTTAGTTTTGACAGTCTGTACCTTAAAGCAGTTTAAATTATACTCCTTATACACTGAATATGTTTAAAGAATAGGCTTTAAGAAAGTTGGACAAAACTAGAACAAAGCTAATTTAATCTTGAGAAGTTTTTATATGGGATACTAAACTTCAGTTTTAAAGCTGATACTATAGCAAAGATTTGCTATAGTGAAACTATTTTCTGTTTTGGTAACAAAATTAAGTGCTTACAGTCTCAAAGTGCCTGCAGTCTTGGAGTGCTTCAGAAAAATAAGAGAATCAAAGTGAGGGGGGGGGCGAGAGGGAGGAAATGATATTTCTGAACTCAGCTCATAAAGTTTAGCTTTAAAATTCAAACAATACTTGGCCTTTCAAAATTTGCTATTTAGCAACAACATTTTACAGAAAATATTCCATTTGGGCCTGATTTTCTGAACTGCTGGGTAGATGGGAGTTCCTCCAGTTTCCACTGATTTTAAAAATTACAGTGAATGGAAGCTGAAAGTAGTTGCCAACTAGGAGAATAAAGTACATACGTGAGAACAGACAATGGAAATAAACAGGGCACTAGTGTACATCCCCAAAGAGAATGTTATTCGTCATCTGAAATCATGGAAACTGCAAGGCATGCATTACTGTATATTGCATTTAGTTCCAGAATCAACAAGAACAGCAACGGAAGGCATAATCTTCAAAGGATCCAAACCCAAACATGCATAGTGCTGCTGCTAAAACGCATTCCTCAGTTTGGAAGGAGCTATCGCCATGCAGATCATCTACATGTATGATACCTGCACGGAGCTGGGGTGAAGTGTTGAGCTGTCGGTTTTCATTTGTGCTTTAATTTTATCCAAATCTATTTTTATCCTAAAGTCATTTCTTTTTCTCATAATTCTGTTGCAAAATATTGCAAAGGTAGGAATAGCTGAATCTACTTCCTAAGCACAAATATTTAAAAAGAGCCCTTTAACGAACAAAATCAAGTATTAAAGCCTGAACGTTAAGTAACTGCAACACCAAACTTTACTGACATGATCACTTAACAAGAACTCATATCCCAGCAACAGTTATCTCATCTTGAATACTGTGCTTAGATAAATAGTGCCATTGACACCATATAGGAAAGAGTTATTTTAGAATATGTTTGCGAGATGATGTACTTTTAATAAGAAACTCAAGGTAGTCTAGAGCTTCCTAAAAACTGCCCAGCTCAGAAAGCCTTTAAATGAGTAACAACTGAGATCAATCTCCCTGCAGTCATTGGTATTAAGACCATCTCCACTAGAAGAAAGCTGCATATAAAAGAAGATTCTTTTAAATTAAGCAAAAATAGTGATAGAGCACAAACAAAGGATCTTACAAGATATAGTAAATAAGGTCCCTTAATACAAAAATAAATTTACAAAAAATTTTGATTAATAAATAGACTTTTAATGAGTTAAATTATTTTCCATTTCTTTTTGGATTCAATTTCAGTATGTACATTTAGCTAAATATTTCAACTATCAAACACTGACACTTGCTGAGAAGGACTTTAAGAGGTGCTCAAAGTAAGGACGTGGTGAGGAAAGAAACAGACTTATGCACAAACTCTGCCATATAAACCCTCCCACAAAAGAGAAGTATTCACAGCTGGATTTGTGATTTTTGGGCTGAGGCCACTAGCTTTTGCAACGTACTTCATGACAGACAGGACCGAGTTGTTTCTTTTCTGGTGAGAAGCGTAGCAGTTACTATTTAAACTGGTAAAACAGCGCCTCTGCCCAGGGTTGACAATCTGGAGGTTGATTTTTTGCATTATGACGCTTTATCAGCAGGGGAGCAGAGGAAGTGCCGACAGAGGATCAGAGTGACCATTTCAGAGTGTTGGTCTGGAGACAAGGACGGTGGGAGAAAGACCTGGAGATGCATTATTACTAGTCTTCAATTCGCCCTTCTCAGGATTAAGTAGGTTATGTATGAAAAGAGACTGGTGGCATGAACAGTCATGACTTCCTAAGTGCTGGTGCCAGGCGGCTGTAACATTGCAAAACGCTCTCTTGGCAACGTTGTAGATTTACATGCATTTTTAGCTGAATTTTCTTCCTCCTGCCTTCGGCTTAAGAGGACGTTAATAAGGACGTTATTTTTCAAAAAGAGCAGAAAACCTGTGCAGTTTTAAGTAATATTCTAAAACTAAAACCTTTATACCATGAAGCTCACATGCTGAGCAGTCTATTTTTTTAATATATAATTTTTTTTTTTGAACTGCAGTCTGTGATATGACATAGTTTCATGAATTACAAACATGTCCTAACTATCACACCCTGTTTAAGACACTCTGTTTAAAGAGTAGCTATTATAGCCCACACTAAGAAAGAGAAAGGTATTGCTATTGTCAGAGAAACTGCCAGGCATTAAATGTTGAGAAACAAAGTTAAAAAAAGAAAAGACGTTTTAGCTGTGGATCAGGTTTTTTTTCCTTACCTGAACTTTGTTTAAAAACTAATTAAGCTACTAATTATCTGATAAGCAGGAGACTAAATCAAAAAGTAATTTCAGAGAGGCATGTGTAAGTTTCTAGCAATTAGTTAAAAATTGCATCTAGATGGGACGTGTTAAACATTTATGAATGTATGTAAAACACTTTAATCTTGGAAAACTGTGTCCTTTTGGCATTTAAACGATGCTTTAATTTGTCATTTGAAAAGCAGTTATTGCTGAGTACTTTTCTACTTTTAAGTGGCTGTCGGAACAGAAGCAGAAGCTTTTGTCTGCAAAAGGAGCAAGCACAAGTTGCTAGTTTGCGCTGAGTGGTAAGTTCCATGCCCTAAGTGACACTGGCCCAATGTATATTCGAGGTACTGCACAACAGAGCTTTAAGGGCTGTGCTCTCATCCTTGCATGAAGTGCTAACTGAATTAAACCATAATTGTATGCAAATAAGCCAGAACAGTATTTGGGATCAATATCTTCAAGTCACTGAAAGCTGCAACGACCTTATCTCTGAAGAAACTATCATGACTAATTCAATTTAACGATATACAGGATTTCAGTTCAAGGATCATGGAACTGCCTCGAAACTCTGCAGCGTCTTCAAAAGACGTAGAATATAAACAGGAAATAGGACACTTGGGACCATAATAATAACAACTGGCTACTGCAACAATGGAAAGAAAAATATAAGTTCTGCTTTTCTGTTACTTCTTTCACATGTTGCAGCATTAACGTGGAATAAACTTTTGTGAATAAAGTCAAATAAATATAAGAAAAGCTGAAGGATTAAGTGATTTTAAAACAATCACCTACAGAAGCACACAAACATAAATGTTACTGTCCAAAATATACACCCATGCTTCAAAGGCTTGCCTTCAGCACACCCGTTAAAAGGAAACGTTCATGCTCAGTTCATGGAAAAGTAGTACAGTATATATCAGACTTCATGAAACAGTGTCGTTTCCTGCACACCCACTTACACCATATGGTAAACAGGTCTTTGTAAAGTTTAAAAAGTGTTAAAAATGTAAAACTATATCTGATTGATAAAATTCGTATTTGCTGGCTATTCCACATATGTTACACGTTCAAGGAAAAAAAAAAAGTGAAATTCATGTGAAGACCAAGCTCTTATTATCAAGCAATTAAATGACATCTGGCTACTGCAAAATGTTTACATAGTTTCAGGGCTTCAACTCGAGACCCAAGCTTTCTATGAAACATTTGACAAGTATATTTAGGAGTTTAACATCAATTAAAATATTTTTAGAAGTCAGTCACATTACATGGAGTAAATTTCATTAATTGATATGGTAGTGTGCGCAACTTGTTCTTAGATCTACGCACACCTTAACCAAAACAGCTGAATACATTCAGAAAAGATGATGGTGGAGTAATATTTTTATGCAGCTAAAAGCACTAATTGGCACTTCCTATCCAAAGGTGTGAATATCCTTTCTAAAAAAACCCTAATTGTGCAGTACCATCCTCCCCTCGGATAGTGGACCTCAGGAAAACCTTTCTGGACTTTTTGTTTAAGATGAATTCTGTGATCCCCTTTGAGAAAACGTTCAATTTTCAAAGCCACCACTGTGATATCAGCCAGTTACAGCTCTCTGAAATAACCAGGGGTAAGAACACAACCACCTAAGAGTTGGGTTCCTTTCCATTCTCCAAAATTGGTCACTCAAGATTACACGAAAAGCGTTGTGAATTTGAGTGCACATAAATTTACTCAATATCATGCAAAGCACTTGTATACTCATGAAGAAAAGCCGTATGCTTATTCTCAAAAGAATAACAATAAGCTCCTCCTAGAAAAAGAGAAGTATTGCCAGCCTTCCTAACTTTTTCTAATGGCAGAAGCTTAAAAAAAATAAAAGCCACTGATCGTGGCAGAAGCCACGGATCTGAACACAATGATTTCAATCCCTTCCCCTGTTTGGCATGCTTGGAACTCGACCAAGAACAGAATTATAAAGCAGAATGATGGAACGGGCAAGCACCACCTGTCCTTCCACAAAAAGCTTTGGAAAATAGGATACAAACATTTTTGCCAGTTACAGGCATTTCAGCACCGTGAATAAGACTCTGTCGTGGTTTAACCTCAGTCGGCA
>NW_008794451.1:2753390-2789423 GCF_000699145.1 Aptenodytes forsteri
ATGACGTCCCATGGTATGGAATGTCCCTTTGGCCAGTTTGGCTGTGCCCCCTCCCAGCTTCTTGTGCACCTCCAGCCTTCTCAGTCGGTAGAGCATGGGAAGCTGAAAAGTCCTTGACTAGTGTAAGCACTACCTAGCAACAACTAAAACATCGGTGTGGTATCAACATTGTTCTCATCCTAAATCCAAAACACAGCACTGTACCAGCTACTAGGAAGGAAATTAACTCTATCCCTGCCAAAACCAGGACAGACTCTTAACATAATCATCACAACATAATTTTTTTTTCTTTTTAATTCTCTCAGTTTCTTTCTACCTTTTGTTTTAGGCACTTAGGACTTAATTTTTTTAAGATCATCATAACCAGGATGACTGATAATTATTCTTCTATCAGAATGACAGAGTTGCACTAATGATCACAAAAGTTTCTTCAACACTCATTTCAGAACATGGAAACGAAGCAAGAGCTGGCAGCAACTATAGGCAGCACTTTTTTTTTTTTCTCCTTTCCTTCCCCAACAAAAACACAGACCCAGATGACTGCGTATGTGCTGCAGGGAGGGTGCCAACAAGCCTCTGATCGAGGTGCCATCAATAGACTCTTGCTAGGGGTCCCCACCTGCAAGGAAGTCCAATGCATTTTTTGCTGTCTTTGGACAGTGACAAATTGGACTATGACTGTGAGCAACCGAGCCCTCTCATCCCACATGCATTTTAGCTGGAGGTCTGGTAACATGCACTACGTACCCTTAACAAAGAGTAAAAGTGCTTACAAGCCTCTAACATCAGTTCGCGTGATTGAACATAGCTATTGAAGGTTCCGAGAGATCAATCAGCCATACCAGCAATGTGCCGTTAGCACTACGCTAAAGCATATTTGCTCCAGTGCTATGACATAAAGTCATGTCATGTTGTAAACAAGGACTGATTTTGGAGAAACAATGCTAAAAAACATGAGGAAACGTAACCGTGCAGGGGAGACTCTGTGGAGTGCCATTGATCATGACCTGTCAACTACTACAATAAAGCATTAAACAGAACCCTATCTGAATAGAAAACCCCTTTATACTAAAAGTCTTCCAGGGTATTGCCAATATTCAGACACAAATGAAAAATATTTTAATGAAAACTCTACCTCGAAGTGCGTTGCTGGGATTTGGCAAGGACTGGTTAGCGATCCAGTGCTCTTTTTGCGTGTGTGATCAAATGGCTCTGAAAGCAGAGCAGCTTATTGAAGTCCAAGTCTGTAATTCAAAAGCAGGGAATACCACCGTCGTGTGGGTCACAGATAATGGAAATTAATTTGGAAGTCTGTCAGATTTCCATTCAAAACTCACACTTGCAAGACTGTTACGAGTCAATTCCGGATTTGAAAAAATGAAGTCATGAATGTAGAACAGCCCATCTTTATGAAAAATTAATTGGTACTTAGAAGAATTAAGTTACAAGGCCATAAACCCACAAGATTTCCAGCTTTCCCCCGTCCACGTACTTTTCTGTAAACATTTGGGACAGTATTACCTAAATATCAGCTGCTTTTGAGATTTACAAGGAGTATTAACCTACTCTTCTTCCCAGCTCTGCACCTATCATTTTGAGTTGAAATCATGAGGGAAATAATCTCTGATTGCTTCTACAAGGTATAAAGGATTGGGACGGTACTGCATGGATCGAAACAAGCCCTGTGCAGCAATGTCAGCTGGCAATTGGCAGGAGAGGGGTTGTTTTTCAAACTGACCCCGTGGAAGACTGGTGAGAATGCGCCCCGCTGAGGAGCCCAGAACAAGCTCTTCTGCACTAGACAGGTGGATGGCCAAGCTCAGCATGTTGTACCACTCCTTGGACCAAAGGCGGGTTATAGGACAGTACCGGAGAGGATGCCATTACTTAGACAGGAGCCCCTAAAGTTGTTTCAGTAATACAAAGTACTTTAATTTCATCAACAGCCCAAGACTCCTTCAGCAGCTGTCTACAGTAAATTTCCTACTCCTTGCGTTGCAAGGAGAAGAGAGAGCACAAAACCTCATCTACAGATTTAAATAAACTTTTGAGCAGATCTATAAAAACTAAACGTCAGTATGATACTGCAGGTCATTCTCAGTAATAGTTCATCTCATTTAGTGTTAAAAATCCTCTAGGAAGTACACAAAGCCATGTTAAATGAATGAATGAGGACAACCACGCCATTATAATGTGTTTTACTGCGTCAACACACAAGGACTGGGGTGTTTTGGCTTGGGTTTGGTGTGGGTTTTTTTTGTTTTGGTTTTTTGTTTTTTTTTTTTAAGTACTTAAAATATATCGGCACTTCTCTTATGTTACAGATTTGATGGGCTTAGCAATGCAATAAAAATGTTATTAATCAGAAATGCCATTCTTTTAATGTAGCAGTTTTATAGAATACAGTCTTAGATTCCATTTTAATTATGTTCCTATGAAGGAAGTCTCCAACACAACTGATTAAACAAAAGTAATTGTTTCGTTTAAGACAAATGGCTAGACTGAGTCAACACAACAAGTGTTACGGATCGGCAATAAAACTCATTGAAATAGGTGTGCATTGCAGCCTGTAGACCATCTGCCTGTACATGTAACTGGAGCATCGCCAACATATCAATCACTTAATAATAGTGCTTCAGTTGATGGGGTGAACTGAAACACTTGCCGCGTTTATCCATTTCATGAACCCCTACCCAAAGGCGCTCAGACATTTTGACAGAAGTAGTCAAAGCATCACTGTAATTCTGAATGTTCTTCACAAGATACTGACTGCTTGCTTAATTTGAGGTAGAGTCCCTCACTTAACCAGTATATCACTGGATACAGTACACTTGTCTAGGGACAGCGATTTCGTTAGTAAAGCATCTTAAATCACAGCAGGGATTTCCACAGGCCTTAAAGCATAACGCGTCCATCAGGCAAAAGGTAGTATCGAACAGAAAGCTGATCTGAAGCACAACACGAGTGTAGTTGTAAGTTAAAGATGCAACACCAGGGAGCTTAAAAAAATAACCTTTGGTATAATTAAGTGGTTACACACTCATACTGTTTTAACATACACTCAGAAATTAGAAAACATTACAGCCTCAATTGATGTAATTTAGCTGTTACACTCTCAGTTTTGGTTAAAAACCCCCACTTGTTTCTTATAACTTTAGTTTGAGCATGATTTTAAAAGCTCAACATTTTAAAAAAAAAACCCTTAAAAGCAACACCTAAAAAGCAACAGACTGTCTCTAGAGTGAACATTTTCCATTAGAACACATTAATATTTGACAGACAATCTTGAATTGGAAGCATCTAACTTACAAACAAGATGCAGAAGTATTTAAATACATCTCTGGAATTAAGTCTTCTTTTAAATTAAACTATACTAGTGCCGAAAAAAAAGTAATTATGATCAGTGTCATTTGCAACTCTGACATTAAAGCAACCTCTAATTTGGGGCCCTTTGTTAACATATCCTGTCGGTCAAAGAGGGAAGTCAGTATTCAGGGGCAGTTTTCTTTAATCTCCCCAAATTTATTCCTATATTCTATTTTCTTAATGAAAGATAAAACACTCTGAAGCCCACAGTGTTGAACGGTAACAACTGACAGAAATAAACAGGCAATTTTCTTACTGAGGAAAAAAGCTACTTCTGGTCTAGTTTTAAATACAGCCTGAAGATCCTATTCTCAGTATAAAGACAAGAATTTTGTAGCTAAAGCGCAACTTATGTTTTATTTATTATTTAACTTCCTTTCATTATTGTGTACTGACTTGTCCACAGAATCCAGCACAGACACTTTAATCCTCTGATGGCAACAGAAACTAAATTATTCATAGTTTAAAATTTTTGTCCACTACATTTAAATCAATGCTACAAACACTGATTCAAAATCAACGACCGGAATTCCTACATAATCCAAGTATACGGCAAAACTTAACGTTCATTCAAAAGTTAACTCTGTTAATTGTTTCCACTACCTTCATTTTTTCCTATGCAGCTTCTACAAATCTGTTCAAGAAAAATGTTCTCTTTGATAGATGTTTATGTACATACTTACACAAAATATGTATTTTTCTTCTTTTAAAGTTCACCTTCCACACACACTTTTCATACAGTTGGTGTCCAGACACAGGTCAACTTCCATTCCCTTTCAACGGGGCCAAAATTTCACTTGTGGTGCAGCCGCACAGATACAACTAAGAGTAAAGGGAAGGCACACCTACAGTAACAAGGGTTTATCTAACCATTTGATAAAAGCGCTTACTAACAACTGAAAAAAGAGACAATGGGTTTGCTCCCACCCCCCCATCAGTTATTTGTATCCAAATAGGCAACTGGGAATTCAGAGAACAATCTGAGGCGCACCTAAAGCTGTACCAGCCCAAACACCGCTGCTTTGCGGGACGGTGGTCAGGGCGTTGGGTCGGGCCCTTGGGACCAGGCTGCGCAGCAGAGCTCCCTCGTGTCGTATCGTGCCCCCCTCGCACGGGCTTTGGAGGCCGAGTGAACATCTGCAAAATACTTTTGCTGTTCTACTCTAACATACCATATGAGAGTTCATTTTTTGTTTTTCCGTTAAGCCGCATGAGGAAATTTTTTGAAAGGCACTCGTGTTTTAACTGTACTATGCAGGGGAGACGTGTTGAGGCAACAGGCTTGTAGCTACCTGATCAGGTACAGAAACTGTTTATTTAAAATGGATTTAATAAAATGCAAATGTTCTGGATCTTTGTATTTTTATTAACCTAACGACCAAACCATTTGCATGAATAGCAGGTTGTATTGTTTATGCCACTTTTTTCCTCTCCCCTGAAAGTTAAGGATCGCTCCATCAGCTGCCAGCTGTTATTTATAACAGCCAGCTGTATAACTTCAAAGATCCTGCAGTGAAAAGATTTTATAGTAATGTTGCACTGATACAACAAGATACAGAAAAGGAAAAAACTCAGGTAAATTCAGACTGTCCTCAAGACATTAACTTCTGTGAGATAGATGACCTTTGACTTTTAATGAAGGACAAGTAAAACACTTTCTTATATATTGAAAAAAAAAATCCATTTATACCATTAGGTCAGTAATTAATTTTACAGGGAAAGTAGGCAAAGGAACACCCAAAATAAGTCTGAAAATACATAATGTGTTCAAAAAAACGATGGTGAGACATTTCATCAAATGGTGTAACAATTTAGTATAGCCATTTAGTGCTATTTGTGTCAGTTCTGTACATTGTATACTTGAAGACAACATGCCTTAGATGTACACTGTATAGATAAATAACTGAAAAAATTAAATTAAAAATGCCCCCCAAATTAGATAAACATCTGAAACTCTCAGTTCATGTATTATAGAATACAGTTATTCTCAGAAAGAAACTAGAAAATGGCATTTCTCAATATTCCCATATTTCAGTTCCCTGTGAGCGACCAGTAGCACATCAACATGATGGCAACAATTTCTGTTCGACTGAGAGAAAATTTACAAGTCTATTGCTTTTTGCAATTATTTTTAACCTTCTGAACGCAAGCATCAACACTGTTTCTTCTCACACAGTACCACTCCTATAATGTTCCTTCTGAGCAAGTTTCCTGACCTTATATATGCACGCATAAAATAAAGTCCGTTCCCTCGGCAATTGTCCAGGAAAGGAACTACACATTTCAGAACATTCAGCACATGGAAAATGACGTCACATTCTCTGCAAGCATTTGCTAGCGTTATGCTGATCCTGTAATACCAAGCAGTTGGCTTCATTACGTACTCGGGTATCACTGTTTTTAATTCAGACTTAGCCTGTCTAATGAGAAAGAAGATGGCCAACACTCTGGAAATACTTTGATGTTACTACGCCGGTGACAAAAATTCAGGGACCCATGACTCCTTTAAAGCCATAGTAATAATATGTAATGGTTCTATCTGCCTCCTGTTATAGTGATATTGAGAAACTCTGTTTTCAAACACGTATTTTAAAATGACTACCAAGACTGCCATCAACACAATTATCATGTAGGTCTGGCAAAAAACAATTACTTGGGCAATCATATGCAGAACAGAGTTTCCAGATTTCTTTAACAGTGGATTAGAAAAGCCTCTAGCCAAGACAAGACGACTAAGGAAGCACCAAAAACAGCTCGGCGACATCTACGGTTTCTTACCCAGAGTACTCTTCACAAAAAGTTTAGCTGGATCAGAGACTGTGTTTCACCATCTTGCATTAATAGATATGACTGCAGGACGACTTTTTAAAAACCAAATGGGGTATGGTACCCACCTCTACATTACCATATTCCAAGTTATTACTACAACATTAGTTCGCAGGCATGAAGCATCAGAACTTCTGTAACACTGTGTGCCATTTAAAGCACTTACATTCATACAGGGATTTGTTCCAAAAGGTTTCAACTTAGAAGCCAAGGCAAAAAAAATTCACAATATAAACCCAGAAGAAATCACTATCAGCTGTTTCTCTCTAACAAATCTAAGTTTCTTAGGTACACATTTCAAGGACAGGCCTTGTTTAAAGAGTTCCATTTATTTGAAGTCTGTTTCCTGCTAACCAGCTGACGGATCAAAGGTACTTCTCAGTCCTACCATTTGGTCCCATTTTCCCCTCTTTTTCAACTTAGTCAAAATTTTAAATTTAATAAATTTAAAATTTATTTTAAAATCGATCCTTTCATCCTTTTCAGTCTTCTGTTCTTTACTTTTTATGTTCCACAAAGTTTTCCTGTGACACCTCTCAAATACTGGAATCTATGCCAGTGAAGGCTTTGCGTTACTTAGCTACATGAAATTAAGCACAGGTGTAAGTCTAAGATTAAAAAATGCTAAGATGTAAGCTTCTGAAAGCCTGAACCTTTTAAGTACTTTGTAAAATACACACTGTTGTATAAATTATTGTGCACATACAGTGGGACAACTTAATATCTAAAAGATGCCTTTATATACAAATCTGGTACATTTTATGAATTAAACATTGTTTCATATATATCCATTTTTGCTGCCACGTACTGGTAATCTATTCCTATCAATTCATTATCTCAGTGATATGCAAAAAAAAAAATTTCAATAAAGATTAAATAAAATACACTGTCTTACAGTTAAAACAGCTACAATGCAATGTGCTTAGGTAAATAATTTGTCAATACTTGACTTCATAAAATGTACTCACCTGTACTCAGTCACTATGGAAACAATGATCATAAAATTGATCACAGTTTAGTTTCACAACTTTCTAACATTGTAACTTGATTATCTGCCTTTCAGTCCAATATACAAACACCTGGAATAATGCAGCTGAGTAAAGAGACACGCTAGGAATAGACTTGCTTCCACTGTGTCCAAATTTTTTTTCTTCAGAAGTTAAACATAAGGACCTCGGTATTTTTCTACTTGCCTTTCCCAGTTTTGAAAACAAATGCCAGTGCAGTTTTGGACCTCTCAAAATGAGATTCTTAAAAATCCCCCAAAGTTAAGAATTCTTAAGCACCTTTTCCCAGACATGCCAGCTCACAGTAGGTTTAAAAAAAACCAAACAAACAACAAAAAACCCCCAAACCCTTTTCCTGTTTAATTGTTTTATTTCCAGATCTATTACTGACTTGATGATCTCCAGTAAATCACCTTTCTACTCCTAATCTCAATTTTACCATCTCTGATACAGAAGAACACTATTAACACTTATTTGTGAAAGGTACACTGACCTAAACATTTACCTAAAAAAAGCAGAATATGTGATGAGGTTTGAAACAAATATGAAGAGCCACATGAATCTCAACTATTCTTTATCCTTTTAAAAAACTGAATACCTCATCTCAGAAATACGGAGTTTTATGATGAATGAGTTAGATCTACTCAGTGTCTTCTTAAAATGTTCAGACGGATAGAGAGGGCAGAAGAGAGCGAGCGATACATGCACTTCTGTGGAACGCAGGGTGTAAGCGTGGTCCACATCAAAATGAAATGAAACATACTGAGATCCCAAGCCTCTAAACAATCAAGCGTCTGCACAGTTTTTGCACCGATGCTGGTTTTGCACCTAATAGTATGTAATTATACATATACACTTTGCAGCTTCTGGACTAATCTCCCATATACCGGTTAGCTATGTTTGCTACCAGCCAATTAAAGCACACTTTTACTTTTGGGAAGGAACGGGAGGAGAAGAACATGTACTGTTATGGACACGATTGTTCTAGTTTCTTTGTACTATGCCGGGCAAAATTTTATGAATATATAGTTATTTTATGTTTATTTATACAACATTCTGGTTAACTGATGGTTGTCGTCTTATCCCAAGAATTTATTTTAGTTACAGACTTCGTGTCAAAAGAGCCACCTGCACCCTGATGCTAAATCTGCTAGCTTGGATTATCTGTAAATTCCGAGAGCTTCATCACAGCCCATCGCCTAGCGATACACCTTATACATCACCTTCTTGCCAGTGACATGTATTTCCTTCCTTCCCTCCTTCCTTCCCCTTACAAAGAGGCTGTATTTTCTGTTTTCATACACATGAAAGGAACACATTTCAGAAAATACCGTAAGTTTTTTGCCTTCACTGTTAACATCCCACGTCAGGATCAGAACTTAATTGCCAGGCTGGATGAGACCGCTGGGTGTCGAAATGTTTTTGTATCTCAAGCAGTAACAAACTAACGAGAAGTACAAACTTCCTTTGCAGTTGCTTTCTACGGTATTAGGAAATGAAAACAAGTCTCCAGTTCATCAGTGTACTGCCCACTATCAATTATCACATAAAAAAATAATTTGCCTCCTTTCTGAATTAATTAGTTGTAATCTTCTCCTCTCCCCTCCAAATTTTTCATGCCTCCGAGTAATTTTTAGTTTATCCCTGGTCACTGCAGAATATTATAGGAACACCAACGTTCTCCAACATAACATTATCGATATGAAGGCCAATAGAATGCATGTCTCTCTACTTCCCCCTAAACTGGCATAGCTCTTTGACGCATGGGTCTTTAAGTAGGTCTATGGACCACTATTCTGATTCAAGCAAATTATAACTTAGCTCAATTATTCAACTAATTTTGTTTTCTAAGACATAATTCATTCATAAAGCGAGATTTTTAAGATCTCCATGGTTTTTAATCACTTTCAGGATTCTTCCTCCTTAAAAACCATTATACGCTTCAGAGCAAAAATATCGTCTGCCATGTCAGGTCTGACACTTTCAACAGCAATATGACAAAGGAAACTAGAATCTCCGGAATGAAGTATTGTCTTTCCAGACAGCCTGTCTTACTGTCTAGCATCATAAGGTTTTACATTCCACAATCTGCATCGAGCACTGTAAGGAGAGATTAGATCTTCAAAAGATACTGCTCTTTCAGGGATTTTCCACAATCAAAGTTTTTCTGTTACAGTGGTTCCAGAAGAGTTAAGCAATACAATACTTCTACTTTGGGCACAATTTATTTCAGTGCTAAAGAAGAACAGGACACACCACTTAGCCTAGTAGAGGTACCATTATGACTCTCTGCATAGAACCAAACAAATTAATCCAGAACGCGTGCTAAAAATTCTGCTGGTACAAAATACCTGGGGATCACATGCTAGGAAGCCGTAGTAACCTTTCCAATGATGTGTACCTCTACATTTTTTTTGGTTCAGAAACAAGAAGCCAAATCAACACTGATTTTCATCTTATGATGAAGTTTCCTGTAAGTCAAAAACACTGCCTATGTGTCATGTCCCCATTAACGTAGGCTGTTCTTTAGAAAGCTTACTAAGATAAAGTTAAAACTCTGAAAATAAAAGATGCAAGTGTCTGTCAAAGTCATGTTTTTCTTTTAACAGATGGGTAATGTTTCACGATAAAAAAAATGTTTGCATTGAATGTATTAAGATTAATTATTAATAAGGAAGCAAGTATATTTTCATAGGGCTACAGCTTCAGGATTCAGTTGCAAAATTAACAGTCCAGTTTGCTCAGTGGATGAAGTTAAAATACATTTAGTTTAAACCTAAGTTTAGGGCAGCTGTTAACAGTGGGGATTACTCACGTCTTACTTGCAGCATTAGTTCAGAACCGTCTATATTACCGTGTAACTGTACAACCTATTCTGTGCTATGACATGACTTCCAATAAGCAAAGCTGTATGCAGCAATTATGGAAGGAGGAAAAACATGACATTACAAAAGAAGTCTTCTAAATATATACCTTTTCAAGAAACATAAATTTAAAACAGTTCTCTCTCTAATATGGCTGGGCAATTTTTCCATCTGCTTAATCAGCACGTAGCTGTGGCACAGAGTTCAACAGGACATGAACTCCACTGACCGAGTTAGCTCCCCAAAGAGACAACATGATAAAGCAGTCTTCTGAAATCTAGCATGTTATCTTTCAGAGGGTTGAAACAGAAGTGGCAAGAAAAATCTCGTTTACTCACACAAAAGGCAAAAATGAAGTGGCAGAGGAAAATACTACCATGTTCTCAATTCACAAGAACATTTGGAATATAAAGTTCCCAAAGGTGACTAAAGCAGAAGATCCAAAATTATGTTCAACATAAAAGTATTTCTAGATTCTAACAAAAAGATTAGTCAGAACACCACCACCATGAAGGACAATTTATAACTGGTGATGCGCTTTGCACACCAGTTCTGCACAGTTGGGCATGACTTCAGTCTGAATGCCCACACATACAGCTGCTGGGAACATGCAGATTTCTATCTCTTGGAGGTATTTCCAAGACACGTGGCAGAAAGCCATGGCCCTGCTCTTCCCCTGCGCTGGGCAGCGAAACTGGCAGGTGCAGAGAAGACAGCTTTCTGAGCCAACCCCCCTAACTCCATGCAACAGAAGTCCAGGAGACAGCGTGTGCTAAGGCTCCGCTCCTGCTGATGAGGTCAAGGACCAGAACTGTAAAGGGGAACTGATTATCCTGGACTCACCTCAGAGGGTTCGTGCTGGGCACGCATGAAGGTTACACAGCACACCCAAATCTCCCATTCAGAAGGCTATCCATGAGAAATAGTAGAATGGAAAAAGACTGCAGCTGTGTGTGCTGCAATGAAATCCACAGTGTCACTTTCCTGCGTAACGGCACTACAGCAACACAGTGGGGTTTTTTTGTATAAGGAGAAACACCTTCTTTGAACCTGCTAAGGTTTCTTCTTCTGTTTTCTCCCTCATGAATGATGAAGATATTTAATTAATTTTAAAGTTGGCACTGATTAATGTCCCAATTAACAACACTGCAAATCCCTCAAAATACTGTTCTATACACGTTTCCTAAGTAATACTGGAACATGCTAGAAGGAAGTAAAGTAATACTGATCTCCTCCACAATATGCCAAATAAGCAGATTCGAGGTCGCTTAGAAAGTGCTGATAAGTAAGAACTGCTTAACAGAAAACCTATTTGAGTTCACACTCACCAAACGACAACCTAAAATTATTAAGAGAGAAAAAGGGAAGAATACACTTTTTAATTTAGCGTGTTAAGACAAACTTTCCTTTTCTCTATTTCACACAATAATATAACTCTACAGATAGAGACCAAGAGTAGAGACAATACTACGACCACATTCAAACACAAGAACTGCTTAACAGAAAACCTATTTGAGTTCACACTCACCAAACGACAACCTAAAATTATTAAGAGAGAAAAAGGGAAGAATACACTTTTTAATTTAGCGTGTTAAGACAAACTTTCCTTTTCTCTATTTCACACAATAATATAACTCTACAGATAGAGACCAAGAGTAGAGACAATACTACGACCACATTCAAACACTTTTATAAAAAGAAAGACTTTTTGCGTTTCTGGTCCTGCAAACTCTGTTTCAAAATGGGAAATAATTCTATTTCTAGCTTAACGATAAATGATTTTTCTCAGCTGAAACCTGGAACCAATCTTCTATCATCAGACTTGCTAAATAAAAGATCATCCAGCTGACTTGTATGTGGTTTCTGTAGGAAGAAGAGTCACTCTGCAAGTCTGATTCATATCCAATATGTATTTGTACATTAGATTTGTACATTTCAAACATTCAGACATTTTCAGACAAGAACACAGTAGCGATATCACAAACATCTGAATTTCTCTTAAAATAATGTAAAATGTCAGTGTTGAGCAATAGATGTGCTCTCGTGTGCAAAGAAGTAAAAACGCATACTTGAACCCAAGATTCTCCAGTTCCTGAACTGTTATCTCCAAGAGAGTAAACCTCTAGAGTACATCTCCACATGACACATTTATCTAAAGTGGCTGCACACATATAATGATTGCTTTTGTTTAGTGATCATGGTCATTCTGAGTTTGTTTAAATACTGCAGCCGAATGCTTATAAACTAATCCCAGAACATTTTGAAATGCTTTTAGCAGGGGAACCTCTTGCATAGGCTTTGTAGATGAAGCTGACCACAGTTCACTGCAACCAGCCAGCTCAGATAAGATGAGAGCAGACATTTCCTGAAAATATCTTGAAAGCTTTCCATTAGACTGTACCAGGGGTATACACTAAAAACAGCAAGTGCCCATGCTTGTATAGCAACCAATCTCCCCACCGCTTTCTCCATTCTTTCTTCAACTACTGTATTTGTATCTATTTATCTGCTTCATTTGATATCTTGCAAAGTTCTTTGGGGGAAAAAGATGCAACTTCTCTATTCTAGTTTACAGTACATTGTAAAGCAGCTATTACTATAACAAAAAATTCTGCTTAACATACTAAACATTGCAACAGGAAGACACAGAAATCTACCACTGCCAAAATTATGACAAATAAATAAGAAATTCGATCTACAGATCATTTTAAAGAGTCACTCACTCCATGATAGGCACGAATGCAATTATTTGAACATAATTCTCCGGCTGTCAAACTATACTCTAAGAAGGTCGATACAGCAACGCTGAATGTGCTGGTCATAAAGATAGGAGTGCCTCAGGCTAGATTTTCAATAAAGGCTGAGACTGGCTGTTCATCTTTTATACGATAATTTGATTGAATAAATCCAGCTGTTCACTAGGAACAGGAAATGCTCCACTGTTGTGATCTCCAAGACTTTATACTTCGAGAAAGACAGTCACACTCTCTAGTTTCAGGCACTTTATTTCAGAGCAATGAATTAGAAGCACTGGTTTCTTTAGTAGTTTAATAGTAGACTCAAGGGCACATGAGTACTTTTAATAGCTTCTCGGCGACCAGCAAACTATAAAGGGAGGCTACATCTAATTTAAGCATCAAAATTAGGTGTTATGACTTTCCAATATGCTGTATCCTACAAAGAGTTAATGTGCACACTCCAGTGAAGAAAGAACAGCATTATCATAACATAATACAAAGTATTAAGCAGTGATGACACTTGAATTCAATACAGCAGTAATAATAATAGTTATTCTGCCCAGAAGCATACCAAAAAAAGGGTCGGGGCACTCTGAAAGCGCACTGTGAAGTTAAGTACACCGTTTGAGTCCTCAGCACACGCTAGCCATATATGAGAAGGAAGTGGCAAGCCACAATATCGATGCACAAAATGGGGTGCAAGCAAAGTCCAACAGTTGCTATTTCAAACAAAACAACCCTGCCCCCTTCCAAGCAAAACAAAAAATATTTGAGGTCTTAGTAGTTTCTTCTGAGGTATACCCTGAAATCCCATGCTCACTCTGCCTTCTGCAGTCTCTGTTCTTATACCTCCTGCACCCCAGGGTACCTGTAATATGGTCTTTCATCCTCTTGGAAAGAGGAAGTATTATCCTCTTCCTGGGTGTTGCTTATGCTACTTCACTGTTTAGTGTTAGGAGTAAAACGGCCATCCTGTGTCTGGGACCAGGTCAAGACCTGTGAATACATATTCTGAAAACGTTCTCCTCTTTCAGTGACAGAAGCTAGTAAAGAGCCACTCTGACTCAGGCCCCACACAACTCTGCGATCTAAAATGATATTACATGTGCTGCCACATGCATCATCTCTCAGTATAGCTAAGGGGAAGCCAGAGAAGACTTAATAGAGTGTAATTCTTTTTACAAGCAATATTAGTAAGATATGACAGATTCCTTGGCAGACTACAGGAGGTGAGAAAGGGCCACAATCTGAGGACCTGTCTGAGCGGGGTTGCCCAGGTCCTCAGTAACCTTTCCCTGCACACTGTTGGCTTCCATTAAATATTCAAGTTTGATTAGAATTCCCACATAATTAAATGTTCTGTTTTAATCTTTCTGGAAATGATGCAACACTCATCATCTTCTTAGAGCAATCCTAACACTCATTCTACCCCATCTACATTCTTCCACATCCTCTCCTAAGAGGGGGCTGAGAGAAGTTGTTCAAAAACTGAAGATTGTGAGCTTGCAAGAACCTTACAATAAGCTGAAGTCAACAGGAGTTTTATTCATTATTTCACTAGAATAATATTAGAAATAAAATCTACTCTAATTTAGGATCAAATACAATTCATTTGTTTAGGGGTGGACCCGTAGAAAGCAAAAGTAAAAAGAGACTTGGTTCTCTGCTTCTACTGATTGCTACCAAGACTGCCTGCTACTTTTGTAACATTTTAAAGCAATTGTAAAACAACCATTAGGTATGTAAACATTCAGAGCTCATCATATGCGGAGAGACCAGCAACATTATTTTAACTTCTGATCGAGAGAGTCACCATTTCCTTAAATGTACAGAAAATACTTGAAAAATTCATAAGATCTGTTTCACAAATTACCAATTCAACCATAAGAATATATAGTAAAAATGACAAAAGATTTGTTCTTCTAGTTGATAAAAAATTTATGCCAAGGCATTCAAGTAAAGTTACTTTCTGTGTTCTGATTTAATGAATCATTTGAGCGGTATCTGGCTGGGTGACACAGATGTAAGGCTCGCTGAAGCCTACTCTAATGCCTGCTGGTATAGTCTTCCTTGGGACAGTAAAGCCAGAACAATGTGTCAGACTGAAGTAATATCACGGAAAGTAAGTGCAGTACTGGGGATGCTCTGAGGTTGGCCCACAACACTTCTTGACCTGTGAATGTCTGTAAGTACTTCTCTGTCCTACAGGCTCCAGTGACCCAGGAAGCCCAAAAGCAGCAGCAGCAGTCTGGTAATAAACAGTCTCTGGAATAAGATTTTTGCAATCTTGTAATTCAAGCTGAAAGACATACAGAGGTTGCTTGATGATTTAACCCTACTGAAAGGCAGGGCCTGACACTGTGTGAAACCACCAGTGATTTCTTAAAAGGTTAACTAATGTGAAATGTTTAATATGAATTTGTGAGACAAGTGTCTGTTTTACACACTGCAAAGTTTATATCTTTAACTTCAGAAATGTACATGAATTTGGAAAGTATAAATTAAGGAAGTTACGTGATGCATATGACTAGAGCTTTTCTACATCATGCCTCTGTGTAGAAGTTTACTGAAAGACACTATAATAAAATCGGGCTTCCCACTAGGAAAACCCTTGGAAAGAATTTAATTGTACAGTAAGTAGAACAAAGCTAAGGAGGACTGTAGGGACTGTAGTATCATAATCTTAAGCAGTAAAGCTAATCCTTCTAAAAATAAAATACTGGGTCCCAGTATTCCTTTCAGAAATTTTGGAGTTGCTAAAAAAGCTTTCCCCTCTCAAAGAAGTTTGCTAGAATATTCAAACAAACATATTTAGAAGCACACCACATCTTTATGGAAATAATTTGACTTTAATCGTGAAAGTGAAATCTTTTAAGAAATTAGAAGTAAAATGAGAAATGAAAAGTGTAACAGTTATGCCAAATCCAAGTAATACAATACACGTCATTTTGTCCTACTGTCAGAGAAGGGAAGAATGTCTGTCAGCAGCAAATGGAAGAGAGTGAAGTATACTCCTTCACCCCACCAGCCCTCTTTACAAATCCCTAAAGCTTAACTTTTTTTAACCTAAGTTTGTCCATTGTTAACATGTTGTTGCAGGTGGGACAATCCTGTTTTGTCAAGAGAATTTAGTTCGTTTGCATGAAAAAATAATTCTGTTGATTCCCCAGTTAATTTACAGAAATCCTTCCCTCCTTTTATCTGAAAATTAAATCTTGTCTCAATAGGCTAGTTAAGACAGTTGTGTATGAGAATATTTGACATTAAAGGGTACTTACACAGATAACAAAACAATAGCAATTAGAGTCCATTCAGGCATTTTGTGAATAATATTTCTGTTTGTTAATCTGAAAAATAATAAAAAAAAGTCAGAACATTTCAGAGTGAAAGTAAACAGATTTTAACTGCTGAATTTTGATTTAAGTCTACCATTAAAAGACATAATACACTGAGTTACAATGTAGCAATTATAGCTGTATCTGAGCAATTCACCAACTTCCAGGCTTCTCTCTCATCTTACCCTGTAATGGAGGAATTGCAGAATTCCCAGTATGTCTCTTTTTTCTACATGAAAGTGGGATGGGGAAGACAGAACAGAAGCTAATTCTCTGAATTAGCTCGTAAATAGTCCTGGCTGCTGTGAGGGCTCAGCTCTCACTCATACCCACTGGGAAATTCTCAGGAACTGCACATGCGTTTCTAAAAAGATGGGCCTTCCTACACTTAGTTTCCCCCCTGTTGGCTTCAGATCCAGATTTGCTGTAAAAGCTAATGTTGTGGAAACAGACTGGATTTTATAAGATACTGGAGACAATCCTCTGATGATTCTTGTTTTTAAAATAGAAACCCAGAATTCCAGCTTATGCAATGGGAGCCAGTGCAGATACAAGAGCAAGAAAATGAGGTGTGACTCAAGAACCACATGGGTGCTCAACCAAAGTGCTGCTGCATTTTATACCTGCTGACCCATTTGGCTGAACTTCATAAGATGACAGATCTGCTTTAAGTCAAATGTTAATCTGACTTAAAACAATTCACGTGCGAATTGCTATGGCTGAATTTAGGCGTGACCCATGGTGTTCAAGACAAGCAATTTCATGGAAAAGTCACAGCTAAAAACGAAGCTGTGGCTATGCGGGCACCCAAAAAGGCTAGCAGAATTAATTTTTTTCAGACAGATGGCGCCATCCAACAGAAATACTGAGGGGCGAGTGCCTCCCTATGTTTGCTTCCTTCTCCCGCTCAGCTTCCCTTCTATGCAGCCTTGTGTAAATTCGAATCCAGAATGAAGCTACCCTGTCATTCATACCCACTTCTACAGGCGCTGGTGAAGATGGGAGGCTGCTTAAAATGAAATACCTGGCAACAAATTCAAATCCAGGGTTTTCTTCCCCAGTAGGACTGTTTTTTTTTTTTTTAATTTCTTGGGGCAAGTATATAGTTACCCAAAAAAGTGTTAAAAAGTGGAAAAAATAAAAGTATTTGTACTTGCCATTGTTAAAATTCAAATTCTGTTAACTAATTCCCCAAAATTATATTCAAAATGGTGCTTAAAAACATTAAAAATGCAGTTATTAATAAGATGTTTTATAGGATCATTTTTCATTTCCCTATTTCAGAAAGATATTAAAAATTAATAAAATTTTTATTTAAGAATAGTAAAAATTAAAGCAATATTATCCTATTTTTCTCCTCAAATCTCCAAGTCTTCCAACCAAAATAAGATTTTGAAGCATTGATTACTCAAATAGTCCCTCAACAGCCTGAGTTTTGTTAAGTGATGAAAGGAAAAGCAATGCTTTGTGCTACATGTACAGGAATTGCCACATCAAACTAGAACCAATAGTTCTGGCAAATACAGATTATTTTTGTTATTAAAAGATTCATGTTTCCCAATTACTATTTGAAATAGCTAATGGCATTAGCTGGCAACAAAGCTTGTACCTGGTAAACGGTTACATTTTTCTGGCTATAGAACAAGAGACAAAACAAAGGCTGAACGTCTTGACTCAATACTGATGACAGTGATAAACACTACCAAGAAAAGCCTGATGGAATCATCTTGACAAGCAATTCATATGTAACATTCCAGTTAATCTGCTATGATGAGACACAATGAAAGAGACAGCTCCAAGCCACCTGGGAAAACTCTGTCAAATAGAGAAAGCAGCTTTATTTCAATGCTCTACAAGGAGTTATTGATTAGAGCACAGGAAGGTGTCATTCTTGCACACAAACTGAGAGATGCAGTTATTTGTGTCAATTAACTCTTATTCAATGTTAGTATTGATTGGCAAGGTCTGAACACTAGTCATTGCCATCAATACGCTATTTATGAAGGAGGTAGTCAAAAGACACAGATAACCAGCAGGATACGGCAGTATGGATCTGCTGATGTACTACTGTCACTGGACTGGATGAACAGTCAAGTCAGGCTTCCACAATGAGTAACCTTTCAGTACAACACCTGTCCTAAAGCACTTGTGCAGCTGAAAAAAAAAACATTTCGGGCAGATCAGACTAAAGCTAGCAACCTACAGGTGTGAAGCCTTAAATAATAAGGAGCAGTGGAAGGGCAGTCACTTTCAAAAACAAGCTGTGTGCCAGCACCAAGGCCTCTGAAGAGGAAAGCTTTCAGAAAAGATGGAAGAGCAAGTCCTCTGTAAAAATAGTTCATTAATTCTTTGTCTTGCCTCTAGCCAAAACTGCTACTTCAGAACAATCCATGAAAGAGAGGTCACTAGATTTCTGTCATGAACATATAATGTGGAAATGTTAAAACTCTACAAAACTTTGTGTACATGATTTGAGTTTTGCAGTGAAATACTTTCTGTTAGAAGAGTTTGGCTAAATCCTCCCTCACCTACCCAAAGAAAGAAAACAACATGCAACTTTTCAAAACAGAATGGCTCTACTTTCTTGGCCTCTGTAGGGCAGGATAGGTAAGCCAGGAAGGTTGGATGATCCCAAATAGCTGTGTGGGTTGCTTAGTTGCTAGTTTGTGGGTGTTGTGGTTCACCCCAGCAAGATGCACTGCAGCTGGACTTGGTGGCTTCCACCATCCAGCAGGCAGCAGGACTCACGCAGCAGTTATAATACTCTACGAAGGAGCTCAGACTGAGCAGATGGATCCAAATGGCAGAAGCTGACAGGATAAAGGACTAAAGAGCAAGATGCATAAAAATTCCATGCCAAATGACCTCCCAATAACTGATTAGTGCCCAGCCTGCAAAGAAAGTGAACTCCAATACAGAAGTTGTAGGAATATAGGGGAGTCCAAGGTTAAAGTAACCAGTAAATAAAAAAGTAAACCCAAAAATGACAGAAAAAGAGAACACACAGTTGGTTGTACTTTTCCTTTAGTTGTCTTCCCATTTAACTCCTGTCAGCTGCAAATTTTGCTAGCAGAACTCCATTAGCAAATGATGGTCTGATTTGTAAACAGTGCCTGCTGTGGCAGCAGATTTAAGCACATCCCTAAGTGCCTTGTGCAAGAACTTGAATGGGGACCAAGACAAACTTGAAGTTGTAGGAAAGAAACTCAGCAATGCAGGAGCTTGCCACCCTTTCCTCAGCAGGATTACATTTCCTGCGATTTCTAGGAAACAATCTGAAAGAGGAACACTGTTCAATGGGGAATGGCAGATGGACACCAGGATTATTATGTTAAATAGTTATCCCCTAACAGGCCCCTAGCATCAGGTATTATGCCAAGACGCAAGAAAATGTAACTGGTTAATAGAAAACAATTTTTTTAAAGTACATTTTTCTTTATACCTATTTATAAATTATAGTGTTGAGTGTTATTTCCTTTTCTAGAAGTCTGTTTGTCCTTACAATGAGAATATACTTGCCATCTATGAATCTATGAGTTCAATTTTTAACATGTTACTATGAATTTGACTAATAGCCGGCAGCAATGAGTTATTGGTACTAAATGTACATTTGGTGAAAAAACATTCCTTTGAACAGGTCCATGCTTGCTGTCTTTCAGTTTTACCCAGTATGTCCATGTTCTTACACTGGGAGAAAAAGAAAAAAAATGTGCCCCAAATGGAGAAGACTTTCTTGCTTTCTTTCTTTCGTTTTACAATTTATCTTTGTTGCAAAGTGAAGTCATCAGCATCTTTGCAAATGAAGCAGTTTTTTGTTTACACATCCAGGCTCCCAGGTGTAGGCATATGTAACTTCAGTTCAAGAATCTGACCTGTTAGTTTGGCTGTTTGCCTATTCTGTAAGGCAGCAAGCTGACTTCATGGGATTAGGACATAAAGTTGTGACTTTAGGGGACCTCAGCTATCTATAATTTTTCCAAAACTTGCACTAAGATGAGCGAAGTTTAGCTAACCCAGGTCAGCACAGACAAATACTAAAGCACAGATTGTTTTTCTTTAGGCTTCAACTAGACCAATTTAACCATAAAAGACAGCTCTTCTACCCCCTGAAAAAACATATTTACATACTGTAGTATAATTTAGTTTGATGACAACCAGCAAAGATGAGCCACTATTATAACTTTAGGCTCTCTTCAAGAGAAGCCCATTTACTTGAGAAAAGGTCATTAACGTTTTGGTACTTTCACATTTCCACACAGAACCTTGTCTACGACAAAGTATTGCTGATTGACTTGAAACCCAGAACCTAAAATTCCACTTAACAAGGGTAACAGGTAAAAGCCTATTAGTTGAGTGTATACACTAGATAACGTACATTCATGGTACATATTTAAAAGCTAAAATATTGTCTTGGAAACAAGGTAAGACAAAGCTGTAATAGAAAGTCTTGAACACATCTTTAGGAAACAACTGTATCATATTCACTGACAGAGTTCAATGTCAATGATAAGCTCCATAAAAGGAATTAAAATACTTGCAACCGTAAGATACAGACGAAATTCTATTTTCAATATGAAGTATTATGCTTAAAAAAAAACAACTACACGTTCACAAACATAATCATTTAGCCTCGATTTATACATAAATAGCTAATTTTCTCTTGATCTTTTAACAAAGTGCCCTTACACACTCTGGAGAATTATTTGACATCTCAGTTTTCGTAACAAAAGCTTACAGGCACTGAGGGACTTTGTTTGGGAAGAGCTCTAACCATTCTAAAATGTCTCTTGAGATCCCTCTAGTGTGTTTCCCAGCAGTGGTGATTGAATAAAATGCTGCCCAAAGGAGGCTGAACTGCAAGTGTTCCTTTAAAAACCAATGGAGCTGAAAATTGTTGTTTCTTAGTTCACCACATGCTCTTTTACCCTTCTTCAGCTAAGCTCTACTACAGCCATGTGTTTTATCTCCTACCCTCTTTGGCAAGTTCTTCAGCCTGAAATATTTCCCGTACAGAAAGCAGGGAAGAGCACTAGCATTTGTCAGTCTCCCTCCATAGTCATTACGCATTTTAACCACATTAACAAAGAAAGCAATGTTTAAATTTCTATACCCTGCAAACATAAATACCTTTTAAAATTTATCCCAGGTCACCCTGCCAAAGCATTCAACCTAAAATCAGAGAGACCACTCATATTAAGTAATTTTAAACTTATGTACAGAACTGGAGAGTCAAACCTATGCTTTCATCTTAATACCATGAGCTAGCTTTTGTGTATTAACAGACAATTTTGTGTATCAGAAGTGCAAGAAGGAGAAAGGGCCCAAACATTTTTAATGCTTCCCTATTTCCTGTATTTTTGTATTATTTTACTATCAGTGACAATAAAACTCCATTGAGAGAGAGAAGGAGGGAAGGAGGTAAAGGCACTTACAAATTCTTGTGTAGTGCCCGCAATTCTCTTCAACCATCCCCCGCCCAAAATGCTGAATTTCTAAGCAATTTATCTGGAATCTTGACAGTAAGAGAGCCCTAAGAACTTGCTACCATTACCTTCAACTTACTTCCTAACAAAAAAAGACTTAAAAATAAACTCAGGAAGTGTTATCTGAGGGATCAGAAATAGATCAGGGGAGACTTTTAAAATATGGTAAATTATTGCTACATGAGCCAGGTATTGGGATCAAAGTTCAAATTAATTAGACTTGGTTTCATTCTGTAAATCCACAGGTGTATATATATACACACAAGTTTTTAGAAGTCCATTTTGCTTCAAGGCTCCTTTGCTGCAAACCACTTTTAAAACTTCATATTCAGGCCACATTGTCTTATAGCAAAAACGATTTAAAATACAAGTTCTGCTTTTAAGAACCTCCAGGACTTCTTACATACATTGCTTTCAATCATACAAAAGCAGATTGAAAGACACCAAATGTAGTTTTTCCAGTTCTGTCAATCCATAAGCTAAAGTGACTATTAAGCATTCAGACTGCAGAGCAACAAAAGTGTTTTTGTTGATCTTGTTCAAATAGTAGGTATATATACATGCTGCTCCAATATAACCAAAAATATCTTCCCTGGTTTCAGTGTTGTTGTTAAAATAAAAGGTTAATCACAACTTAAAAGACTGCAATTACAGAATCAAGTTCAAACACTAACAATTCTTTTAAATAAAAGAGATCATGCACCAAGAGAGTCACCAGAAAGGAAAAGAGTATCTTCCATAGTAAGAAATCCTGCATATAGAGATCTGTGTTTTAGCGGTATCCTTCCAGACATCAGATAAATCATAAGGAATCAAGTAGAGCTGGGTTTCTGTTCACCAAAGCCTAGATTCCTTGTGGGAAACGCCACATGAATGAGTTTTGGAAAATGTACATGTAAACCTCATGCAGGTTGGGGATGTGGGGGGGAATTTTCCAGAGTGACAACGTATGCAGAGTTAGCAACTGCTGTTGCTCCTTTTCCTGACGATACTTCAAGGTGCAGGACATGATCTAGGTCCAAGTTATGAGAATTGTGTCCCAAAGAAAACCTAAAAATGTTCAGAGAAGTTGCCACCATTCTGTTTCCCCTCCTTCTTTAGCCCAGCATTTCCAAATACTGTCTTTAGTGCTTCTGACTGAAACAGAAGCTTCATCTGTGGTGATAAAGTGTCCACTAGATCTACTTCCCCTTGAAATCAGGAACAAGAGAGGTCAAACTGGACCTTTTTCCTGGCTCTAGAAGTTAGTGGTAACAATTATTATTCACATTAAAACCATTTAGCCTGGCTGCAGGGAGCCAGAGCAAAAGAAAGCGACAGATCTCAGAAACTCACGCTTAATAGGAGGTGACGAGGTAGCAGAACCTTTAAAAGACTCACCATCATCCTCCAGAGACCGCTGGCCTAGTTTTTAAAAATCTACAAATACTCCTGGTGACCTAGCCACTGTCAGGAGCAGGGAAAGGGTTGACTTGTTAATCCACAGGGAATGTGACATTACCTACATGAACACACAGCTAGAAAAGGACAAATCTGCAATGGGGCCCTCTTTGATCACAAATCATTCAACAGTGTATTTAATTAATCAATCAAGAAGAATCTCTAGATAAAAACCAATACTCACCGGAAAGTTTTGACAAGATTTTTTAGCTCTGTGTAAACGTCACCTAGAGTAATCTGAAGAGGGCCCAAAACTGCAGGTAATCTAGAAGGCAAAAGACCCTGGTCAATATATATTTTCCTCTCTTTCTCATTTCTTCTCAAGTAGGACTTCCACCAAAGCTCATGAAAGTTAATAAAAAGAGATCGACTTTTGTGCAGCAGATAAGGCCTGTAGTTCACATTCCAGATTCCTCCGAGTAGTGTTTGGGCAACACTTTCACTTTACAACAGCTTGTTTTTAAAAATAAGAAGCTCTAGTTCAGTGTGAACGTGAAGAAGAAATTAAATATAGTTTTACATGCATACTCTGTTAACTTCACATTTCAGTTCTGACAAGACATTCTTACCAAAAAATCAGAGTGTTTACATTATGAGGATTAGAATTCCAGGCCTCATAAATGTTTCAAATATTTATATTTACTTGGTTCAAAAATAACAACACAAAAGGAAACTACTTGTCAAAATGAGGTTTGCACAGAGAATGTATCTGCTAACCTCAGACTCACATAGATGCAACAGAAATAACATTGCACTGTAAGCCTGATAGTTGGAATCAAGATGACAGTAGGGTAATCAGAAAATTTCAAAAGAAAGAAAAAAACAGATTACCTCCCTACTTGACTGTGCGTAAAAATTGATACAGCAGACAACAAACCACACATATGGTTTAACTAGTTGTCAGTATCCCCAAATGCTGGAAATAACATGCATTGTTTTTCACATTTAGGGTGAAACTTTTGCCTCTATTTACTTGTTTAATAGTTAATATCCTCTTGCATTTGAACATCCATCCAGTTATTCACATTTATATGCATATATGTGCATGGTGCATCAATATTGCTGGAAGAATCAAGATTTCTATTCTCCTTTACATCACTGCATGTTTTACAAAAACTGAGCACAGGACTCTCATGATGCTGGGCATATTCATATTCCCATTGACTTCATCTGAACACACCAAGAAATCATTGCTTTATCACAATGAAAATTCTCTCTCTCACTTGAGTGTGACAGGACTATTGCATCACCTCGTAAAATTTAAAAAGACCAACTAAAGAAGGGGATAGTCATAGAATCATAGAATCATTGAGGTTGGAAAAGACCTCTAAGATCATCGAGTCCAACCGTCAACCCAACACCACCATGCCCACTAAACCATGTCCCTAAGCGCCTCATCTACACGTCAAGAATAACACCTTCGAAGAAACTAAGAAAAAAAACATTCTGTCTTTCTTATCCTCTATTCATGGAGTACGAGACTTAAGTTCAACAGAAATTTTGCTAGAACCTGAAAATGACTGACAAACTTGTGGAAAAATTGAAGGGCAGAGAAACTGCTTTACCATACACTAGTAGTCCTTGGAATCTATGTCACATTGACACTTACAGAAAGACACTTACACTTATAGCCACCTTTTTTGCAGCATGGTTTGATTCTGTGTTTGTGGCCTGTCCACACTTGTTGCAGGTAGAGAGAAACAGAACGGAGTTTTTTTGGGTTTTTGGGGGGAGTTTTCGTTGTGGGGTTTTTTAGTTAAAAAAAGGCTTCTGCAAAATCTAGTTTGGCTAGCTAACACAAACTACTACCATAGAAAAGCAAAATACCCTTAACAAAAACACCACAATCGTGGCTTTCAAATACTCATTTATCTGCATTGCCTTGACAACGGGAGTATTTTCAAGGTCCTCTCAACTTTGACAATTTAATAATTTTAACAGCTACAGCAGAGATACCTTAATCTCTTTTCTGGGTCTCCAAAGCCCTTTTATGTATGTGAAAAAGGTCTGGTGTTTGGAAAGTTTTAAGCTTCAACCCTGAGGGCCTTTAATGGTTGCAGCTAGAGGCATACTGATACCAGCCGTCCAAACATGGACTAGAAACTCTTTCAGCAAGATCTTTGCTTAAAATATTAAGAGGTTTGAAAACACCACTTCCTTCTGTGCAGATTTGTTTACCAGTAACAGTATGCTTAATGTACAGGACAAATATTTGCACTCCTCCCAATCAACTTCAAGTTTTTCAGTTTAGACTTGAGCAGTTGATACATACAGCTATTTAAATATTTCATATATGTCCATCAGAATCCGCTTTTAAACACTTACAAGAATCTAAACAGTTTAGATTATTTCCGGATAACTGAGGGCAAGGAGGATGATAAATAAAGGGCTTGCTGTGGAAATTTTTTTTTTTTGAAGCGCATATTCTCATTTTAAGCTCCTTGTGTTATACCAACATTTAGATCCAAAAAACACAGAATTTTTCAGTGTAATGGCACAATTGCATTGACTTCTGCCAGCTACTGAAGAGTGGGAACATGCTGTCATGCCAGCCTGGAATGCTGTCAACTACAAGCTCCAATGCTTGTAGGAAAGGACAGGTTTCTTCTAGAGAACACCTTCATAGTGAGATTCTGACATCTACCTCAGCAGGCTGTGCAAACTGACATCTGCAACTGTACCGCAGATGATTGTCTCAGAAATAAGTAAGTTCTTTAGGGCAATAACGGGTTTAAGTTATGACTAAGGCCACCTAGGAAAAGCCAGAACGTCCTTGCACAGTGTGTTTGTTTCTTAAAATGATGAATCAGCACCAACTTCAGCTTGATATTTACCAGAGTAAAGGATACTTACGCTTTTTTCAGTTTTTCAAGGACGATTCGCTTTCTAATCTGCATTTGTGCATTTGAATCAACAAGTGGGAAGGTGAGATCTTCCTGTTGATCACCCTGTATTAGAAAAAAAACTTTAACAGCTATAACCTAGTATTTAATTAAAGTCAATGCATCAAAATAGTCACAGCTTATCAATAAATGTTTAAACATAAGAAAACTCTTATCTCTGAATAGAAAAAAAAAACCAACCAGTAATTTCTTAATGGACAGAAGGTTGCTTAATCTGACCCAACATACAGTGTGCAGCTAACCTACTTTTCCCCTTCCCTATGCTAGATACTTTATTTCAACTAATGGTAAATTCCTGCAAAACTGAAGTCAGACTAAACTTTTTCCAAGAAGCAATGTAATAGCTTTGTTTTACAAGAAGCAGCATTATGAAAATTATACCCTCTGATGCTAATATCACACTTGAACTTTAAAAGCAAAAGCGATTTCACACACCAGTACAAACTGTACAACCTACCTAGCCTAGTCAGCATACTGTTTTTACAGTAGTGACAAGAACACCCGGCTGCTGTCAGCTGGTTTGTCTGACCTGGAAGGGGTAAAACCTCAGACCACTCTATTGCTTGCGGTCTGCAAATCCTCCTGAGGTCTTTTTCCAAATTGTCTAGATTGCAACAACATACGCAAACAAATCAGCAGGTTCCAACTCAGAGAACTTTAACAATAAGTAATGCCAGAGATCTAGCCTTACTCAAGAGAAGAAAGAAATCCAATCTCAAGTATACCCTGTCATGAATAAAGGGCAAAAAATCATTAAATAAGAATTTTATTTAATCAATCAAAGGGCGAGGAAAAAAACCCCAAACATGTTCCCCCCTCACCCAAAGTCTACTCCGTCTTACGACAGATTGTTTCATCTAAGTAAACCTTCCTTACCTTCATGCTTCACAAACTGAAAGAATTATCAGAATTGAACGTGTCCCAAACAGTCATACAAACTCATTCTTACCAACCTAAAATATGATTCCTCAACCTTATGGGATTGTTGTGAATCTATCCAACCTTCCTTTTACTATTTTACATTAATAGCTTGATGTTACCTTGGCCATATCCACTTAGGATGACAGAAACAAAGAGCTTGTAATAATTCTTTGAAGGCAGCCTTTATACAGCCTCGACACTATTCCACTGGACACTTACTTTGTCTTTGCTTAGATGTTCCTCTGCTTGTGCATGTGTCACCGCCTCTTCAGCCAAGATGCACTTTCCTTTATAGAACTCTTTTACTCGGAGTTCTAGGAACTCTGTTTCTTCTTTTAACTTTTCATAACTAGGCACAGGCTTAACTATTCCACCTAGGCTTGTGAAAGGTAAAGAATAGTTCAAACTGTTTTCAGACTCCCCTACAGCAACAGTGTTAAGATCATCAGCTGCATCTAAGTCATCCTCATCAAGTTCTTCATTCTCCTGGTTGGCAGATGATATGCATTCTGATGAGCATGAAGAAGTGTAGTTTGGGCCATAGAGAAATTTTAAAGTTTCCTCAGTTCTCCATTCCATAAGTGTTTGCTTAAGCACTTCTAATAAACTGCCTTTGGAATTAACTGGATCCCTCAGTTCAGTTTTTTTATGTTCTTTTGAGTTAGCTAGTGTTCTTTTAAGATGTTCTGCCCCTCTTTTGCTCACACCTAGAAAAACTATCTGTGAACCACTACAGGTGTTTTCATAGTTTTCTGAAGCACTTGATTTTCCTAAAGTAGTATTTTTTGAAGGCGTTGCAGTTATTTTATTATGAACAGAGCAAGCATACATTTCTTCCTTAGCACCTAATTTACAATTAGATAGTCGTTCAGTGGCTTCTACCACATCTGAGTCTTCAGTTTTAGGGCTGGAATAGACTTTCTGAGCATGCTTCTTTTTGAGGATGCTGTTTCTGTGCAATTGCTGTGCAAAATTGGCTGAACTTGACTGACTTCCTGGTAGGACAGAAGAAACAAATTCTTGTTCAGTATCACTACTGCTGTCACTGGCTGTGTCGTGAGAAGCAGATTCATGTGGATTTGAAGATATCCTCGGATTTTCAATGTCAGACGCTTTAATTACTTCATCGCATAGTTTCACCTCTTCTCCAGACTGTCCACTGCAAGAGAAAAGGCAAGCTATCAGTGAAATAAGAAATGGGTGTTACCTGTAATAACTTTTCATTCTTGTCTAAGAAAGAACTAAAGCATTTTTCCCTTATAATAGAAGTGTACTTTTTTGCTTTAAGAATCGTGGCTGCTCTTCTAAAAGTCTTCTCGAACTCAAGGAGTTGTAATGTTCTGCAATCAAGATGACAAGTTTAGAAAAGGGAATTCTCAGTTGCTTATTGGAAGTTAGAAAAGAATAGTAAACAAGATTTTATTAAAGACAACAGAGTAATGTCAGACTTAGCATGATGAATAGTTCAATTTTAAAATGAAGATAGGCATCTTAACATACGTATGAATATAATACCCTGAAATCGGGGGGACAGCAGAGCTGTTTTTAGCATATATAAGTTTGCCACCTAATGGCTATGTATTGCAAAAGAAAACAAACAAAAAGTCACATTACACAGCAAGGTACAGAGAGATGACAGAATAGCATGATTTCATTTTAGCTGATACAGATGTTTTAGATTAAGAGGTACAGAAGCTTTCATCACATGTAATTGGTACCATTTTCTTTATAAAGAATAGATGGTATAAAATATGCAAAGTACAAACAGTGTATTTGTCTCAGATTTCAACAGGCTCAATTAAGACATACAGGCCAAGAGCAGCTGTACACTACATCATACAGATCAAATATGCTGTTTTAGAATCACAATGGAAAAAACTAAACAAGACAAATAATCCTTTGTGTAGGTTCTATTAAGGTCTTGTCTATAACACAGGAAATCAAAGATTCCCCTTTCACCTGATATGATGCTAATATTTCTAACTATAAGTGCATATAACAAAAAAAATTATTGTTCAGTGTACCTCTGTCCCTCCTTCAGCAGCTCTATGTCTGGTGGTCTGCAAAAAGAAGATAGAGAATTAAGATTTTCCTGCTAAAGCAATGCTCTTGAAATACACATTAATACATAAAATACATAGTTGAGGTTGGAAGGGACGTCTGAGGATCTTCTAGTTCAACACCCTCTGTTCAAGGCAGGGTTAGTGAGAGCAGGTTTATACATACATGTCCACAGAGCCTGCAGCATGATGCTGTTACGTCGAACAGCATTTAACAGAATCAGCAAGTCACACATACGTTAGTCAGAAAGGACCTCTGGAGATCTCTAGTCTGACCTCCTGCTTGTAATGCAATTGTCACCAGCATTAGATTAGGTCAGCCACAAATTCATGAAGTTTAAATCTTGAAAACCTCCAAAGATGGAGGTTTCAAACATTGCTGACTATCCTGTTTCACTCCACCAGAACCTTAGTGCAATGTCCAACCTGAACCATCCATGCGATAATTTGTGGCCATCACCTCTTGCTAAGTTTTCCACCATCAACCAAGAATAGTATGGCTCTGTAATCTTTGTAACTTTTTTTCAAGTAGTTGTAGACTGCTTTCAGATCACCCTTTGGTCTCCTCTTCAACAAAGTAAACATGCCAAGATCCTCACAGGTCACAAAGTCCCTATAAACAATCCTGGGCCATTTATAGGAAAATGCTTCAAATTAATGCAGAAAAAATGAATATTCAGGATATCTTTACTTATTTAAAATTTTGCTTTGTTAAGAATTAGGCCATCAAGTTATACTGCTTTAAGAAAGTGGAGTTCAAAGGTTTCCAGAAACTCTAAGAACCATAACTAAACAAATTCTGACAGGTTTCTTTCCAAAGCTCTACTTGCAGTTAATCTGCTTCAATTCAGTTATGAGGCAGCATCACCATGCTATTCATTTTATCCAACACTAAATGTTGAAATCCTCACCCACCTGTCCTATGAATGAAAGAAAACCTTTTAAGCATGCACTAAACACAAGTCAATGCACTAACACCTCTCAGACAGTAGAGAACAAACGCCACAAGTTTGAAAAGATGAAAGCTGCACCACTCATATGAATGAATTGAGTTTGGAAACGAAAGGTGATAACATACAATGATTTAAATTATTAACTCTTCTTCAGAGTTTTAAGTGGAGGTTGTAGTCTTTTCTGTCAAAAGGATTTCAGATATCCTAATGTGTAAATGTTTATCAGTGTGCGCACATGTATGTGGTGTGCAAACAGACATACCTAGCCATGAACTACCTGGGGTTTTGTTTGTTTTTTGAAAATACCGCCTCCCCACCGCCACACAGCATAAACAATTAACTGCGTCAGGCATATCAGAACTATACACTTTCAATCTTAAGAATAAAGGGAGATTTTAGAAATACTTTCTTTAAAGACAGCTAAACAAGAGCACAAAAAATACTGGCAAGCTTACTTAAACACCTAATGAAGGGACTAGTTTTACCTACTAGAATCCCTCAGATCAGATCAGGCTGCTCTAAACCTCTCCTCTCGTTGATCAGGTATTTCATATGACTGATCTGAACTGTGAAACCAAGCTCACACATATAATTTCAGCTAGTTTCTTTTGTTGAAAACCAGGAGACTATGAAAAGCAGTGTCTTGGAGAACGAAAGCTGAATAAATTCAGCTGAACATTCTCTAGGCAAGTATTTATTGTTAAACAGTGACACCCATTGGCTCAATTCATTATTTGCAAGCCTATGTTTCCTAAGCGAGGAACATGGACTGCATCACACTGTTCCAAAATGTGTATTGCAGTAGCAGCAGGAAATGGGCAATCTGAAATTAGGGGTTTAGCCAGGATAAAGAACCTCTTCATGTTATAGTCTGCTTTCAGGTGCAAGCATTCATAGTCTAACCTTAAGACCAATGCCAAGTGCTGTGCTAAAATTAGAAAATCTCTTAACAGGATAAGATGAATTCATCCTGTACATTACATGGTTTGTAAAAATCCAATCCTAGTAAGTACATTTTAAAGTTAATTGGAGTTGACTATTATTTATGACTAGTCTGCCCTCTAAACTAACATGGTCATGTCTACTGAGTAGTCATGCGTAGTACTGAGTCACGTCAATTATTGTGATCAATATGGCAACAACACTTTTAAAACAAACACCGCCCGAAGCTAACATGTTAACATCAGTTACCTCTGCTTCAGCCTAATCATTTTGATGCATTGCAGCTAATTAATTAGCATTGCAGCTTGGATAGAGAAAATAATATTCTCAAAAGGAGCAACGAATGTATAAGATTATACTTACTTTTCTTCTTCTCGCATCCATACCGGACTTTTGGAAATTTGAGCTTCAAAATATTTAGATGCTCTATAGCAGAAGTTGCTGCAAAAGCACTGGAAAAGAGAGAGAAAGCAAGAAAATATGACTAAAGACAACTTTAATACTCATAGAAAGGTACAAAAGTCATTGTTGCTTTATGCCTGTAAAATTTAAGTACCAATTCACATTTCTTTTTACACCTATGACCAGGTTTTTGATTCACCTGAGAAACCAAACCTATCAAATAGGTCTATCCCATTCCCCACAAGCCACTTGAAGTTTCTTCTTTTTTCCCCACTTTTCTGCTTTTTGCACTTTTATTACATACTGAGAAGCAAACCAGTGTTGGATTCTACATAACAATAATTTAAAAAAAACCCAAAACTGTTCTAAGAGCAATCCCTAACCCAACAAGATGGTCATAAAGACATGCAATAAAATTCAGGTGTTTAACAATGAAAATTTTGGTTGGCAACAGAACTTGGATATTTTGCATTACTCAGAACCACACCTAAAATTTTGCAGTATCTTTGAAAAATTAACTTGCACACTTGCATCAGGGAACAAGACAAAACATCCCACTTCTTCTTGGAGTCTTGCTTAGTAGATTGAGAAAGCAATTCCCAGAATTTTGTGTATCCCAGAGTTGTAACCAGAGGAAAGGAATGTATGCTAGTGACACTGAAGAAATTTCTTCTGGTACTAGAAACATTTACCCTGCAATTTAGTGTACAAGCACCTGTAGGTGATTGCGTATTCTGTGAGTAGGCAAAGACGACTTTTACTCAACCACATGCATGAATATGCTTAAAGAAAGAAACAGACTTTGTGAAGAGATAGGTTTAATGTTGAAAAGTCCTCAAAAAAGAACCCTGAAGGTAGTCACACTAAGGAATGCATAAGATGTAACCTGTATTACACTACTGCAAACTTCAGTGAATGAAAAGGATGTGCGCTCTGACCCTACTAAAGCTCATTGGCTATACCAATATAGAGAACACTTCTCCACAAATGTCCTTAACAGATCAGCTGTACCACGTTCAAACTGCTATCCAAGTAAAACGTTCCATGTTGTGTTTAAATTTAGAAAAGAAAATAAATTGTTTTTTGTCTTTCCAAAGAGAGCATCTAGAAACTGAAGTGCACAAAAAACTTCATATTCTAACAGTTCATGAAATTTTCATAAGAACCAAACATATTGGCTCTGAATCAAGCTACTAGATGAATGCTGTTACAAAATGCATTTCTGATGTTGAGACAATATTAAATATATTTTAGAAATAGACTTGTTACCATACCTTTCTTTCAGTGATATCATAAACTCTGTTCGTTTTTGTTGAAATTCTGTACTTCTGTTTTGGCACCTAAAACAATATGCTTTCATCAGCAAGACTGTTACTTCCATCATGACTTTACAGAAAACTTCATTCTTAATTCACATATTTTAATATGTGTAATATGTTCCATTTTAACTGAATTGCATACTACAACCACCTTTTCTCTCAGTTCTTTTGATATTGTACCTTCTCAGATGTAAGAACGACAATTTATCTTTAATCATTTACATCTCACTATCAGTAGAAGACAACTTCAGATCTACAAGAAAGCCAGCGCTGAACATAAAACAGTGGAGCTGCCATGGCAGAAACTTTACTCATGTGTAAGTGTTGGGCAATTACAGACAGGTCCTTCTTTAATCTATAGCTATTTATATGCACGTGAGACTGTACTGTCAGACCCCCACCACTACCCAGACAAACCCAGAGAGGAACTTACATAAAATATAATATAGTTTCCAAGTGAATTTCAGTGGGGACATATGAAGTCCAAAACAGTAAAATTTTTTGTACTTGAGTAGATTTTTTTCAGTTAATCAGGTATACCACAACTGGTATCACATCACAGGTTATCTAAACGAACTCTGAGTTCAGCTCTGACATACCACACTTAAATAAGCGTGACTATGATTTTGGCACAGGTAACGTACATTTTTAGAGCAGATGTAAATGCATTCACAGTGATACCCCTGCATTGTATTATTTTTTTCACTTCAATCTTTCTCACAGAGATATGTGGTTACACTGAAGAAGGAACAAGATCAGAAAATTTCTGCATGCACAAAGGAAGACCATGAAGCCATACCTCATTCATCTTTATTACTGTCAAAGTAGATGCTAACTGATTCTGTCATACACTAATGGTTGTCAACTGATCAAATTTTACCTTTTACTTCAGAAGGATTATACTGAAATGGAATGATAGGATGCCTGGCCCATTACTTGACAGTATTTTAATCTATGTTGAATATTGTAAGTTTAAAATTAAAGAAAAAATGCAAAAGAATAAAAATTGTGAAGAGATTCTTATGATAACAGCATTAACAAAAAGCAACTTACATTTTCCAGTTTATTTTGACATAGAGGATAACCACATAGTTTGATGATAGACCGTTCATCAACAATGTCTTTATAGTGAGATGGAGTGATAAATTTTCCCTAAAATGACAAGAAAATAGTTCAACAACAGATACTGGAAAACCTGTCATTTTTCATACTCAAAACATCTCATAAACAAATAAATATTTTTAATTTTGTAACAGTTATCTAGTAAGTTTAATAAACAACGTTTAGAACCTACACAATAAAAATGGTAAAAGGGTAAATAGGGGAAGAAGACAGACATGGGCACTTCTTTTTACATACAGAAAAGCCTCATAATTGTGCCTCTATTTGCACCTATTTTCATAATTTTCCTCTATTTACATGTTTTGTACACCTATTTATCAGCCTATTTACAACCTTAACAGGAGTAATCATCATACCGTTCCAGCAAAACTGTGCTGCCAGATAAACTGTGGGGCATTGTAGAGACCTTGTCTAAATTCACAGATGATGTGATGTGGACCTAAATTTTCATACTTCACCTATCAGTCTAGAACCACAGAGGCATAAACAAAGGCTGTGGTAATAAAGTGAGGATTCATAAATGTATGCAGTCCTGCAAAACTAGGCCATGTTTTCATTGCAGAACCCTTGAAAATAAGGCAATCATCATCAGAGCTGACGAGAGAGGGACTAAATGATTTGTCTGCTTTAAACTGCAGCAAATTGTTCCAAGAACTCAAAAAAAAAAAAAAAAAGTTGAACACTAAGATACAAAATAGTATAAACACCTACAGAATTCAGAAGGAACTCTTCAGTAATGTTCTCTTCCAGGAGTTGTTCAACAATACGCAATGCTTTTTTCTCAAATTCAATCTTCTTTCTCATAGCAGCCTCCAGAGCTGCTTTCCTGTAACAGAACAGACACCGAATGACACAGAGGGCAGATATCCATAAACAATTCTCCAATCATATCTTTATCTTTCTTCTGAAATACAGTAGCTTACATTTTTCTGCATCACACCATGTTGGCCAAACAAAGCAACAAGTAACTGGACTAGTAATTCTGTAATAACCACAAAGGAGTTTCCAACCTTGGTTTGCTTTATTTCCACCCTGGTCAGGAAAAGTATTGACTCCTATTGCATTGCAATACTTCCATACAAGGTTACCCGACTCTTCTTGCAAGAGAGGGAAACCCAGAACTGCCTGGACAAAGAGCCCGGGACAAACAATTTATGGAGTGTTGCCAGGAGAATGGGTGCTGGATGAGACATGAAGAGCGGGAAGAAAAAAGGACTGGAACAAGACTGAGTGTGAGGGTACAAAGTAAAGGAAGAAATAAATCAAACAAATTCCACTACAGTAGATTTCCCGAGTGTTCCTGAGTCTTGCCACTATTCTATTGTCAGCAAATACCTAGAGAGCAACCATCTAGGTGTCTCCGATCTCCATTTGGCAGTGCTTCCCACAGAGGCTGTCAATGTACAGTCATTCTGCTGTCTTATCCAATAGAGGTCTATGCTATTCACCTGGAAGTCAGAGTCAAATGAATATTTAGGTAGTTGTCCGTGGCAGAAGGTGTTTTTTCCTCTCAAGTTTGTTTTTTAAAGTGAATAAAGAAAAATGGCAGGTATGCAAAGAAGTTAAGATGGCAAAAAGCAAGCACTACAGACTAAAGAAATGCAACTGTGGAGGTTAGATTAATAAACTTTTGGCATACTATACAATGCATATATGTGCATGCTGTTAGAAGTTACATAGCATCACTCCAAACAAGCCTGCATGATGTTGGTGCTGGCGATCTCTTGAAGTTAGTCATGGTACTCTGAGAAAGCAAAACACGCGAGGCAGAGAATGCGATTTCAAAGTGAGGCAAAACAACATGAATGCCATACTGTTAGTTAGAAATTATACCTTTGAGCAGCATCTTCATTCTTCAGAGTAGCTGAATGCTTATTTCCTAGAAATCAAATATACAAATGTAGAAATATAGAAATTAGTGTACTTTCTTCCTTTAACAGTGGAAAATGTTGGAATCCGAAAAATATTAAAACCTCTAAACTGTAAGCATAATCAAGAGAATTGCTTAGAAACTTGCTTTTGGTGGCTGAGAGTGACTTCAGTAAGCTAGAAACCATTCAGCAACTAGTTATACGCCCTATTTGTAAGTCTGAGGACAGACAGGCCCAACTCTCTTCATACTCTCATTCATCGTGTTCCGTACAGTCAGAAAGCTAAAGGAAAAACAATTCTGACAATAATTTTGCGCCAACCACACTCACCCTGGTTCTCCACTGGCTCTCCAGCCCAGCTTCACCCCTGCACCCCACTGCTGGGAAACGCTGTCCTTTTCAACTGGATTTTGCTGCGGGCAGGACTCGACAACGCGGCCTCGACGCCGGCACCCTCACCACGGAGCCACTTTTGCCGCCC
>NW_008794451.1:2790326-2792795 GCF_000699145.1 Aptenodytes forsteri
GGGGGGGGGGTTGTGATTTTTTAATTCAGCCGTGTGTTAAAGGCTTACGTTGGCAGCCTCTCTGTACTGGCCTGCGGGTTGTACCCCGCCTAGGGAAGGGGCCGAGGTATATGTTTGTTAGAGAGGAGGGAGTTTGGTGAGTATTAATAGAAAGTTTTACGTGATTCAGATGCTGTCCACTTGCCGCAGAAACCTCTGAAAAGATTTAATTAGAAACTGGATTAAGGCCTGAGACCGTCTGCGAGCTCAGCTGGTAAATCCCTGGCACAACACGGTGGGTGCTCAGGGCACGTTTCAAGGCTGTAAGTACATTGCAAAGTTACTGAGGGCTGAAAATGCAAGAATATTAGCGTTCAAAGGTATATTTAAATTGTTTTGGGAGGATTAATAACATCCTGTAAAACTAAGAGCTCAAGTAGTACAACGTGTGATAATAAAGTATATGATAATGACCAAATTAAAATGACAGGCTAGATTTATTGCTAGATTGCAGTGACATAAAAATGTTAAAATAGGCCGTTGAGAATAGGAAGTGAGTTGTTTATTCTTTGAATAATAAAATACACACAGATGCTTTTTAAGCTTTTGTGAGTTGCCTGTTTTTTGTAAACATCCAGGTAGCTTAGTTATCTAGATGTTGTGTGACGTAGCAGAGGTCAAACATACGAGGAAAGATTGAGGACGTTATATTGAGATGTCTGTATAAATATGGAACTTGGGTGTTTTGATGAATAGGTAGCTAATTATCCAGATGTAGAGGTAATTGACACTCACAGTGATCATGTAACCGGGTTTAGGCACATGGAATTACTTAAAACTATAAAGATTATGACTGCTGCTATGATATATCACATGAATAATCAAGCTTGATTTTATTTGTAATTCATGGTCCTGACAATGTAAAACTTTGTATGTACTTAACATCACTCAAACGTTTAACTTAATTGTTTTTAGCAAGAAAGCTTTAAATTATAGTATCTAGAGGTAAAAGGCCGCTGAACTAGCCCAACCTGGACATTAGAAAGAAATAAGTGATGTTGCATATGTAATCTTAATTGGACTGTTGATATAAACTGGCACGGTGGTTGGATCAGCTGTGCACATCCCAGGCATCGGGTTAGAGTGTTGCAGTCACAGCTGGTGAGAATAGTCACAGAAAATGTGGTGTATCGTGGGCATCCGTGCTTGGTACACAGTGAGCCCAGACTTGCTCTCTGTTAGCTGCAATTTTCAATGTATGTGCCCAAGTAGTAGCTGAGGCCTCCTAACTTCTTAAGATGACCCTGGTGCTACTTGGAAAATTGCTTCCCTGTACATAGAATGCAGGTTGTTTCCTGTCTGTAATACTGTCTCCTGCAAATATGGGGAGTAGAATAATATGGTGTACACTTCTTAAAAATGCATTTTTTCTGGTTTTTTTTTTTTTTAATCATGTGGTCTTCATAACATCTGTCTGTTTAGGTTGTTCTCATTCCTCTATTGGCATTTTTTTAATAATGTGATTATTTTTCAGTCTGTTTTTATTTCATGTGTTTTAATACTGCACTCTTTAATTTATTATAGTTTTCAATGCCAGAAGAAGAAAGTCAAACTATAATGGCAGTTGATGAACTTCAAGCCATAATACAAAGATGCGTAAGTAGTTTTCTTTCCATAAAAGTAACAAGTGTAAGCAGTGTGCGTTTCTCTTCACATATTATAATTAAAACCAAAATGACCCCAAAACACAAGACAGTTGTTAGCAGAACTCCTCATTGGGCAGCTAAGTTCAGCCTCCATGTTTCATTGATTTTTCTGTGGTGCTTATCCCAAGATGCTTGATAACTTCTGCTTCTTGGAGAAAGAAGTGTTCTTGTACTCAACAGTACCTGTCTGAAGTAACAAAACCCTAGCAGGTTGTTGTAGAAAATACATCTTCCAAACAACATGCTGTAGTCTAGACTTAGAAAGTGCTATTGAAATACTGCTTTGTCTTCTGTAGTAGCTCTTGGTAGCTTTTTTTAATATGTGAAAGATGTTATATAAGAAAAGATGAGCTACAATGACGCTACATTTAAGTTTGAAATGAAAGCTTGTATTTTCTTTTTTTTTTATTTGCCTTTTATAAGTATGGAGTTAAACGTGCATATTTTCTCTCTAGCAAATTCTGGAAGAAGCTGATTTCAAAGGAGAAGATTTTAATCTGTTTCAGGTAGCAGGTCAGAAATGTTTAGAAGATGGGTATGCAGCTCAGTTATTAGAAGTAATTCAAAATGAGAAAAATAAGGTGAGTTTAAGTTTGCACTATATATTGGTTGTGCACTAACACGCCGTTAAGTAGATAAAACTGCTTATTAAAAAGGGAAGGCTACTTTCACTGTGGAGCAAGGCTGTACGTATGAATAGTTAGTAAGTTGCTCTGTGTTAATCATAGAATCACAGAATCATTGAGGTTGGAAAAGACCTCCAAGATCATCGAGTCCAACCGTC
>NW_008794451.1:2792847-2858777 GCF_000699145.1 Aptenodytes forsteri
GTTTCCTCTCGTCCTATCACTTGTTCCTTGTGAGAAGAGACCGACCCCCACCTCGCTACAACCTCCTTTCAGGTAGTTGTAGAGAGCGATGAGGTCTCCCCTCAGCCTCCTTTTCTCCAGGCTAAACAACCCCAGTTCCCTCAGCCGCTCCTCATCAGACTTGTTCTCCAGACCCCTCACCAGCCTCATTGCCCTTCTCTGGACACGCTCCAGCACCTCAACGTCCTTCTTGTAGTGAAGGGCCCAAAACTGAACACAGTATTCGAGCCTGTGCGGCCTCACCAGTGCCGAGTACAGGGGCACGATCACTTCCCTACTCCTGCTGGCCACGCTATTTCTGATACAGGCCAGGATGCCATTGGCCTTCTTGGCCGCCTGGGCACACTGCCGGCTCACGTTCAGCCGGCTGTCGACTGACACCAAGTGCACATTCTTGTGTAACTTCAGGTAGCTCACAGAAACCAAGTCATGAGAATCTTAACAAAACAATTAATAACTGTTTTTCAGTGAGTTAAGCAAAGAGAAGAGAGGACAAAAGCATAATTAAGAGAAAGTGACAGTGTCCCTCTTTTGCAGGACAGGATTTCGGATGGTGTACTGGGTCTGGCTGGCATGAGTTGATTTTCTTCATGGCAGCCTGTATGGTGCTGTGTGTTAGATCTGTAACCAAAACAGTATTGATAACACACCAGTGTTTCAGCTATTGCTGGTCAGTGCTTGTACAGTGTCAAGGCCTTCTCCATTTCTCACTCTGCCCCCGCGGTAAGCTGGGAAGTTGGGAGGGGACACAGCTGGGACCAGCTGACCTGCACTGATGAAAGAGATGGTCCATACCATATAACGTCATGCTCAGCAATAAAAACACATGGGGATGGGGACCCACTCCAAAGTAGCTGTTGCTTGGAGAATGGCTGGGCATTGGTCTGCCAGTGGGAGTTGGTTTGCGTCATTCCCCCCTCCCCTTTTGTCCTTCACTTATTAAATTGTCCTTATCTCAACCCATGAGTTACTCTCTTGTTTCGCTCTTCTGATTCTCTCCCCGATCCCACTGGGGGAAGAGAGCGAGCAACCAGCCGGTTGCTTAGTTGCTGTCTGGGATCAACCCACCACAGGTGGATATAATAGGATTGGCCAAAACTGTAAGAGCCAACTCAGCTGATGCTAATGTAAGAGATGCTAATGTCTGTAGGCACTTTGGGGAGCTGGGAGAGTATACTAAATTGTACACAGATAAATAGGAAGTTCAGAAAGAAAGTGAAGGATGGAATGTTTTGGCAATGTTACACGGGGGTCGCAATCTGGTTTTGAATTTTGTGAGTTTGGAGTAACAACTGAAGATCTTGATTTCCCTCAGGTTAAACATTCTTTCTTTCAGCAAAAGTCCTCTACTTAGTCTTGTTTTAAATGTATTGTCATATAAATTCTTAGAAATATATATTGACATGTTAGAATTAATACAATGAAGAAAACTGTACAAAATATGCAGCTGTGTTTATAGGTATGGGGAGAGAGTACAATGTATGTCAAGTACAGAACTTTATGGTAATAGATGTTAAATTTTCAGTGACATTATGGTGTTGGTTACAACCAGGACATTGATCTGTCTTTTTTGGCCTTCATATGTACAATCTTTCTGGGTTTAGAAGATGTCCAATTTTGGTTTATTCTCTGAAAATCTCGGTTTTAGGTTATCATCAAGAATATGGGTTGGAATCTCATCTCTCCTCTTGTTAGATGTATTTTCATGTATAAACTGGAAGATGATAAGCGAGAGCACTGCCTGAAGATACTAGATCAGTTGGCACAGGTACGTTTTTGAAATACATGGTTATAATACAATAATTGTAGGGAAGGGAGAGGTCCTAATTTTCCCTCTGATTTCCAAAGAAAACAAGGCATGAATACTTCTGGGTTCTTCTGTCCATTTCCCATAACTTTTAAACTCATGGGCCGGTTTCATCTGAAGTAGACACAAGCTTAGTGTTCTTGGAGATAATTAACCTCTTATAAATCTTGTGAAAATAGTAACTGGACAAAACAAAGAGACATAGCATTACGCAGAAGAAAAAGGCAGATAGAACTCAAAGTTTTTGATAGCCAGCTGCTGCAGTCAGAGCAGCCACAGCAATACTGCCTCTTGTCTACTGCAGATACAGTATGACAATGAGTACCTGATGATTCTGATGGAGCAGTAGGGGGGGGGAGTTTTAACCTCTAGAAAACTAGTTCCCTTTCATTTATGTACTTAGAAAACAACTTGCAAACCTCTAGCTTGAGTTAAATTCACACTGAAGTTTTTCTTTTCTCTCTACTCCTAAGGGTTACTTTGCTAAGGTACTTGTGATGTTTTTATAGACCGTAGAAATCAAGTTTAGTGTCATTATTTATTATGTTTTCAGCTTATATGAAAGTGTACACATGTATACACTCTGCAGAAGACGTTCATTGTAGGGAAGTACTTATTGTTTCATATTTGTTTTCTTAAAGATTATCTTGGATGTTCAGATCTGCTTTCTTGACGTTCAGGAACTTGTTAAAGTTTGCTTGTGATGAATTTTTTAGCTTATGACCATGGTGATTAAAAAATATGCATTGTTCCTCTCCTGCAGCTATGCAATCCGAAGGAACTTTTTTTGGGTTTACTTGAGCAGATTGAGCAGACCTCTGGAGAGCAAGTGTGCCAAACTGTCATGTTATTGCTTCAGCCTTTGCAGATAGGTAAGATGCGCTTTCTCAGATGATTTATGAATTAAATTTTCTCATTTATTTATCAAATTAGTTTAGCCTTTGCTGGAATAGTTTCAGAATATGTCTGTCCTGACAGGCTTTACAGTCTATTATATTCTGCAAAATAACACAAGGTATAATTCTCATGCTTATATTGGCCTGTTAGAAAAAGATTTTAGATGGGATTTATAGCATCAGTTGAAAAAGCAATATTCAGCTATTTTTCATCATTTACAAGAACGTTGTCCTGTGGCAGTTATATTTAGAGGTGTAAACCATTCATACTGTTGCTACAGAAATAGAGAATTACATGGATTTGTGAAATTCTTCATTATTTAACTTTTAAAACATACAATTCCATATTTTCATAGTATAAAACTTTTATTTCAGATTGAAATATTTGATTGGTAGGAGGAAGCATTCTTCTGGCTTACATATAAAAACTAAAAATGTTGGTTTTGGATACCCACTAACTAGGTAACAAGTAATAGTTTCTGTTTTGATATGTGAGATGAAATGAAGTGTCTTTTATGAAGTTTAAGTCTGATTGTAGCAGTCTCTGAGATATGTTATTGAATTATGTTAGAATTTAACAAGAGAAGCATTTTGGTAATTAGAAGTATGTGGTTTTTTGGATAGACAATCCGCAGTCTGCCAGTGCAGTTTAAGTGGAGAGCCACTAGTGCTACTTTCTCAGCCTGAGAGCCCCTCTGTTGGTTCTGCCATGGAGTATGTAACAGTTCTGAGCTGCTTCAGGTAGAGTCAGGTCTCAGCAGAAAGGTTGGGCCATTGCCTCTGGTTTTGCCAAACACAGAAGGAGTTGAGCAATCAAGCAAGAATAAATCAGTTTTCCAGATCAGATAGATGAATATTATTTCATTTAGACTAGTTCTAGACAGACTTTTTTTTTTTCAGTCCTCATCATGGTGCTACAGAGAAAGGAAGAATGTGTTGAAATACGTGACTGCTTTAATATTTGTCATTCTCAAATATATGGTCATCTTAAATACAGTATATTAAACTAGCTGATGATGTTTAGTCTTGCTGGATTTGCTCATGTGATTTCAGGTATCAGTCCCTCTCCTTCCCTGAAACTAAAGGCTTGCTTATGTAGTCACATTGTTTTTCTTCACGTTTTCCTCTACTAAGTAAGTAATAATGTCTCAAAATGTGCGCGTGCTCTTTTTTTTTTTTTCTCCCCCCACCTCCAGTGCTTTTGAAACTTCAGAACAAGAAGGCCTACTCAGTGGGTTTATCTTTGGCGATGATTATGAATCAGCTTACTGCCTTACCCGTACCTTATACAAAACAACAAATACAAGAAGATAAACTTGGTCTCTGTCAATGTTGTAATGCAGTGGTGGACTTTGCTAAACCCTTTGTGAATGAAGTTGTTAAAAACATGGAAAAGTCATCAGAATACAATGACATGGAGCTGAAAGAAGAATTATTAAAATTGTGAGCATTTTATGTTAGTGTAATATATTCCTATAACTTAACAAAATGAACAGTAGGCATTTATTACATAGGCAGTAAATAAATAATCTTATTAATGTTTTATAATACTGCCAACTTATATTAACTAATGTGGTATTTCGAGAAAGAAAAACCCTAAATATGCCTTACATACTTACGAAGTGAGAGAAGAAAAATAAAAATAATTATGGGGTTTTTTTTTAGTACAGGGAAATGGTAAAGAAATACTAGTCTCTGTGCTGTGAAGCTGTTTTGGTATTCTTCTGCTTCTCCTCAAATTTACAACAGTGAGGATAATCATATTCTGGAGGTGGAGTCTAAGGAATGCTTCTACAGGGGATGTTCTTTTTTTTTAATTCTCCTTGGAATATCAGGAATAGCAGCAGCTAATATGAGTATAGACTTTATTCTTGGTCGTCAGTGACACTATTATAGTCTGTATTTGTGACCTTATTGGTGATTTAGTTTTACCTCTTTTTATTTCAGCTGTATGAAAAGCCTGAAATATCCATTATTGACAGCTCAGCTTGAGCAACTTGAAGGCATTGAAGAACATCCCTTTCGGTGTTTTGCAACTGAAATTATAGTAAGTGCAGTCAAAATTAATTACAATGTTTGCAAAACCAGTGGTCTAGTTCAGAATTACCTAGAACTTGTTGTAGAGCTCATTTTGCTTCCTTTATTGCTTAGTGGGATGACTTACTGGGCCTTGTAAGATAATGCAGGTAGATAAAGGTCTAGAACAGTTCCAGGTCCCATCTCTGGAAATTACAAATCTTGCAGAGACAGTTTTGCTCCTTGTAAACCAGTTTGGACTGCTCTGTGAATCAGCAGCTGCCACTTTGTTGTAACTGCTTCTTTTTCTTGGTGATGTATGAATTTATTAGAATATCTAAAGGATTGTCTTCGCTGCAGTATTACGTCAAGGCAAAATCTACGTTACCTTTAATCCAAGTGTTGCACAGAGAGAAATCTCTAGTGTGCCTAGTGCAGTGCCAGCTGACTATTAAAGAATATAAATCGGTGTTTGGCTGCTGCTGATGCTAGAGCTGGAAATTCAGTGGGAACATGTCTGTTCCATGCTACCAATGCAGTTACTCTGGTTTTGAATGTTTTACATAGCAGCTGTGTTTTATTAGAGCAAGATTATTGTGGGTATAGATAATTTTATTTAAATTTGCAACAAAACCAAGCCTTGTAAGGAGATAGTCAGGTACAGTCCGTGCATATGTTGGAACACACAATACGTGTATGTTTTCAGAAATAGGAGTAGGTGTGATTAATAAAGTTACAGCAAGTAGAGCTGTGCTTTGTTCATGTTTTGAATGTGGTAAAGAGTATTTCCTCTCTTGCACATTTCCAAATGTAGTGGCTTGACCCCAGCTGGCAGCTAAGCCCTGACCCAGTCACTCACTTAGGCCCCCTCATCGGAATGGGGAAGAGAATCTGAAGGGCCAAAGCAAGAAAAACTCACGGGTTGAGAAAAAGACAATTTAATAAATGAAGGAAAAAACCCCCAAGTGATGCAGTCGCAGTCACTCACCACCTCCTTACCAGCAGACCGATGCCCAGCCAGTCTCTGAATGACAGTTAATCTGAAAAATACTACATCCCCACAACTTGTTGCTGAGTGTGATGTTATAGGGGATGGAATACCTTTTTGATCAGTTCGGGTCAGCTGTCCCAGCTGTGTCCCCTCCCAGCTTCTCACCCACCCTCTGCCTGCTTGCTGAGCGGCAGAGTAAGAATCAGAAGGCCTTGACCCTGTGTAAGCACTGCTCAGCGATAGCTGAAACACTGGTGCGTTATCAACACTGTTTTCATCGCGGATCTAAAACAGAGCACCATACGGGCTGCCACGAAGAAAACCAACTCCATGCCAGCCAGAGCCAGTACACCAAATTTAAAATATTTGTAAATACCAGTTGTCTCTAATTTTCAAATGTGTGTTTATACAATGACTTGTGTTGGGCTGATGAAATGAAGGAACCTTCTTGACAGCCAGGTGCTGGATTATTTTATAACAGTTTATTCAGAAGCAGGCTGGTAAATCTTACTACGAAATAAAAGGGTGGAAAATATTCCCAGTACTAAATGGAGTCTTCCCTCGGGATAGCCAATGGGCCACTAGTTGGGTAACACTGAATAGACCGTAACAGCTCATTTGTATCAAGATTGCAGCTAAGGTCTTCAACTCTTACAAAACAAGCTGACCTTTTTAGATGTATAGGAGAACTGAGCTTTAAATGACTATTAACTGGTTATTAATATTTACCGTTAACAAAAATACAATTCTGGTTTTGATAACTGGCCATTGCAATTCTTTTCTGTAAGTTGTTTTATAAACTATGGATACACTTGTTTCTCATGTTAATGTCGGCTGTATTAAAGACTAGAGTTAAGTTTGAGCTTTGGACTTTGTTCTACCTTGTTATCCCTGGTTAGAGGAGGAAAATTCACAAGTCAAATACAGAAGGACAGAAGTCAAAGAATGCCTGGAGCTTTGTAAGAGGGAAATGGAAGTTACAGAGAAGGTAGAGTGGGGGTGAAACTGGCTGGGGGACAGAGGAAATCTAGCTATCGGAGGAAGATGGCTGAAATGGCTATAAACTATGAACTAGGGAGTTAGAAGAAAGACAGCTTTTTATATGATATAGTGGAGGAATTAGTCCTAGAAGAGCAGAGAGACTGGGTCAGGGTGTCAGTTTGGGGGAGGGAATGGCACACTAAGACTTGATGAGTTTCAAAAGGAAGACTTGGAGCCAGCTGGGATGAGGAAAGCACACAAAAATACACTACATATAAGTGTGTGCAAATGTGCATGCACACACAGGAAGCCTGGAAGTTGCCATGTGATGCAACTCTTTCTTCTCCATTTTGTGTTTAAAAATCTAAGCATTTTTGCACACAAAATTCTGTATCCAAATGTTAAGATTGTAAAGTGAAGCACACTAAGCAGTTACCAAAACTTTTGGTTGTTTTTCAACCATAATTAGGTTTTCTATCATGATCACATCCATGTTTTTCTGCAGCATGTCTCAGCATAGGATGGAACTGCTGTGTGGATCAATCAGGGTTGTGCAATGAAAGAGAATCTTGTCTCTGAGACCTTTACTTCATTTATTGCAGGACTTTTAGGGTGTGCAGTGAAGGAGGCAGGGATTACCAGAAGATGATCTCATGGCTAAGATAGTTGAAGGGTGCTTTGAAAAACTGGCTTTTTATCCTGCCTCTCCTGTTGGGCACGGTCTGAAACCATGTTTTTTATGCTAATTATGAATTACCTTTTCTTCATATTCTCAAGAAATTGACTTCTGCTGTTTGTGGAATTGGGTAATGAGAGCTGCAGCTAAGGTCAGTAAAGTCATGCTTTGACTGTATGACATTTTGTGTAATCCTAATTTTCCAAAATGTGAGATCCCAGGTGTTCAGTTTGGACAACTCCGGAATAGTGAGTTAACCTTGGTCTCGCTGTTTCTTCATGATATGTACAATAGGAGTTACACTACCTCCTAATCCACATGAATGTGGGGGGGGCGGGTGGAAAAAACCACACTAGTATTTGTGAAGTACTCGGGTGTCATTGTGTTGCACATCACTGGAAAGAAAGGCCATACAGAGTGATTGTAACTTTAAAGCGGGGCTTGCCTTTAGCAGATAAACGTTGTGTTGCATATTGATTAGTGAGCAGAAAACAAAATAGTGAGTATTCTGTGATCTGAAAAACACAGGGGTCCTGTGGCATAATGTGATCGTGAGGCTATCATTATTCATAGCATTGTGGATAAGGGAGCCAAACTAGGCTTGGCTTTTGCTAGCTTTTGAGTGCTTGACTTTGCCATCTTAGTAACATTCTTCTAACAGTAGTTATTTTTCCTGCAGGGTCCTTTTTGTGTATGTGTATATAGCATAAATACAAAATATTTATATTAATTTATATATATGCTATGTAAGAGAATTTACTGTAAATACAGTTAAAGCTTTGAAACTTAACTGGTATACAGGTCTTTTAAAGGCGACTATAGGCAATCTATCTTTCTTTTTTAGGACATTTTGTGGGATATTAGAGAACTGATACCATTAGTGTTTTTACATCGTAAAGGCAAAAGTCCACACTGGGAGAATCAGGAGTTTGCGGACATAGAGCAAAAGAATTCTGCAGATTCTTTGGCATGTCTGTCATATCTGATGTTTGTTCAGCATTTTGGTATTGATTGCTTTCCAGCGGTATTTAGGTAAGAACTATTCTTCCTCACTTACTGTAAGTCTGTACTTCGAAGATTCTTTCTGAGCAGAAGAAGACTTTTTGTTCGTGAATAGTTATGAATGAAAACTGTGTATTTCACTAGAATTTTGTTTCATGTCAACCTTTATGCATTTATATTTTATGTAGCTTATAGTATATACATAAGAACATACTCCAGTCCTGCAGATTACTCTGTTACGGTTTAATTTTAGATGAGCTGTTCTTTTAAAGAAACAGGGTTAGTCACATGCTGAAAATGAACACGTATTAAACTTTCAATTGCATATTTAGAGACAGCTTCTATGTAGGAGTTATTAACAGCAATTTGACTTACTATTTTGTGTCTATTTCAAAATTATTAATTCTATAAAGATTTTTTTTATAAATTTTTCCAAAAAGACTAATCCCGTCAAATATATTAACTGTGTGCAAATGTATATGGCTTATGCAGTTTAATGTAAACCTAATCTTTCTCTTTTAGTCCATCATACCTTCTGCAGTGCAACATGACGCATATTGAAGTGCTACTGAAAAGGTAGGGTTTATGGTATTTGGAGTTCTAGGTAGTGGGTGTCATCTTTTATAGTAATTCAGAGAATCAAATTTCAAATATACCAGATAAGTTCAGAGGAGGTTTTTAAACCTGAGAGTTAAAACGGCAGTTCCACAACAAGATGGCTTCTTTTACTAAGAAGTATAAAAAGTTGTCTAAAACATATATTTATTGTTTTCAGCTTGTATTGTGATATCATTTTTAGAAACTTTATTCTGAAAATGCAAAATTAAGGTCTTTTAAACATATGCAGAATAATTGGAGTGTATATTTACTTGTACTTCTGTAACAATTAGTTTGCTACTAGAGAAAACTATCATGATAGCATTTATTTGAATGTATTCTGCTACGATATGCTGTCTGATTAAAGGTCAGGCTTTCTAAAGGAAACCAGACTTTTCCATATATTGTGATTATTTCACCTTCCATAAGCAGCAGTGTTGGCCAAATAGTTTCTAGCGCTGCTATAGAAGGGAAGTTTCCCATTAGGACTGCTTACCATTTCTTGGTAAAGTTTAAACAAAACTTCCTGGTCTCTTCAGTTTAGGATCTGTTGTGTTTTTCTTAGGCTTGCAGAACTATGCAAATGGAATCATCTGGGAAAAGTTTCATTTTCTTTGTTAATCAATGTCTTGATACCTGTGAGATGCTACTTTTGAGCATTTATAAATATCGAGGGGAAAAAAAAGTCATTTTTGACCCTGAAGAGAGGAGTCTAATCTTCAACTTTTCATCAGCCAGTTTATTCTAAAAATCTTTGAGAGGAATAATGAAGATACTATATTTAGAAAATAGAATGAAAATTGTTGAGGGACAAGTACTTTTTGATCTCTATTCTAGTATTTCTTCTGAAATAGCAACAGTGTCTTTTTAATTAACAACTGAAATTTGATAATGTTTCTTCTTCTTCTAGAACAGAAGAATCTATGTTATCTAAAGGACTTGTAAGTTTTCTTTTAATCAAATTTTCAATTTTGGAATGTTTTGTTTTGTTTTGTTTTCCAGTTTAAGTAATGGTAAAACTTTAGTTTCCCTTTCTAAGCAAGGTACAAATGATAGTTTAGATAATAGCCTCAGAAATATTTTGAGGCTTAATTAGGTATTCTTCAGTCTTACAAACACTTATATTTATTGAACTTCACACACATGCATAAATGTCTAAATTACCATTATCACTTACATTTGTAGCTCCTAGGAACTTTGGATATGCGAATGAGCATTTATAGTGAAGGTGGTTTTAGCCATGAAATGTTAAGCATGTAGATTAATGTCTTATATATGTGCAAAATGTTGGCAGCTTTTTGTTTTTTCCCCCCACCTGCAGGACCTGTTTGAGAGCTGTTTATTGAGAATGGAAGATAACAGCCTTCTCCATCAGTATTTAGAATTCAGAGATTTTATTGATGTACCTCAGGTAATACGAAGCAATGTACAGAAGTCTTTAAAGTTTGATTATAACTAATATCTAGCTATCTTCTAGGTGTTTAAGAGAGGACATGCTACTGAACCTTTATACACCTGTGTCGTTAAATTGAAACCTTTGGTGTCTTGCTATACAGAATTGATTGTCTTTTCTACCTGCTACAGCATAAAGTTTCAGTGACAGTTAAAATATACTTAGTGTATGTACAGGCCACTGGGGTAGGTGGGCACTGATCTTAGCTGAAAGATGATGCTTGCTCATTTTTGCCTCTTCCTTGCAAATCTGCTGCTTGACTACGTTCTTGTTTGGACCCAACAGTATGAGTATAGTAGTCTTGTGTATCAGCCCTGGGATTTCAACCACTGAAGCTAATGTGAATTTCTCTGATGAGAATCGTCTCACAGGCATGGTTTTGTGGGCTGTGGGTTTTGGTTTTTGTTGGGTTTGGGTTTTTTTTAATGTCTTGAATAGATTTTAGTCAGTGTGATGTAATGTACTAATCTGTATGTAATTAGAAATTATGTTTTCTTTGTCCAACTGCAGGATTTGGTGAAAGTTATGACCCTTTGTCCCATAGAGCATCTGGTATGTAATGGGACCTACAGAATCAGTTAAGTGCTGGATTTATTTAATTAGAATTAATCTGATAACATCTTTTTTTTTTTTTAAGAGAAAGAAGAGTTTAAATATTTTGCAGTTGTTCATAGACAAGTTTGACGCAGAGGGAAAATATACATTATTCAGGTATGCATACAAATTACTGTAGATTGTGTAATATCAGCCTTGGTGCAGCCTAATTGCATAAATACAATGTTTTCTGACAGAGTTCCTATCTGGTAAACTACATTAATTTTACTATGTTAATTTTTGGGCAAATAATGATTTCCAATTGCCTCACATAAAATCAGCTGTCTTATGTAAGCTAGTGTTTAAAGGTTACATAGTCATTCATCTGTGGTAAAACTCCCACTTAGATGACATTATGGCGTTATTCACTAAGTTTTGAGCTAACTATATAGGCAGCTTTGAGGAGATAATATTTTTGTTTGTTTGTTTGAAGGTGTTTACTGAAGACAAGCAACCATGCTGGTGTGGAAGGATACATTATTAAAAACATAAAAGATCAGATTCACTTATCGTTAACGGTGAGGCTATTACCACTAAAAAACAAGTTGCCATCTCAAAATTCTATCAGTATTACGTTGAGAAGATGTGTAGAGCTCAAGCTTTGAGTGATGCATTAAAAAAAATCCACTTTGAAAAGAAACATAAGATTGGGAAATTATATCATTAAAAATATTAATTTGGCTTTTTTCTGCATATGTATTTTTACATTATAATTTTACAAATGTATTTTTTGATTGCACTATCTTATTGTATTTTTTGAAGAAGTTATTATTACCTTTTCTGTGCTTGAAAATACATGCTTCTTTCTTAAAGAGGAACTACTCAGTATTTTGTTTTATCCTCACAGTTCCTCATTGCTTGAATATAATTAAAATGCTACAGTCCAGACAGAATTATTAATTTTTTCTTGGTTTTTATGATGACAGTCAGCATTATATTACGAGTGCTTCACAAACCTTAAGTTCATCAGAAAGGGTTGAGTTAGATCAAAGCCATTTAAATCTCGTATTTTATAATCATTTGTATCAGGAAGTTGGAAAAAGTAATTAAAAATAAATTAGTAGCTCTTTTTTTCTCTCTCTCTCTCTTTTTTTTTAACTGCTTAGGGCCTTTTCCAAACAAAATTTGATTCTCAGGGATACTGCCTTTTGTCAAATAGGACAATATAGTAAATTTATGCATATTTTATGCTAGCATAATTATGTTAGAAAACAGTGAATTACTATTTATTAGATCATAGTCTATCCTGTATATTGAATCAGCAGGGGTGAAGAAGATGATAAGATGAAAACTGTTCCAAAAGGGGCTTGCGCTAAAATCGAATAAGTAAAAGTATATTCTGAAATTTCCTTACTTACAGCCTCAAAATTCTCTTAATACATTTCTTCCGTGTAGAGTTCCCTGGCTGTCAAAAAGACAAATAATTTTAAAATTTCATCATATGAATTTGAATATTCTAGGTTTGTTGCACAGAATTCTGCTATAGACATAATGATAACAATTTCCTATTGCTGTCCATTTACTTCATCTTAGTTTTTGTGCCCAGCTAGTCTTAATCTTTCCAGGTCCTGCATCTGATCTGACTTAACAGACAGTTACCCTTCTCGTCTCCTTATCTAATCTCGGTTTTCCTTCTAATCCATTTCTGCCTTTGTCCCGGTTTCCTCTCTTGTCTAGCTTTTGCCCTGTGTATGATATCTCTTCCCCCAACCTTCCCCACCTTTACCTGAGATAAGGACTTTGCCAGCACGGGACCTTTGCAACAACTCCATGCTCTCAGCTTCGTTGTACTGACATGAAAGAGCCTTTTGAAGAGGCTGCGAAACTTTCAGAGAGAAGCGTGCTCACTTGCTCTTTGGGAATGATGGGCACACCCTTAAGTTAGCACCAGTGCAGGGAGGCTCAACCATCCTCACTGAGGAGGGAATTTTCAGGGGTCTTAGCTGCAAGGCTTTAAAAAAACTTCCGCTAAGCAAGTGAGAGAGGTGTTTTTTTGTTGTTTTGCCCCTCCTTACTTCATATTTGTTGTAATTTAGGGGAATTTTTGTGAAAATAGCAAGTGGTCTGTCTGTGATGGCAGAGGGCGTCAGAGTAATTATGTTCTGCCACTTCAAAACCTACTACTCTCCATCTTACGCTTAAATGATTCTCCTTTCTGTCCTCTCCTCCCTCCCGCTTTCAAAAGAAAGTAATTGAATGTCCTTCCTCCATCAAAGAACCATAGAGGTGAAGGAGTACTTCACTTGCAAGCATTGCTAGGAGTTGTGGGTTTAGAAATATGCAAAGAAAACTTAAAACACCTGATCATCTTTAAAAAAAAAAAAATCGTGATACTACTATTATGAAATGAATAGAGTCTCTGGTAAAGATAGCTAATTGTTCCATACCTCAGTATAAAAGAAGAGAGTGCTTAGTACAATTTGCTAAATTTATGTAAACAAATATTAACTATATAGATGGTGGTATGGTGAAGAGGTGGAGAATCTATTCTAGTGAAACTGAAAAGAACAGCTTGGCATGAAGAGACAAAGTAGGGAGGACTATGAAAAGACTAGTTTGTATACTTCATTCACATGTAGTAATTAAAAAAGATTTCTGCCAGTGTTTGAAATTTTTTTTTATTTTGCTTCTCTCTTTTCCCAAAACTGTTGTTAAATTATTTAAGATTTATTTAAAATATCTTTAAGATTTAAATTTTGCACTCAACTAAACTTTTTGTATCGCTTTTTTCAGAAGGCATGTGACAACATTTGGTTTACGGGACATCACCTGATCTCGCTTCTGGATTTAGTGCTTTTGCTTCCAGAAGGTGCTGAGACAGATCTTCTGCAAAACTCAGATAGGTGAGTTGTAATCACAGTTAGAGGCTTTTCTCCTTTTTAATCATTTAAAAAGACTTCAAACTACCTTACTACAATGGGAGGTGTGCTGTCATGTAATTAATGAGGTGACAGCATCAATGTATTTTAAACTAGAAATGGAAATGATCGCTTATTTCAGCCATCCTTTCAACTAACGCTGTATAGAAGAATGTTACAATGTTATTACATTGATTTGAACAATAAGAAAGGAATTCCTTCTCCATTCCCTGAGGATGTAAGGCCTCAGATGCCAAATTACAGAACTATATTCCCTGAGGATATAAGGCCTCAGATGCCAAATTACAGAACTAAGAGGTAAAGCATTATTTCTTCAGGACTGTATGGTTTGTCAGCTTTCTGCAGAAGCAATTGGCAGAACAAAAGAAATGTGGTATGTTGTCTTATGTGACACAGGGGGACAACAATTATCAGATACAACTTTTAGCACACAGCCTTTTTGAGGCTGTTTCACACATTGCTGCTGGGAATCCAGTATCTCTTGAGTGAGAATACAGAGCCACCTGAACAGCAAATACTTGCATTAAGTAATACAAAAATAACGGCCAGTGTCTCTGAAAATCTCCTGTATAGGACAAGTCTCTTCCTGTATGATAAGTAAAGGTTGGGCTTGTAAGTCCATAGGGTGATAGTGTCCAGATGGACACATAACTACTTAAAAACCCAGATGTGTGATCTGTAACTGTACTGTTTATCTGGAAAAAGCAATAAATAGTTTCTGCTAAAAAGTATGGTAAAACAAAAGCAAAAAGCATATTTTTAAAAAGCACTCAAAAGTAAGAATTCAATCCAGTAATAGAGAACTGTCACACTAGTTTCATATCAACTTTGGATCACCAGTGATGCATATTACAAATTCCGTAGTAAGGTTCTATCTCTTCAGAGAACTTTCCTTCACAATCAGCAGCCTTCTCCAATCTGCTGACGGTTTTAATCTTACTTGCAAAGTGTCAACTGTTGTGACGTGGATGTTACTGCACGCTGGTGCTCTAGACTAAGCTATATTGCTCAACAGAGGAGTGGCTGCGTTTTGTACAAATGGATATTTTTAGGATGTCTGGCTAATGGACAATTTAAATTATTATCCCTGTAATACAAATCTGTGTTCTAAATAATAGCGTATTTTTAATTCACAGGATTATGGCGTCACTAAATCTACTAAGATACTTAGTCATTAAGGATTGTGAAAGTGATAATCAAGTAAGTACTAACTGATTTGAAAATGATTGATTAGCTAAGGGCTGAGAGCTCGACTCACGTGAATGCTGTTATCCTTGATTTAAAAATGTTTTTTGCTTTTTTCTTTGCAATGCTCAGTAATCCATAAGTGATGTTTTTATTAACTACATTAGGAGATATGTGACGTGTGCGTTTTATTCTGATGAAATTTGATTGCATTCATACTTAACTGTTGCTGTAAACAAGCTAATCCTTTTACTCTGCCTGATGAACTGTATGTCCGTAACTGTCTGTCACCATAAAATAACATCTCTATCAAGTATTCCCATGAGAAGAAATATTTGTTACTCTTGCTTATTTATTCAGTGGTATCCCTCAAGCCTCCAAGTGGATTTTTTTATAATAATGATAATACAAACCTTTGCAGTTCAGGAGATCCATTTTATTCATCTTTAGGCAAAATACTTTTTCTGTGATATGCTGAAAGTTAATAGTATTAAGATTTCTCAGAAAGTATTTAATAATCATATTTAAATAGTTTTTAGCTGGGCAAAACAGTATTCTATATTGACCGCAACTGTGCAGCTGCATAATAGGTACATGTTAAAAGCGTCCCTAGGTATTAGCATCAAAAAAATTCTTGTCTGTAATATCCACTTGCTGAATTAACAAAAGGAATGGCCAGACCTATCTGATTTTCTGCTACATTGCTTTACTGGATACAGCCTAGAATGTTTTATGCACATAGGTGACTTGCCAGCCTAAACTGCCCACCACTGTAGTTCACCTACGTTTTTATTATCGGTATACCTCTTTACCTTCATTTCTTCTGTGTGTGGATGTTTGAGTGTAGGTATTTCAGAAATACTCTGCATACTTAAACTTTGCAGTATATTTAAAAAATTGAAACTGCCTTTATGTATTTTACCCATATAATATTATGCTACCTCGGTTTAAAGCAGGATTTTATAGCTTTAGTTGTAATCCCCACCTCTTTCTTCTCTGTTTTGTTTAGCTCTTTTCTGTCTGAAGCAGTCAGCAACACTTGTTACTGGTAGATCAGTGCAAACTGTATTTGTTATTCAATTGCTGTATGGCTTTTCAGTGTAGTATGTTATGATGGACCTGCTGGTTTTGTGTACAGTCAGTCCTGTCCACCTGCAGTTGACAGAAAGGAAATGTGATCCTGGATACTCAAGGGGAAACGTCTGAATTTCACAATTGGGTCGATACATGGATTCCATATTCTAGTAGCTGATTTATAAATGCTTTGACTCGCATTGTGTCATACAGCATTGAAGAGCCAATGGAATTATTTATGTTTAGTTTTCCAATTACATTCCACTACCAAATGGCTACTTATTCTGCTAGTAAATGCAAGTTCTGTTGACTCTTTCAAATTACTGTGTTCCACCATTCCTCTGATTCATGCAATTCAGTAGCTTTTTATCCACTCGTATCATGTAGCAAACAAGTATCACCTGATCTAGTTGAAGATGTCCCTGCTCATTGCAGGGGGGTTGGACTAGATGACCTTTAAAGGTCTCTTCCAACCCAAACTATTCTATGATCTCCTTAGTACTAAATGTTTTGATTTTTGCATTAAAATATTTCTTTAAATTAGTGACGGTTTAAAGAAAAATTGCTTTTCAGTTTTAAAGTACAGTAAAGCCTTTCCTGACTTCAGTAAGCAGTATCATGGTCAGATGAATATTCTACCCAGAAGATAAGTATCCTAAGGTGTTTTGTTGTTCTCCCCCAGTTCCTTGACTGACTTTATGATTTGGTATAATATACTTCAGTATATCACTTTCTGTTTTCTAAATACAGGAAAAAAAATCTCATCTACTTTTAGAGCACTTTGAGATCTATGAATACAGATTTTATAAGTGCGTAATGATATTATTAGTCTAAGTAGAAGAATAATAATATAGCTTGCTCTGATTACCAAAACTGTAATGAAAATGAATAGTAAAAATAGCTTTCAGTTGGTGCATTTCTAATTTACTATTTATGTAATTAGTTAGTATTGACAGACTATATCCGTTTCTCAGATTTACGGAGCGATTACTGTTTAAGTGCTCATTATGGTCCACTCAGTTTCATGTAAATGCTTAGCTTTGTAAGAAAAAAGAGTATTCCTCTCTTATTATTATTAAAAATTTATACATAGTAGCACACAATTGCTGTAACAGTGCTGTCTAGTACCTGGCATAAAGAATGTCCCTACAGTTTGTAGAGAAAATAGCATCACCTCTTCTGAAGTTTTCCCTTAAACTTAAGCCCTGCCAGTTCTTCTTGACTTCTTCCCTCTCTCCTTTCATGTAGTGCAAGTGGGGCAGGAAGAAAAATGCTTCTTTTCATGTCAGTTCAGATGTTTTGATTGCTGTGTAACAAGCACTTTAATTATCAAGTTTAAAAATCAGTGTTCTTCTGGAAAGTTATTTCTTCATTTTTAGCCCCATTCTGATGGAAGTAATTACCGGTTTTCTTATTTGACCAGTTAACTTTGTGTCATTTAGCATTAAAATTTGGTGAATTTTCCACTGTAATCAGCAATACTATTTAACATTGAGAACTTGTATTTTTATCGTCCTTACTCTGCCCTTTGAGGATACTGCCTGAAGAAAGGAGTCATATAAACGGCTCCTATATCCAAAGACACAAAGACTGCTTTATATTTGTTTCCTTCTACAGCAGTTTTGTAACTAGAAGCTTCTAAGGTGCCAAGGCAGAGAAGTTTTCCTCTCGTGCTGTGTAACCTTGAACAGCCTTGCTTTTGAGCATCTTTTCCTTGTATCTCTTGCTTCCTGAGTGCCGTTACTGTAAACTCCTCCTTTCACCCATGCCAAACTGGGGAGAAGTTCACGTGTCACTTTGGCTAGTGTGCCTAAGGATGGGGTAGTAGCATATCCAGTAACATTCCTACAATGCTTTTAAAACTGAGTGCAATATAGACAAGACCCTTACATATTTGGGGAGCATGACATTTATCAGAGCTTTCATTTGGCATCGCAATACTGTGTTAATTCGGGAACTTAAATATTTGTGCCATTTTGCTGCTGAATTATCTTAGAGGAATCTACAACTGCTCTTTACTCCCTGTAGAGATTCTAGCCTGAGAAAGTGGCTAGTACTGCCCCTCCAACATACCAAGGTCCTTTCAGCTTTGCTTACAAGAACAAGTTGAAAACGTGTGTTTCCATTGCTGTAGTTATCAGCCTACATACTAAGTTGCCCCCCACCCCCCCTCTTGACTGCTTCATCCTCCAATTTTCAACACATAATGTTGAAAATGTGAGAGAGAGGAGCTTAAACGTCCATCATGATGCTATTCATGCTTAAATGGATGAGTCTAAATTCTTTTTTTCTCTTTCCCCAGCACAGAAGTGTATGTTATAAAGACTAGTCCAAAAACTCGTGCTCAAAAACTTAGCGTTGCAATGCTCCATTAAAAGTAATTTGTAGCCTTCTCTGCTCTGTTTGAATAGACTGGTGTATGGACCACACTTGCCAAGATTGAGCAAAATTTCTTAAAACCACTGCACGTAGGACTCAATATGTCAAAAGCGCACTATGAAGCAGAAATAAAGAACAAGAAAGAAAACAGAAGAGGTTAGTTGTTTTCTTTTTTTCTTAGCTTTGTTCATATTTACAAACTTTGTAAAGCCTTTGGAAACAAAGAATTGGTGAGTGCTGTATAGATCATGTTTTATTTAACTGTTGACACTATCCCAAATTTCAAGTAATAATTCAGTAGTTGCTATATTTGATATTAATAATTTTCATAATTGGTCAGAAAAATCTGAACTCGCTTCTCTCTCGTCACATTTGTAAACCTTATGGGAACCTGATAGAAATGTCACATGGAGATCTTCAAAGCTTGTTCTGCATTTATACTTTTGATTTTACGGTTAGACAGGAGCATCTAAGTCTCTCTGTGAATATATAGGCCTTAGGTTTCATACTAGGTGTGGGGAGGTTAACGAGGAGAAATAATTTGCACGGCAAGTAGGTGCTCTCTTAAAGCCTGAAGGATTACATTCTGGATTTTTATTTGTTTATTTTAATCTGACACACAGAATCAGATTCTGCTGTGGGTTAAGCAGACACATTCCACAGGGCATAGGCGCTATAGCTGCTTTAGGCCATGTCTGTGTATGTCAGATCCTCTGTTCCTTTGTGGTCTCCAGTGTAATTAAGACAGCCCAAGGAACTCGCTTCTGCTACCAAAAATGTCAGTATGGCTTTTTGCCCCTAGTCTTGTCCTCTTCTGTTGTTGTAAACTATATGAGGCAGAGAAGGGGAATTTTTCTGAAGGTGACCTGTGGATATCTGTCTAAAGGGAACCCTTTAAAATGAATCGGGAAGAAGCCTTTTCTTTAAGCCCCTCTTACATTTCTCTTGGCTTTGACAAAGCATAAAAAGATTCGAGTTCAGGAGAGAACATCTAACTCAAAATAGTGAATGGTTTAGCCTTTCTCCCCAGTGTATAATCTTTGTAAGCACTATGTTGAATTTCAGATATGTGGTCTGAATGTAAGAGTTTTTCCCCTTAGTTTACAGACTTGTCCTTGTAGTTTTGCCTGCTGCAAGTAATCTGTCTGAAACAGAGAAGCCTGCAGCCTTTTCTTAATAAAATAAGTATTTCATGTCTGGCTTCATTAGGTCAAGCTAAAGAACCTTCTACTATCTGTCCGGCTGTGGAAATATTAAAAATGTATCAAAAAATGACCAGATTTAACTTTTTTTTTCCTTTTAAGGAGCATTTTTGCTATATAAAATTGTTTTGAGTTGCAGATATTGCCTGTTTAGTAATGTATATAGAAAGTGCAGAGAGAGCATCCAGCTCAAACTGTCTTCCTCTTAAGGTTCAGCACCTCCTGTCCTGTGTTTGGTCAATCCCTAGGTCTGTGGGGGTTTTTAACAATGACTGTCCTAGAAATGCTAATATTTTAAATAGTCCTTTCATTCTAAAAGTTACGTGAAACAGCAGCCTGATCTCTGGTTGGTTATTTTCTTCTACAGAGGCACACAGTTCTAACACAGTTTGTTCTCTAACTGTTAGTGGGGAAAAGATGCCTGCCATGACTACTGACATGCAGCTTCAGGTGAGTTTGCGTTTCCTTCAGAGTTATTCAGAAGTATTGACGTTTTCTCTTCAATCTGGAGACAAACGTACATGTACAGTGGGTAAAAAAAAAAAAATTCTTCTAATAAAAATAACATTAATCTCTTTCGTCATTTCAGGTTTTACACTCGGCCCTCTTCACATTTGATTTAATAGAAAGCGTTCTAGCTCGAGTAGAAGAACTCATTGAAGTGAAAATAAAAGCTGTAATGGATGAAAATAGTTAGGTCAGCTGAAGTATTTGAATTAACATACTTCTTATAAGATCATTTTGACCATGAGGCTTTAGTTGAAAAGGAGGCTACCAACCTTTAAAGAAGAGCAATTCAGAGTGGCCTCTAGAAGAATTGCAAGTGCTGCTCTTCATAAGTCTTCTTGCTGTTCTTTTTTTATTTTCTTTTTCCATTGTTGTGTGCGATTCAGACAGATGGCCTCTTTACCGAAATACTGCTCTTCAGAATTTGATGCTTTTTCTTAAGTTTAGAAACTAAAAACAAGGGGGTTTTTTGTTCTTATGCTGTGGCAAGAAGGTATGGTTGTGTATTTATTTTTGTTGATTTTCAGAATTTGTTAGATATAGTTGCTGACTGGTGTTGTGAATTACAAAGTTTGTTGTTTTTTTTTTTTTTTTTAAAGTGACTGGAGAGCCATTGATTAAAAAGCACCGTTTAAGCGCAAGGTATTTTTATTAGTGCTTTTTAACGTTGAAAAACAAGCTTCTGTATTTACAAACAAGACTGTAAGGCATAGATAGATAATAGTAGAAACACTATGGCAAAGGAAACCAGGTTTAAAGAGAAACACATCAACTTTGAGCCAAGTAAGATGTTAAAAATTAGCTGGAGAGCCATTGATTAAAAAGCACCGTTTAAGCGCAAGGTATTTTTATTAGTGCTTTTTAACGTTGAAAAACAAGCTTCTGTATTTACAAACAAGACTGTAAGGCATAGATAGATAATAGTAGAAACACTATGGCAAAGGAAACCAGGTTTAAAGAGAAACACATCAACTTTGAGCCAAGTAAGATGTTAAAAATTAGTAACGCAACAGATAACACTTGTGTTTAAAAAACACACTGTGTAAGATTTCGTACATATACCTGTTTATGCATGGGAAACCTGTATTTTGGAATTGTTTTGATCATCCTTCTCTTTAATGATAAAGTGTTCCTGAAGATATATTAAATATTTTGGGAAATTAGTATAAACAGATGAGCTCGTAAGTTCAGAATCAAGTTGAAAATAAGGATGGCTTTTCTACAGTGCAGTTAAACCACTTTTTTTTTCTTACATTGTACCAAATGTGCATTCTATGCTGTTTCTCACTGTGTAGTTATTTAATATAAATTTTCATTCTAAATGCTTAAGTTGTACATACAGTCTTTTGAAATGTTACTATTTTTAAGAACATTCTATATTTTGTTTAAGATGTAGCTACTCTATTTATGAATAAAAACCCCAAATACTAAATTAATTACAATGCAACTGGTACTCCTGAAGCATCTTCCAAACTGGGCTGTTTTCTATTATTTGGGCTTTTGTCATTGCCATTTTGTAACGAATATCATCTGCTCGTGGCTTGGAAGTTATCTTGGAGGAAAGCAAAATATTATCAGTAGGACACAGTAACTCTTAGGTAGTAGAACATTCAACATCTTATTTTTCAAATAGTACAAATGCAAAAGTATTCAGCGGTGAAATTTGAGTCATGTTTTCTGAAGTAGACATTCAGGAATGACGTTCAGAGGTGATTTGATGTATCCCTTTAAGGTGCAAGACCAGTCCTAAAGTAACCAGTCCTGTCAGCATTGCAGCTGACTATCTGGATGGTGTTTCAGCAGGAGTTGGGTATGGTAGCTCGGGATTAGTTGGACGGTATTGCTCCCTTGGCCATGTCTCTTAACCTGGGGCAAAAAAGTTTGTTTTTTAGGCCCTATACTAGTTAGGGATTCTCTGGCAAAAGATGAGCTCATTAAACTGGCTTTGCACTGCATCAGTAAGAACTAATGTAACGGCAACCGATAGATTTGTGGTGTATTATATACGATCATCGCTTCTTATGGGGCTCTCCTGTTGAAGTTTGGTGTAAACATTCTGAACAAGTGGAAAAGCAAATTCAAGTTTATAGGATCAGCAGTAATCTTAAAAGCTTTTAGGTTAATGCTGTATTGAGAGTCTGGGCCAGACATCAGTTTAAGTATGATGTTCAACATTGTGATAAGTAACAAATTTTGCCTTGTAGTAAGTGAGATTCAGCACACACTTTTAAAATGATGAATACTCTGAATATGTTAATGCTTATTATTTTGAGATGCCCACTTCAGGAGAGGATAAAGTGTAAATTCATATTCGATTCCTAATGTGTCACTCAACCTGCTCTTTTTATTTTTGGTACATGGGATGCTGCTAGTACTGTTACAGTCAGTATCTAAGTTGGAATTCTCATGGAAAAGTGTTCTTTAAAGAGGTTCAGTAAATAGATTCAATTAATAATGTGTCGATGCATACGGGGTATGTTGCAGATACGCAGATAAGTTACACTCATTAAGCTGCAGAAATAATATACTAGTACGTGCATCGTTAAAAATCCACAACTAACTAGAGTTTTCAGATTGGCATTTTGACTTTAAGTTGAAGTCATTACATACTTAGATCTCATGCTGGTTCTGCACTAGTAAGTGAAGTGACAACATCCTAACTTAACAGTGGTAAATAAGAACAGAATTGAGTATTTAATTATCTAATTTGTCTTCATAGATGCTATGAAGAGCTTTTAAATGTTAAAAATCCACAAGTAACTAGAGTTTTCAGATTGGCATTTTGACTTTAAGTTGAAGTCATTACATACTTAGATCTCATGCTGGTTCTGCACTAGTAAGTGAAGTGACAACATCCTAACTTAACAGTGGTAAATAAGAACAGAATTGAGTATTTAATTATCTAATTTGTCTTCATAGATGCTATGAAGAGCTTTTAAAGTTACCTTTAACAATAAAGACTCAGCTAAAGCATCAGAGTAACAGTCCTACCTCGATGGATTACATGGATTGTGGTCAATATGACCCAAAAAGTTCCATTAAGGAAAAATAAATATTTTATAGTTCTTGGCTTTTCCTGGCTAATACACTTCTGAAGAACTAGTATTTTTAAGTATATGCAACCAGACTTACCTTAGCTATAGTTAGCATTAACTTAACAGTTTCAGCAGTATTATGAACTGGTATTACACGTAAATTACTGCCCAGGAATCTGCACATCAAAATAAATCAAGGTTAAGAATGCACATTTGTTACACCATAAAACTCGAAAAGCATTCCCACATGATGTAAACAACTTCTTACTGTGCCTTCGCCCCAAGTACATAGGAGATTGCTTTTATCTTTAAAGGCAACTGGAGAGTTCATGCCGTTTGGTTAGCCGTCTGTCCCATTTCTGTACCACTTGTTTAGGGGGGGTTTGGAAGGGCTCATTTCTTTTTCTAGGGCTCTTTGACAATCAATCAACACTTCTTAAGCACGTGTACATGCAGAGAGAACGAAACCCTCTTCTGCTATTTTGTTGAAGACTGTCCGTTCTCAGTGCCGGTAAAAAAATGTTTTGTGTTCTTCCAAAGCCATAAAAAACCCCAGGAAAGTATCTAAAACCACTGTGCTAAAAATACTTCAGAATTTGAACCAAATCTTTGTAGCGTACTGTCTAAATACAGCAATCTATATGTCAGATGTGATTAAGATAATGGGATAATTCTGCTAAGAATTTCATGTAAAGACTTGGTCATTCAAATAATTTAACCTAAAATTCATTCTCTTTCTATAAATAATGTTATTCATATGCATTCATTCTTGAGAATGGAATCTGAAGGTTTAAAATACTAGCATCAGTTGTCATTCAATGCAGTCATGGAAGAGAGAGAGGTCAAAGCTTTGGCAAGCACAGAGCCTCTCCTTAAGACTTGTATCTTAAGTCTTAAGGAGTCTTATCCACACAACATACAAGTGTGTACTCTTGAGTCTTATCCACACAACATACAAGTGTGTTGTAACAATGACAACACAGTTAGCGTTGCTGCCGTTTTCTGTTGTAGAGCTAAAACATGTTAGGGCCTTAACAACAAAGAATGAGGAATTTTAAATAATCCAAAATTTAATCCAAACAAAGTGCCCAGCTGCTCAGCTGTATACTCCCCTGTGACCTCCCCTTGTGACTACCGCCTGTTCTTCCCCTCAATCCGTTTGATGACTTGGACTCACTCACATTCAGACCCATGCTGGTTAGATAGCCGACCTGAACTTGGCTGCCCATTCTTTTAATTAGAAAAAATAAATGTTATAGGCAGTGTCCTTCCCTAAGAGTAGGTACTCGGGTCACTGTTGAGTTTTGCTAAAATCCGATGCAGAAACTGTGGTTTGATTTACATTTAGGGATGAGGGAAATAGACGCAACTTCGCTAATACTAGCAATGGGCTAAGCACAACATGAATGAATGAAGTGCAACACAGAAACAATTACATGTACTTACCTAGATCCATGAAAATCCATTTCTATCGATAGTTCTGCTTCCAATTACAGCAGGTCTAAATTTAGTTTGTATTTTATTAATTTGATCAATGGGCAGAGTACTGGCCATTAGAACACAAGGCTGGTCTTTCCTCCAAGGTGTTTAAAAATTAACATACAGGTTTACTGAGGATTTTAGTGGAATGCTCATTTGAGCTGTGATGCTAAAGATTGGTTTTCTCCCGCTTCCCCCGTGATATACACAACTCTACATACATAAAGTGTTCATGTTGTTGGAACAACAATCCTATAATGTTCTTAATAACAGTAAAAAAATCCTTCCCCAACTGCAACAAAACCATAAATAAGCAGAAAGAAACAGTAATACAGGGAGACCTGAAAATAGCAGGGGACTTTTTGGTTTTTAACAAATTCAACAGGTGACTTGCAGTTTGAGAGAATACGGCACAAGTTTCAACCCCACCAATGCAAAAACTCAGTTGGTGATTACATACAATAGCAGAACCCCAAGCTGCCAGGTAGTAACAAAGCACTTGCATCTAAAATATAATTTGCCTCATCAACATCAATTTGGTATGGCCTGCAATGACAAAACTATTATTTTTATTCTAATAAAATTACTGGCTCGCCAAATGGAATATAGTTTCAAAACATCACATTTGTTAGTGATTGACACGTACGCAAAATCTGTTGTACATAACCACAGAGTAGGTTGAGAATTAGCGTTGCCATCAGCTGAGTAATGTGTTCCTGCTGAATGGTGGCAGAGCTTTTAAGACCTCTCATGAAAATTTATGGAATTTTCACAAATGGGTAATGGATTTCCTACATTTCATCCCATACACTCTGCTACTCATCAGCATTTGGCAGTGTGCCCAGGATTTAACAAAACTGGTGCTAGTTTCAAGGAGGTAAAGATCAAAGACTCCATTAGAATAGTCACTTCTTTGATGTCAAGAGTGAAAATCGACTGCAGTTAGGATTACTGTACCTACCAGAAAATAGTTTTGACTACAAGTATGGAGCACAACCTGGTAACTGTTGTCAGCAGGTACGTACTGAAACATGCAAGTTTTCAGGCTTCATTAGAAATCACAGATAAAGTTTTAAACAAACCAGTTTTAATGTCCAGTTTTATACTTCTGGTGTAAAATAGCATTGATTATTTCAATTGTTCTAGCTCTGTATAATAGACACTGTTCCAAGTAAACAGATTCTAAAAGCTGGTAAAGAATCCGTACTTTACAATAAAGCCTTTTCTCATGAAGGAAACCTGCCAGTTCTGTTTCAAAAATGATCATGAGAAGATGCTGACAGAGCTAAGAAAATTGCCTAATTTTCCAGTTTAAGAGAAAACTTTAAAAAGAATTGTATTACTTAGCCCTAAAGTGATTGAAAGGGATGTTATTTGCTGTGTTTTGAGGAACGTCCCCTTTTGTTACCTGTGACACGTCAGATTGTTTCACTTAGTATTCTTTTCATTTGCCATTAAGAAATATATGCTTTAAATAATTTTCCAGTGCATTAGCAAAATAAAATTCATATTCCTGAAAATAATTCCTAAAATAACATTCCCGAATCTAGGACCGCTACTCCATTTCTTTCTAGCAATCACAATTTTGGTTTGATGTTGAAATCATACCTTCTCTGAATCCTAAACATGACATTCCATTCTTCTGGTCCGTGAAGAGCAGCTGACAAAACCAAAAAACTGTTCCGATGAATGTTTATGAACTTCTGAATTCTTTTGAAGAACTGTTCTTCCCCCGTCATAAGCAAGTCTTGAGTGTCTGCCAGCATAAATGCAACACCTATTGAAGAAATTTATATAAATGTAGTCATCATGGCAGTAACGTGATTAAGTTCTCACCACAAACCAGGAAGCAGAATTCTTACTCAAACATGAGTTTAGAAGCCGATGGAACAAAACACATGAATGAATTTACACATCTCGACAGTGAAGTGCAATCATGAGATTTGGCCAGTGATGACCAGTATTTTTCAGGTAAAACTACAGATAACTCGGAGGTTATTTTCAACCATAACATCAAAAAACCCCAACTGTTCAATCCACTCAGAGTACAGACATCTGAATGCCTTTGAAAGCACATGCTTCAGGAACAAGAAACTGCTCTAATGGAATGAATTTAGGGCAAATGCAGAGACTGATTGAAGAGCTCAGCAAGTCCTATTTCTAAATGAGATAAACAAACACACCTGTAACATCTTCAAAGTAAGCTAAACTGTCTACCATGAAAAATGAAAGTCTAACCCCATCCACTAAGTTATTCTGAAAGGGAAAGTTAAGAAGGCTGAAGTTTAGGAGGCTTAACAATCGAGGCTACAAAAGACTAGGCCAGTGTGTGCCTTGTTAATCCTTACGGATCAGGAAAGCTTCAGCTTAAGGATCTCGTCTACCTGTCTAAAGCATCTTGTGCTCTAAAAAGGAAGGACAGATATTTCACGTTTGCAGTTTCAGTGTTTTCCTAATCAAACCCACTCAAAGAATCCTTTCCCTAACTCCTCTGCTACCACCATGCCTGCAAACTCAACTTGGAAGATGAAAGCCAAGGGTCTTGGTTCACTCTTGTGTTTACAGCCATGAATACTAAAAATCTTGACAGCTGCCTTACATGTTAGTGGCACGCAACGTGTTCGCTCAGTTATAACAATTTACTAAACAGTTCGGCTGATGATCTAACATAAGCTGTTCTACAATACATCCAAAAAAAGTAAAAAACAATGAAAACGTTTCATCCTCAAAGTTCTCTGCTCCACCCTCTGATTTGTGTGCAACCACAGCACAGCTCCTTCCACTATTGCACGACATTCCAACAAGGCAGCTTTTATTCAGTTTAGTGTAGCCTACAACAGGGCCTGATCTTGTACCTCATTAGAGCTTATGAGTTTAAAAACGTAAACTTCAAAGTACTGTACCAGAAACAGAAAAAATCACGGATCCAATTTCCACCGATTCTGAATATCGAACTCGGTGTTGTTGCCTCTGCAGAATCGTAGAAATTTCATGAGTCTAAATAAATTTTAAAAGGTTATTTTTAAAATATGTTTTCAGCCAACAAGTTAGATAGATAGAAATATTCTCAAAGCATTGTCTGGACCATTAGAGATAGAACTTTAGCATAGTTGTTTAAAAAAATATTTTTTATTCCACTTGCAATAAAAAAAGTAGTAAAATGTTAATTAAACTTTTTCAGTTAATGAAATTTTGAAACATTTGCATGGGAAGTTATCAAACATCGAATGACAATTTTGCATGCATACATTCAGTTTGCCACAGGAAACTCTTGCATAATACATAAAGAAGCTCAAACATTTTACAGTCTATTTTTGTAAGATGTGCTAAAGGAGGATTTGCAGAAGTGAGGAACTTACAGTAGTGTGTTTCTATGACTCCAGTTAATTAGACTGCATTATTTTCACAGATGTCAGCATTGCATTTGGAAGATAGTTCAGAAAATCTGTATGGGACATGATTTCCTTTAAAGCCTTTCGACAGAATGCAATCCACTCAGGAAAACCAGAACATGGCAACATAATCATCTACAGAATGGAGTGGGTTTGGATACGTTTTTCAGCCTGCAAAAAGCATTTCTGCAGTATGTTCTACAGAAGCTGCTCAAACACACACATTTTAAAAATTAAATCGCTGAATCCTTTTTAGCTAATAACATGTTCTTTAACCTACACATTTAAAACATTAGCCAACCTGCCTATATAGGGAAGTGTCGTGATTTAGTGGAAGAGTACAAAATAAAGTCAGGATAGCAAGTTAACCCTGAAGGAGGCAGTAACCAGAAATGTTATGCTTCAATTGGTCTGGAAAGGGAACACTCGACGACAGCTGCTTATGAGGTATAACTACAATTTTGGAAAAACTCTCTGCTTCAAAGCCACTGCTGACAGTGAATTATTTAATGCACAAATATAAATAACAGCTATAAGAAAAGGATAGCTGCGCAGGGAAAAGAGAAACCTCATAACCAAAACTGATACAAAGCAATGCCTTTGTAAAAGAAAAGCCATCTTAGATTTGTATTCAGCTATTTCCGTATCTTTGCTCACTGGGAGTCCTTACCAACAGCAGTAGTTTTGAGTAGAGCTGGGGCTCTTATTAGTAGGAGTGAGTTATGCTGCTATAGCTGATGAGATCACTGCCCTCCGATACCTCTCACCATGTTATGCATTAAGTTGCCCTTGAAGCAGTTCCCAAGCTGGAACAGTTTACAGGCTGTTACTCCAAAAGAAGCAGGCAAATAAGAACAGGCTTTAAACTGAGGTGATTCAGGAATTACTTCAACACCATTCACCCATTTATACAGCAGAGATGGGGTAATACCTTGTCAGCCAAGCTAGCGTAAGATATCCTTGCTTGTAAATCAAAGCCCTCTTGCCTCTAAATTCTCTCCAGCTGGCATGAAATTGGTCTCAGCTGCAGGAACTAATTACAAGCTCCTTGACATACCCTTTCCCTTTACTGAGGAACACAGTCCAGGCTTCTGATATTAACAGATATAAATACACATCAGTATCTGTAAGATTCACTATTTTAAACTGAATTGCACACTTACTGAGTAATAATCTACCCCAATGTTGATACTGTATAGTAGAAAATAAAGTGTTTAGGGAGAAATTCAGAAAATTAAAAACATTTCTGATGGACTTATTCATAGTGCTAATTGAAAGCAGCATCAGTGCAGTGCAAAAATGATGAATCAGGAGGACAATCCTAAAGCAGTATAACTCAGAATAGCAGGTGGCAAGAATACTAAATAGGTACAGAAGTAACTAGGAGAAAAACCACACACACACAAAAAGAACCAGTACTATAGTGGAAAGAATTTCAGACTAATGTCACTGTTTTATCCTCAAAACCCTATATTCATTGACATTGCATAAAATATTTCCACGTATAGAATATAGGAAATGCTTCTTTCAGCACTTCTTAGTGAATCAGATGCTGCTCTTGACAAGTGGAGTTGTACCTGCAGCGCTGTACTCATAATAACTGTTGTTATCCATCTTGACTGTTCCTGCCCACCACTTTCTGTCATTTTTTTTCCAAGGGTTTAATGGCTCTGCAGTGAAATCTCAGCTGCCACCTTCTGAAAAGCTTGGAAAAAGAAAAAATGACAAATATTACCTGCCAATTAAAGAGGTGAAATGTTTAAGGCACATGGATCCATTAAAGATCTGATTAAAACCCAGGGCACTACCCAATTCTCCAAAATCTATTCAAGTGCCCACTACCACTGAACTAATTTAAGATGGCAATTAGATACCTAAATGCCTTTAAAGAATCTGCATCTGAGAGGGCTTCCTCTATAAGGCGTAACAGGGAGACCAGCATAATGAATAAATGACCTCAGAAAAGCATTCCTAAAAGCACTTAAAACGACTAAGGAACATTTGCCCTATTTTCAAAGGGCACGTTTATCACTGTGCACCTTTTACACTAAGATACTTTTGGGAAGACTGCCCCAGGCCTCCTGCCCAGCCTGGAGTGGCCCACCGTGCCGCAGGCCTGAGCACTAGCTCTTTTCATGTACGTTTGCATTTTGCTCTTCTGAAAATATTCCTGGATATCCAGCTTGGCAGGCGTTTCTATTTCTGTAAGGCTCATGCGGTGCAGCTGGGGACACTGAAGCTCCCTGGCAAAAGCGTGAGGCAGCCTGGAGGCTGGGCCTGGCCTCGCCTCACATCGCTGAGGCGCCCGCCTGGGGCACGGCGACACTGCGTGCCGTGCCGGGGCTTGGGAGAGCTGGTTTCCACGAAACCCTTGTGCCAGCTGGTTCCCAATATACGTTTTAATCGGGCCTCTCCTCATTTTAAAAACCTGGTAAGGCGCTAAAAAGAAATCCGCGGGGCCGGCCGCAAGGCGAGGCAGCGGGAGCCTTGGCGGGCGTCGGGCAGGGACAGCCCGCCCCCGCCGTGCCGCGCTGGCGGCCGTCCCGCCTCGCGCCACCTCCGGTGCCGCGGTGTCTCTCAGCCTCGCAGCTGGGCGCGGAGCCCTCCGGCATCAAGCGGCGTCGCAGAGCATGGAGCAGCTCCGTTCCCGGCACGGCCGGTGGCCGGGCCTCTCCGGGGGCCCCCCGCACGCTTCCCGCGGCCCTTAGGAGGAGCCGCGGCTGCGCCCCACCCGGGACGTGCGGCACAGCTGAAAGCAACCTTGCCTCACAGGTCTGAGGAATCAAGAGATGGCAAACAAAAACTCTCAACAACCAAATGAAGTGCACATAACCTACTGCTAAGAAAGTAATTCGGGCCTTGGTGGGAAGGGAGGAAGCACCGAAGCCGGTTGCCTTTCCTCCGGCCCGCTCGGCTCCTGTCTGCTGCTCCACGTTGCCCCGCAGCGTATGGGGACTGGCTTCTGCTGGGATGCTGCTGAAAGTCCTATCAGCTCATAAGTGTCCCCATAAAAGTCTTCCAGAAACTTGGTGTTGGCCTGAGAGACTGCTGCCGTACAAGTATGAATTGTGTGACATTCTTAGATGATAAAAAGGACCGAAAGAACAAAGATGTGGAAGGACACCAGGCAGAACAAGAGGGTGTAATAAGCAATAACGGTAATAAGTCTACTTTGGCACAGGAAAAAATCTTGAGGGAATGTTTTTAATGGACAGCTAATTCTGCAGCTGTTTCTGGGGAAGAATATTCCAAATTATTTTCTGTGATATTCTAAATATAGAAGTTACACAGTACAAAGATGTGAAAGCAAGAAACCAGCACTTTCAATGAAAGAGAAATACTGAGAATGTCGGAGCTTCTTTTTTTCATCATAGAAGAGGAAACAGTACTTCTTTTATATGGTAAAGAAGAGCTGTAGAAAAATTAAAAGTACTGAAAAAGAGCACTGATTTCCAGCTCTGTTCTTCACCCGGTATGTGCATCTAGACTCATGTCCATCTGCTGCAACCGGTATTTTTACTGAAAATCTGAGATTGTAGTAAAAGCTTTTCCTTTTTAAACTCTTTTTAGAGCATTTTAAAATAGAAGAAAGCAACCTCATTTATATATTAAAAGTGATACATTTAAATAGCAAATTGTCTGGCTTGCTTGGAAATAATTAGACATCTTAGTGATTTAAGATGATTCTTCTTTTTGTTTCAGACAAATAAGTGGATTCACATCTGATTATTTCCTACTTCTGTTGGTCAAATGCACCTGAGTTACAGTTACCCCTCACTGCAAGGGTATGGAAATGTCATGCTACTTTTGATAGTAAGTCAAATATTTCTAATACTGAATTTTTAAATTTCTGTGGAGTATAAACGTGAAAGCAAATTAAAATAGCGGATGTACGAGGTATCCTGGCTGCAGTGTTCTGGAGAGCTGTGATGGGACCAACAAACTGTGAAAGCTGTTTCCTGTAACACAGTGGAGCCACGTGCTCTGACTGCATACAAAAATCAGGGAGTTAAGAACATCAGGAATTATTTTAAAATACAATTATAAAATAATAAGGGAGTTTATGACGAGAATTGATGATCCTGCTGGTATCTGCCAATGTGAAGTTTGAATTCATGCACACTATGAATGAGTTTGTGTTTCAGTACTAGAGAAATCCCAGCGGTAAAGAGTAGGAACTGTTTTGTTGTAGTGGTTATACTTGATTCATAACACTATAGTGTATCTGAATTCATATTTTGGAATATGTCTAATATGTACATGCATTAATTGAATTACAACAATTCCGATGGAGAAAAAATAGGAGGGAATAGAATGGAATAAAAAGACGATTCACAATGTAAATATCTTTAACACGTGAGTAGATTTTTGTTTTCTTCAGTGTAATACTATTAGAAATGTATGGTACATAAAAGAAAGGATAAATTATTACATTTTTAAAAAATTACAGAGAAATTTAAACACTGGATTTAGGCTCCTGGGATACCAGCAGATGCCTTTTTCCCCTATAGCCGTTTATTGTACATGAAGTTGGACACCCCCCACGCCCCAACTCAAAATACTCACTTGACAGGCATCAAAGTACGATGATGGGTAAGTGCAGGACAATGAGAAAAACCCAAAACCTTAACAGGAACTGCTTCCTGTCAGTATTTTGACTTCAGTTGTTATATTTTAACTTGTGTAAATTCTGTGTATCTTAATTTCAGTTGGCAAAAAGTTATACCGGAAACTTAACAATATATTTCTGCCTGTCATTACATTTGACGATAGTTCACATTTGAAATAAAAATAAGATTCCTTTTGAGTTAGAAAGTTCTGAGGGGAACGGACCCCACTGCCTCCTGTGTAAGAGCCACCTTGGCCTAACACTCATCTGGTCCAAGTCTTATGCAATGGAACGTGCTGAGCCCCTGCGCTAGGAACTGCTCAAGGGATGGTTCTGGTAGCAGTTTGTTTTGCAATGCCATTTGAGTCCGAATCTCACTTGACTTTCTCTTTTTATGAGCCTAATGTCAGAAGGCCAATTAAATAGAGCTTGGACTCGAAGAAAATAGGATTTTCTGGATTGCGCATTCTTCAGAGCATTCTTCTCCCCAGTAGTTTCCCTTCCAAAAAGTGACTTTGAGGGATCCTGTGCTACCTGATGCTATGAGCTAAATTTATTTTACTACTGCCTCTGCTGTGACAGTTTCTGACATTTTGCTAGTCTTAGCTTTAAATCTGAAAAGCATTCCTTTTCCACATACCTATGTGGTGCATTTCACATACAGGTGAAGCTGCAAGAGAGAGAAAGAATAGGGCTGTGTCTGGCAGCATATCAAGTAACTCCTGGGAGCAGAGCAGAGAACCTCATTTAGGCAGGAATAGAAAGATCTTGGGATTAGAACTCCCATATGATGAAGATAATGGCTTAAGCATTTGGATGAATAACTAATTTATGACAAGGCAAAATCTTTCCTCAAATTAGTGTTTCTCTGTGCTTTCCTGGGCCATATCCTGTATGTTCTAAATCAGCACCATTTTTTGATTTCGTAGGGCAGTTGCATAGGTATCTTCCTTCTCTATAGATTTTTATATGAGAACTGATTGTTGATCTTCACACACATCACCTGTCTTGTTCTCCAATGACATGATCCAAGAAAAAGTAGTTATTTCCTTTTAGAGGAGAAAAAGGAGTGAAGGTCCACTAAACGGATAGAAGAAAGTAACACTTTTTTTGCAATTTACAGAGCACAAATAAAAATTGATGGCAGCAGTCCACAAGTTCAATGAAGTACAATGACTCAGCATTTAAGTTACACGCAGGATTTATTATTTTCTGTCATACAGAAATCAACTAATAATCTTCAGCATGTAGCACGGGGAAGAAAACTTGTGGGACTATGCAATTGTACAGAGATTCTGGAAACAAAAGACTGTGTTCACAAGGAGTCATTTGGAAATAAGGTTCCTTAGGCCCCAGCTAATTATCTAGGTTTGAAAAGCAAGTGCGTGAAAACATGCAAGCATTCAGTTTGAGAGCTTAACATCCCCCTTCACCTTCCCAAAGACTGAGAGGTCAAAATATTCTAGGACCATAAAGCCATGGACTACACTTAGTGACTCAAACTTTTCCCCAAATGCATCCCATTATACATACATAGGATTAATCTTGATGACTAGAACACGATAATCCAGAAAATAGAGATTGACGTTTCCTTCTCTGCCACAAAGATACAGGAGTACATTTTGTTACAGGTAGGAAATTTGACTTATAGGTGGGTCTCATGTTCATGGACATGAAGATTACCTCATTTTATGAAGGTAACAGGAAGTTTTTTACACTACCTACACTGAATCTGGCATGTACATATGGTTTGTCCTATTTATACTGATCTTAAGCACGTTGATATAATTCTGCTGAGAGGCAGGATGCCATGCCACACTTAGAAGAGGGTTATTTAAAAAAAAAAGTGAAGAACTGAAATGATTTCATTAAACACAAGTGTAAGAAAATCACACAAATGACTAAATAAGGATTGCATAAATGAGGATGCTGTAGATTTAATTAATTTGGTGAGATCAGTCTCGAAACTGGCTTATATAGTTAGAGAGTAAGTTATGTGAGCCAAAATTTTTACTCAGGTTACCAGTCTTTCTGTTCAGACACTTAAAAATACCCTGATTTTTATAAATGTGGATCTGATATCACTCTCACTAATTTCAGTGGGAGCTGAGAAAAAGTCAGAGTCACTTCTACTTGTGTGCATAAATATAAAACCTGATGGACTAGCTGGGTAGTTGGGCTCAGTCCCCAAATTTGTACATGTGCCTCTGTTTAGGTTCACCAGAACATTCATTCACTCTAATCCAGTTAAGTGTCATCTTCTGTTAGCATACGAAAACTATTTTGACCATCAATGTCCTTGTTAAATATATCTAGTTACTGAGTTATATTCAACACCCCCCCAAGATACTGAGGCTTCAGTTATCGAAGATCTGATCAGTATTCATATTTTACTGTGCAGTAGCGAAAGATCTTTTGTTGCACGTATTACAAAAAGTTAGACTTCTTAGGACTTGATTTCTCTAATGGAACAGTCTTCTGAGCTGGGAACTTCAGCAATAAATCAAGGAGAACAGGGAAGCAACTTAATGGAATTCCATTATTAATTATTTCGTACTTTAACTGTGTCCAGATGGTTCATCAGTATTAGAACCTCATTAAGTTGAGTACCATATAAAAACACAAGTGTGCACAGTGCCTGCCCCCAGTGCCAGTTCCATTTCACTTTCTGAATAGTGAATGTTAACCTGAAAGCCAATTGCAAATGTTTAAGTGGATTCACTCCCATGTTTGCAGAACTGTGGCCTAAACAGGTGTGAGTGCATGCATGCACGCACGGTATAGCTTCTTCAGTTATTAGTTACCAAAGGTAAAAAAAAAATAAAAAATCAAAACCAGTATTTTTCCCCAATTGATACCTACTTTTTATATAAATCACTTTTCTCTGTTACAGGTTTAGTTTCCTTAAACACATGTAGTAGTTGTCGATAGGAAGCTTGGTTTTAAATTAGCCAAAGAACAGATTTGAGCTGCAATTTTTTCCAAACTTGAACACATTAAAGCTTATTTTTAAAAAATAGCTTATATAGCTTGTGTTCAAGAGAGAGCGCTGAAAACCAGCATGGATTTTCTGCAAGAGATGAAAGCTTCTAATTATATTGGCTTTCGAATCTAAAAGCCCATTTCCATGGAATCATCTGTTGTAACAAAGCTGCTACTTCTCATTCTGTCTTTTGTCCTCAGTTCCTGTGTAGTCCCAGCAAGAATGTCATCAATCAATGTACAAGTGTTAAATCACCCAGTCATGAAATATTAACAGAATGCATACAATTATGACTCCTAAATTGCAGTCTTTCTAGCTGTAATTTATCACATCTACAATTGTACAATGTTATTAGTAGAGTAAAACTAGAAAACTATCAAATAGATGTATTGGAAAAATAGCATTTCTAGTACATGCATTTAATATAGGTAAGCCCTGAACCTGCTTCAGCTGAGGTCAACAGGAGTTTTTCCTTTGATGTTAGTGGAAGCAAAATAATGACTTCTTAAACATCTTGGTTCTGAGCAACAGATGAACAACATAATAGCAGTTCTTAATTCCTTCATGCAAAGGTTTAGATTTTCTGGAGCAAAGTAGAATGAGCATGCTACTAATTATTTTCTAGATCACAATAATATATATTCAAAGTTTTAAAATAGTCTCCTGCAATCTGTACCTAGAACAGGTGTGTTAATTTTTTTTTTGTACGTATTCCCTAAAAGAAACTGAGATAGACAATGCTAGGGGAACAGATCCTATGGACAGTCTTTGTGTGAGAAACACGGGAAGTTCTCTTGCCTACTAGTTCCTCCAAAATAATAATAAAATTTGCAAACTCAAAAATTCAGTGTAATTTTGAAATAATTTAAAACCTTAAAAAGTGTGGTATAAGATTATTAAAGGTCTACAGTTCCGTCACACATCATCCAGAACTTAAAAATATAGCAAGCAAGCCATATTTCTCGTACTTCATTACTAATCTTTTCCAGCAATACCCATAGTAGTTTTATTATAATATTTTTTATCTCAAATAACTATTTCCTGTGAGCACCATGTTCCTGTCTGCTGACTTTATTACCATTTTACATGCTATGGACCTTGATACGGCTCTAGCAACCTGATCCAACTTTGAAGTGACCCCTGCTTTTAGCAGGAGGTTGGACTAGAGACCTTTGGAGGTTCCTTCAAGCCTGCGTTTTTCTGTAATTCTATGATTTTTCTGCAATTTTTCTGTAATTCTATGATTCTTCAAGTTTTTCTAAACGAAAAATGATGAATATATGGAGTGTGCTTTCCACTACCCCTACCACAAAAGCAGATGGTTGTCTTTTCTTATGCTTTTATCTGATCACTTGTGGTAGCAGCCCAGACTGTCTGCTGATCTCATTTCATGCATACTTCTCTCTCCTGATCTTCACTTTAGGTCTCAGTCTCCTCATTTCTTTTGCTACATTATATAAATATGATATAATCTCATGCCTTTAAAAACCAAACCAAAATATATTATTAACTGATGTGCTTTTCTAACTGTTGCCTCTCTCTAAATGGTTAAGCTCAGTTTCCTTCTTGCCGTTCCGTCATACTCTACCAAACTGGCATCTGCCTGCCTTTCATTCTGAGGAAGCCAAAATCTCATTTTGATCACAGTCCTTAAGAACGTGTTCTTAACCAGCCTCAAAACTGCTATTTTATACTCGTCTGTCTTGTGGGCCATCTTCAATGAAGCCAACGGTGCTTTTTCCCTTATATCCTGTCATCCTCATTTGACTCCTGTCACCATCTTTCTTTATTTCCTTTGCTTCCCTAGTTGTTTTTTTGAGCAGATCATTTGGAAGAACCTCCACTTTCCTCAGTTTCCTGTAGTGGTCCAAGTGTTTGGGCCTCAGTTTCCTTCTCTTTTCCCTCCACAATATGTCTGTCAGTGATTTATTCCACAAATACTATTTTAGCTAGCATCTATATGTGAAAAACCTGCAGAGCTGCTTCTCCAGTCCAGACTAGACTCTAATTTTCCACGCAAAAAGGGTAATTATGCCTATTAACATCACCTTTTGGAGGTCTAGCCTATTTTAAACTTAATACATCCATACACTTAAAACATCCTTCCTTATTTTTCACTTTCATAACATGTCATTCAGGGTAGGCAAAACCAGGGTCATTATCTTAAACTCTGCTTTCCGAGTCCTCTCCTCTAAATTTCACTGATAGTTCACTAAATTTCTTGTTACTACCTGTAGGATACAGAAATCTTTACCCATTCACATAACGATCTCATGTAAGCTGTCAGTATCACCTGTTGACTGCAACATTGTCTTCTCAGGCTTTGACAAAGCAATTTCACTGCTCTTACTCATTCAACATCATACTACTGCAAAGGTAAGTTCTTAAACATTATTTTGACTATGCCATCTCTTTCTTTAGTTTCTTCACTGATGCCCTTTCACTGTTTCATCAGATGTACATACCTTGTCTTTACTTTAGAGGTCATTCAGGACCTCTTAATCACTATTCACTTGGAGCCCACGACACTAGCTTTGATTGTTTGTATATGAAGTCTTCAAACAAACCTTTGTCCATTCTCTCATGTTTTGGAGAAGAGGCTGATACAGTGGCAAAATCACTGTCAGGAGGCATAAGCAGGACTCCAGAGAACTCAAGTGACTGATACTATTAAACAGATAGCCACATACACCTGCTTAAAGCTTGAGCATCCTCCTGAATGAGGAGAGACTACTAAACAAGGTCAAACAGGAACAGAGTTTAGATGACACACAGGGCTGGTCAGGAACATAGATCCTTACAGCTCCCTCCTCATTACCCAGCCTCCAAATCTCACCCTCCGATTTCCCCTTCTCATAATGCATACAGAATAAAAAAATGACAATATTTAAACTGATGGTGTACTGAAACCATTGCTAATCAGCTAGACAAATATTGACACTCATTTTACCTTCCCATCCATGGTTTTTTTGTCTTTTGTCTTAACTTGGATTATAACCACTCTGTGGGAAGTCCTTCTGTTTGTTCTGTGTTTGTACAATGTCTAGCCAGGGGAATGCTGGTCTGATTAAGCCTTACAGACACTCTGGTAACACGAATTAAAAACAATACCACTTTCCATTCCTGCTACTTCTACAGAGACTATTTGGCTGTGGGAAGCTGAATTCTATGGCTGCGTATGTACCAACTGAACAATACACCAAATCCTAATCACTGTTCTACTGCAAAACTATTAAAGGAATTGCAACAACATCACTGGGCAGTTGAAGACAGAAGCTAATTTAATTTTCATACAACTGGAAAAGTAAATGCAAAGGAAAAAAACAATTAAAAAACCCTATACATGATTGTATTTCATATGATGAACATGGAACTTCGTGTGCCGCTTTCCAGTGTTACTTTTTCAATTCAGTATTAAGTTAAAAATATGGGTAAAGCAAAAAATAGACAAAAGGGACCCTTCTTTCACTTTTCCTAATCCTTGATCATCATCTTTCCATCATTTCGTTTAACATGTGAATGCCCACTACCAGAATATCATCAGGATTTTAAAGTTGATTAAACTTTATTTTAAACAACCTTTACATTAGTCTTTTACATGGAAATTGAGAAAACACCATTCCTCAGCCTTCTGTAAGAGCTTCTCTAGAGTTTCAGCTTTTACTATGGCTAATACTATAGTATAGTTCTTCATCCAAAAGACTACCCACTGTCAATATACCTTGTAAACTTGAAGGTGAAAAATGGGTTTTCTTGATGATTTGCACCTCTAAAGGTTCTTCTGACTCACCCAATGTGAAGACTGGGGTAAATACAGCATATTACATTTAAAATGTTTTTAATTATGTCTCAGACTATTTATGCTGCTAAAAGCTAAAAGAGTAGGGGAAAGATTTTTATTATGAGACTGAACATCTTCCTTCCATGAGTTTCGAGTCCTTCATTGACATAAAGAGAAAGGAAGGCTTTCCTTTTTTTTTCCCCTGCCTTGATATTAAAGAATGAGATAAAATTCTTCCTCCGTTTAATTTGGGGAAAATAAAACATGACTTTTACTTCTGTATCAGAAGTTCAACAGAGTAGCTTTCTAAATAAACTATTTTGCCTCAGAGCTCTTTATTATGTCAAGTCCAAAGATAAGACAAGTCATAACTTCATCAGTCATATGCTGGGGCAACTTCATATTTCCACACAACTGAGAGTTTCTGACTACAAACAAAAAAAACGAAGTTTCTAAAGAAAATTAAGATGCACTGTTGGAATTGTGCAAAAGCTTGCAAAACTGACCATATTATCAGTGGTTACAGCTAGCTTAAGTTGTGCACTTATCTTAAATAGTTTTAACAAAAAAAAAGTTAGTAGCCTTTTAACTGCCATATGGCACCCTCTTCTGAAGGCACTTCTGTTAATGACTAAGAGGAGGTAGAATACTTCCTGATTAAATTTTAAGCTGCATGAGAGACAAGCCCTACTATTTCCATAATGCAGATACCTTAGAGGGCCTAACCTTAGCAGGGAAAAACCCCTGTATGTTTCAGGAGGAGTTCTGACTTGGTAAGAATTACAAGTAGTTTCTCACTCCCTTCCTCCCCCATCAAATCAGAAAAGACAATAAACAGTCCTATCCACACCCAAATTAATAGCCAAAAGCAGCAGAATGAGCAGTACTGAGAAGTATATCCTATTTCACTCTTAGTCAGAAGAATGGTTATGTTGACATTTAGTCTCAATATAAAAGCTACACTAGAGATATTAATGAAGATGCAAGAATCCCGTTACCCCTCCAAAAATGTAGTAGCTGTGAGAACAAACCAAATTCCTGAGAATCTTGCTATGCCTCAGACAGCATCAGAAGGTTGCAAGTGTAATGAATTGAAGCCTGAAGGTAATTCTAGTCAATGTCAGACTTCTGATGTAACACTGACCACGACTTCAGACTGAGATATACTTTTGGAGATACCAGACATACTGGTTTTTAGAACAGGGGCAGCATTCTACCAGCTCCTCTGAATTCATGCACTATGCCATTAAAAATATTTACTTAAATACGTGCATTTCCAAGAAAGAAACTGCTCTTCCTATAGCACAGACCCTCTGAAGTCTTATATTTAAAGGAAAGACAATTTGAAAAATTTATTGAAAACTTCTAAACAAAGCAAACCAAAAATACAAAAATCAAATCTGGAAGAAACAGATGAAACAAGCTGCTCATATTAATAAGGCCCAAGGCAGATTCATATTGAAACATTTTCTTTGAACATAAGTATATGTTTCCATCATTTAAAGCAGCGTTGGCACACATCACCTTTTGACACAACCATTCTGAATCTTTATTGTTGTAAAATGAAGTCACCATATAGAGAGGGGTTAAAAAAGGAGGGGAATAGCTCTACTAATTGTGCAGTCATCTTTCAATTCTTGCTCAATGAGAATATTAAATGTCAGAAAGGAAGATAAAATGGAGGGTGGAAACAAGATTTTTCTTTCATGTCATCTAATTTTTCTAACAATTCTAGAAAATACATGCTCGAAAGTTCATTTTTAGAAAAGACATACATTTAAGTCTTGAAAAATTATTGTACTTGTGATTAAATCTAGATTATAAATTAACATATTTACCTCATTATATCAGAAAGATTGCCTCAGTATCAAGAATTGCTCGTTCTTGACTGATGCAGTATTTCATTATTGTACGGAAACAACTCATCAAAAATAGATTTGGGGAATGGGTTGGAGTTCAGTTGCAAACATTTGATCACCTTAATGATGGGTTTCCAGTTCAAGAATTGTCCATTCCCCTTGAGGGGATGAACAGTCTTCAGATGAAAAGCTTGCCACTGTAATGCTTGCTGAAGAATCATCAAGCGGAGACATTAGTTCAGTCCACCTACTGAATGTGTCAACTTGTGATGTACCCTGAGGATTCGAACCATCTCGTGCCAGAAACAGTGTCTGATTGATGAGACATTGTGCTAAGTTAAGGTCTTCAGGAACAGAGTTTTTGAAACCTATATTTGAGTCCTGCTCAGATAACAATTGCCTGAGAAGAGTCCAGTCCTGTTCTGCAAACTGCTGATCTTCAAAATCGACATCTAGAACTGCTGCTTCTGAATCCATCCTCTGCTCAATTGCTTCTCCAACATCCATCTCATATATTGGAGAAAGGGTTTTTGAAGGCCGATGCTCATACATGCAGGTTTGTGCCATTGTGTCATAATCATCTATGTCTCCTGAAATAATTCACAATACTGTACAATGTAAAAATTGCAGATGATCCTCCCCTCAGGGCTGTGTAGAGCAAAATTTAACTCATTCAGGAAGGACAATCCAACCAGGTTAAAAAAAAAAGGGGGGGATGGAGGGTTATACAAAATTGACAAAATTTGAGGCATTTATTTCCTATATAAAAAACAAAGTATGATTTATAAATTAAGTTAAAGCAGCAATCACCACTGGTAATTAACAATAACCTCCATAATTAAGCTTCTGATACAGAAAATGACAATGTAAATATACACTTAATGCACATGAAATTTCTCATTTACTACATAAATTAAATTTAGACCAGGAGGTGCATGGAGGGAATTAATAGAGAATGATTACTGAATGGTGACTTAAGCTATGTCAGCTTAGAAGAGAATTAAAACCAAAATTGTTTATCCACAGGCTTATTTCTACACTGCACATGCAAGGGCAGCTGCAGGCAAGGGCAAGCAAACTGAAAAAAAATAGTACAACTTTTAATGTCTTCTTGTTCTGTGGTCTGGCTGAACATAGATCATCATCAGCATTTCATTACTCTTGAATACACAATAGTTGTAATCAACACTATTGTATATTTTTGATGGCATAAACAGACTGAATTACTGGTATAAAGAAGACAAAACACAAAACTAGACAAGTATTCATCTAGCTACATGAAACAAGTTAGAACTTTTCTGTATATAAGCATTAGTTCTACGTATAATCTCTCTTTTAGGAAATAAGCTTTTACTGGTAAAATTTAGAATTTTAGACATCTCATAAGCTCTAAATCAGAGTTCAAACCCGCTCCCACTGATGTATATGGCAAATATTCAGTTATATTCAGTGGGAGAAGGATCCAAATTTGTGTATAATATATAAATAAATTACAACAATAATGCATATAGCTGTTCAGGTAAACAGTTCAGTGCGCTTTAGTTAAGATTATTACTGTAGTTATTGCACATCCCATTCAGACATACTATATGTTGTCAAGCAGACAAAACAAATACTAAGATTCCATCAAAAGCTGATGCTGTCAATGTTAGATTGGATCAAAAATAACTGAAGTACAGACAACTGCATCCAATCTTTCTTTTAGCATTACATAAAATATCTTTTCTTGTAGGCAAGTTTCTCATTGAACAGCAGGGTATTGACGGATATTTCAAACAGACAAGCATTCTCTACCCAAGTGAAATACTTAAAAATATTTAAATTTAATATAGTTTCAGCCAAAATTACTTCAGTTCAGTATTCAATCCCAGACAAATTGCCAAAGCTTTCCCTATTAATTTGTTTTTGAATGACTGAATGTTTCTATTTCTGTACATTACCTGGAAGTAAATCAGTATTAGCGCATTCAGTAGTTGCTGGTTGACTGTCTCTCACTTGACCTTCCTGAGTCAGTATCTGATTCTTACTGGCTTCTACAGGTTTTGCGGAGTTGCTCTTTTGCACATCAGAATTAGTTTCTCTCTGATGAAGATCCAAATGACATGGTCTTTCTTGAGATTTTGCATCATTGTCTAAGTATTTATTGCACTGGTGAAATTCACTAGCCACCTCATTCTTCATATTTACTTTCTGTTTTTCTCCTGGACACGAACTAGCTGCTGAATAGACTTTCTCTGGGCAATTTTGTTCAGTCATTGAAGCACCTTGATTCTCCTTCCCTGGGATTTCAGTGCCATGAAGATGTTGGAGAGAACTTTCACTTTTATCCGATCTATTGTCTCTATCCTTACGCTGTTTGCAATCCAGGAATCCATCTTCAATTTCCAGTGAGTATCTTGAATAAAAAGTCTTTCCATGGTGCTCTTGAGAAACACTATCAAATACTTCTGAAGGAGTAAGAGAATCTATTGAATGCTGACGTGAAGTTTGAGTTTCCACTCTATCATCAGATCCCAGTTCTTCGCATTCATCTACTGAAAGTAAAACAGATCGTTTGAAATTTTTAGTTTTAGAAAACTCTTGACTTGCAGTATCATTTTCTGTTGCATCTTCAAAAGCTAAATTATCAATTCCTTGGAACTGCTGAGTAGGAACATTTGATGGAGGAAAGTTTTCTGCAACATTCTCTGCTTCAGATCTGTCATCTTCTGTTTCATCAGCAGAAGAAGAAACTTGGTCTGCTTCCTGAGTAAACTGTGCATTGCCAAAAGTAGAACTTTTGCTTTCTCTAGTATTGGTCCTTGCACTTTCTTGATGGGACCAAATTTCTGGTCTTTTTCTTGGTATTTCATCATCACTCGTTGAATTAACACGGAAGAGATCAGAACCCTCTTTTTTCATTTTCACTTCTATTCTTAGGCTGCTGTCATAAATTTTTAATTCCTCAGGTGTACTTGTGTCACTGCTGCTTCTTCCAAGAAAATCGTGGCATAACGTAGTGCTGCATTTAGAAATCCCTCTTTCATTGGATCCTTCATCATCCTGAGAGCCTCCGGCATCATAATCTTCTGATCTTGGTTTTATATCATCAGAGGATGTGGTTGCACTGCCAGTATCTGATTCAGGACTCTCTTTTGGATCTAGTGCACCAGTACTCCAGTGGTCCACGAAGGGAATTTCTGCATTTTCGTGGTTTTCTGGCATTTCTGTAGGATCTATAGGCTCTGTGTAACTAGGTGAACATTTTTCTGTTATTTGTTCTGTGGAACATTCTGAAACATCATCTAAATCTGCTGTAACTGATTTGTATTCAGTCAAGGCTGATGTATCACGCAGCTCATCAGCTGTAAGAAGTCCCTCCATATGAATCTGAGGAAATGATGTCTCATCCTCTTTATTGGTTATCGTTCTGGAAAAGCTTGGTAAAGCATCTTCACCGTAATTAAGACCTGTTTCAGAGTTTAATTTCTCACTTTGTTCAGTACAGGCTTTTGTTGCTTTTGAATGTTTCACTAGTTCTCCTGAAGCAGTAGCCTTTTGATTGGTTTCCTTGGAAAAGTCTGAGTATCCATCACTGGAAGACTCTGCATGACAGTGAGATTCAGCTGTATTATCATCTTTCTCTGTATCTTCAATCTGTTTAATTCCAGTCTGATCTCCACAGATCTGTCTTGCTTCCATTTCATTTTGCAGTGAAACGTGCAGTTTAGAAAGTGTTTCTTCTGTAATTAGAGGAGGAGAAGATTCGGACTGTATTTTGTATTCCGCATTTTCAGAAGGATCTGATAATTTTTGTTTATTGGGTTGACAGGACGCCAGCAGTTTATCTTCGCTGCTACTTTCCATCACAGATTTTAAAGATTCACTTTGCTTTGCAGAATAGCATTCATTATTGTCATGAAGCTGACCTGCCACAGCACCAGCCGTGGTTTTTTCAAGTTTCTGTCCTGAACTTCTGTGCTCAGAGATGTGCACATTCTTCTGGACAACAGGGGAGTCACTCCTTGAGTGTTTTTGGGCAGAGGACTGAGATTTTAATACAGATTGCCCAGCTGTTTTTGGTTTTGGGTCTTTATTGTTCATAATCTCAGTATGCTTTGACGGAGGCAGAGTTTTAGGTGTTATTTTTGCAGTGGCTTTTGCTACAGGTGTTTGCGACTGCTTAACACTCTTCTTCTTGGCTGAAGGATGTTTTTCTGAGAATGTTGTCTGAGCCAGATGTTGTAACACATTTTTTTCTTCGTTATGTTTTGGAGACATTCCTGATTTCAGTGAATTTGGCGATTCCCCCTGAGGTCCTAACAAACCATAAGAAAAAGACTATAAAGACTGTATATGCTAGTCAAAATACATTCACCAAATTTATGTTAGTGTTCATTTATGTTGAGAAGCAAGTTACTCAACTTTTTATGTAACTGAAGTATTTAAGGCTTGTTAAAGAATTAAGATCTCAAAACAAATACTAGACCAAAATACCATCCTGCATTTACATGCCATCTTCAAAACTAAAGCACACTTTATAGACTATACACATCAAAGAATTACTTCAACCTGTAACTGAAGTAGTCATCCTGCAGTAGCAAGCAGCAGCTATCTAACAGTGCACAGAAACACTGCACAGCAGCTTAGCACAGGAAGTGATGAGTACTGTATTCAATTTATATTGTGGAGGAAATGAAAGTAGGCAGAAAATAATTACATTAGTTATAATGTGATTAGAATACCAGAATTAATATCCCTGCTCAGTCAGAAAATACTGCAAGATCTTTAATGACCACAAATTGACAGGACCTGTGTTTTCTATATCATAATGCATTTAAGATAATATAACTTGAATATTCTTTCCCCTCCCAATAAGTGCCAAGTCCAAATGGGATTAAAAAGAGCTCCATCCTTAACACTTTGTTTCTTTATAAAGCAGGGTTTCCTCTCCATGGTCGACAATGTCATTTCCCACACTTGATATAAATAGCTGTTGAAATCAAGTTCTCCATGGTACAACATCATTTCCCACACTTGATTTCAACAGCTATTTATATCAAGTATTCATTTGTGGGGTAGGTCAGTATCAGTAGTGCTACCCCTAGGGGGCATCACCAAAAAAGGGGTGCATAAACTAACAGTTCATAAAGAAGTCTTCAGTCCAGATCTTTGATGCATATTATAAATGCTTGACCTACAGAATTTCTGTTGAACTCAGTCGTGGTTCCAAGTGCAGAAGTGCAGGGGATCAGCAAATAAAAGATTCATTTGTGGGGTAGGTCAGTATCAGTAGTGCTACCCCTAGGGGGCATCACCAAAAAAGGGGTGCATAAACTAACAGTTCATAAAGAAGTCTTCAGTCCAGATCTTTGATGCATATTATAAATGCTTGACCTACAGAATTTCTGTTGAACTCAGTCGTGGTTCCAAGTGCAGAAGTGCAGGGGATCAGCAAATAAAAGACTCTGCAAAGCAGATTAAAAAAGCAGAAGAAAACACCAATTGGCAGTGAAGACCATCTTTTAAGTATTTTGAAGTTGACACACATTCATTTGCATTTTACAGCTTAGGATTGTCACCAAAAGTGAAATATGGAAAATAAACAGAATTGTTCAGAAGATTTTGCCAAATGCTTGCGCTGAAGGAAAAAAAAAAAAAGACAAAGCTTTGCATAATAATGGCAGCCATTTCATTGCTGTACGAAACTTTACCTTGGTTCTTGGGAGAACTGGTAGGTGTGTTTTGAACCTTTTGCTGTGCTGCAGAATTGCTACTCACATTCCCTTTTTTCTTTAGAACAGCTTGTACATTCTGTTCATTACACCCTTTTCCAGTTGATTTTTTTGTCAGACTGCAAAGAAATTATTACATCCATTATTTCCAAGCTTAAGATCTAGCAATGTTTAATTAAATTTAAACAACCAATGTGTTTTAATATGCACACATATACAAACATTGCAAATGCAACCTAAAAGGTATATTTTTTGAAAACAAAACCTACATGTGTGTGTATATATATGTTTTTATATATATACACATAAATGACCCATTTCACAATTTCACAGTGCTTCAGCTGTCTTCCTGTCCAGTTTAATCTAAGCTATCCCAGAAACGTAAGTTTACAACACCTTGTGTAGTCATTAACTGTTCCAGTGTGCAGAATTCTGAATGACCTATAACAATTTTAAAATGATTAGCATGAAACAATCCAACACAAAAGCCAAACCAATCTTATCTTTACAGCCATGTTTCCAATAGCTAACTCAAATTGTTTTGCTAATAACATGCAACAGACAACCATTCTCAGATTAAAAAGAACATGTTGACTTAACAGTAAATTTAATAGTTCACCTGAAACTTTTTTCACAAACATACACACACACACACGTAAAGCACATACTGATTTGTAACATACCTGCTTGTTGTGACATTAGCCTCAAGCTCAGTCTTTTTTTTTTTGTTGGTGACTCCATTTGATGTCTTCACGTATGGCTTTGTTTTCACTATTGTAAAGTAAATTCAAAGTTAATTATAGGGGGAAATGCATTGCATATAAGTACTGAAAAAATTCTAATATATAAAAAAATCAACTATTGAAAACAGCATAAACTTGTAAAACTTTTACTAGTTTATATGGCTATCAGTTGATTATATAATAAGGTCAATTAAGAGGAGAAATTTAATATTCTTATCTCAAGTTAATATTCATTTACAGGGGAAGAAGGTGACTCTTATCAATCTATAGTAGATTTTTTTAAAGCTTCCCAGGCTGGTTTTCAGTGTATGACCAGCCTGGGACAAACCAGAAAGGGACTTAAAAAAAAATAATAAAAAAAAAATTACCAGTCTCTTTTTTCCCTTCCTCTACCAATTTATCCTCTTTGGGTTCCTCGGTCTGTTCACTGGCAGTCTGGATATCTATGCTTGAGTTTGACTTGCTGGAAGTTCCCGCCACAGTCACTAAGGAGGGAGATTCCTTCCCTGTGGTTTTTTTCAATGGTTTTGTTTTGATCTGCGCACTTGAGGTTACTGTCAGCACTTTAGGTCTGGCACCTGCAATTTTTCCTTCGTGGTTCTTTAGTCCTTTGCCACTTCCTGAATTTTTTTGTCCACTTGCAGATGATGCCTTTTCTATATCTTGCTTGGTAAGCATGCTTTCAGCCTTCACATTTCCATTATTTTCTATTTTTGTCTTTATAACAGCTCTAGCCTTTGGTGAAGCAGCTTTTTCCCCAGGTTTTGAATCCTTAGTAATCTTGGAAACTATTTTTTTGCCATCTTTCCCCTTTACATCCTCATGCTTTGAAGCCTTATTAACAGTGTTTCTATTGGTGCTTGATGTATGTCCAGATGCTCCTAATCCATCAGATTTCATTTTATCCTGATTAGTGGAAGAATCTCCCCAGCAATCTTTCTTGCCGTGTTCTGTCCAGGAAGTATCCCTTATACCAATAGATTTGTTTAGCTAGAAAAAAAAGCGTCAGGAAAAAACAAAAAAAACCCCCAGAAGACATTTATAACACCAAACTACCCATAATCTTTAATTTCTGAAACACAGCTACTTTTTAAGTAGTACATGAATCCAAAGCAACAAAATGCAGCATAGAAATAATTTTTAAAAAATTATATTTTAGCTCAGATTGCTGGCTTTCAAAGATAAAAGTACCAGAAATAGAGTGCCTAGTAAATCTTATGTGAAATACTGCTCTATATAGAGGATATAGAAATAACGTAGGTAGGGTTTCACTTTAACTTTGGACAAATTACTCTCTAATATTTATTTGTATTATAGAGTCTGCTGAAGTAAGAAAACTTTTTTTGAGTTACATGTGCATATTTTCCAAAGAGGAATAAAGACTAGGAATTATTACAAACATAAAAACAAAAATTAATTTATAATACTTCTGATGTTTTTAACCATTACCAACAGTGTATCCACCAGATAAGTGACAATATTCATTCTCTCTCTCAGGTAAAGATACAAACTGGAACACAGAGAATTAAGTGCATTAAATGGAATCTTTGTGAAACCAGTGTCATTGCAATGTATCCAAGACTCTCAAATCATGTGAAACCCATTCTGTTTTTCTACCAAATAATAATGTAGTTTTGAGTGTGAGTCTCAGTAGAAGAGTTGTTGAGGGCACTAAAAAAATACTTTTTGAGGGCAGCGAGCGTAACAGACTCAGTGCTGTGGTGGCTTGTGATAATAGCAGAGATTCATTAGCTCAGTAGCAAACCATTTGCTCTGGGAAACAGATCAGTTTCATTACATAGCAACAGGGGAATGCGAGATTCTGAACACAAATTCCTGTCTTTTATTTGAGCTTATCTGTTTGAAAGCGTAGCAGAGCATAGGCTGAGTCCTAAGATGTTTCCAGTAATGGACATTACTGATTCTGCAGAAATAACAGTTCACCAAAAAACCACAGATTTTTCAAAAGCAAGTTCCAATAAATAATATGACAAATTAATATTCAGTTTAAAACACAATGAAAATAGTTTTGTTTGCAAGCTTCTGAGTATTTTTAATGTTTGGATATAAATGTTTAGCTGAGAACTAGTGAATACAGGTTTTTTGCCAAGTCTTCGGTCATCACCCTTGTCAAATGCAGCTGTAAAAGGAACAAGCAGTTTCTTTACTATTTAGCAGGAAAAAAGGGAGACAGAAAACAATCAGCCTACTCAATTAACATCATCAGAAATCAGTTCTTTGGGTCCTGTAAATTATTCTAGGAAGGCTAATTTTGGTGACATGGTAAATGTTAAGTGGAAATACATGTATTTATGTTCAGAACAAAAAATGTGGTATCTGTAATGAGGTCACATGGCCATAAGCAAGTTGTTTAACTCTCCTGTTTCCCCATTTCCATAGTAAGACACACTTTTGTTTATCCAAGCTTAGCTCACTTAAAGCTTGCAGTGCACTGAGACCTTTGAAAGTGTACACAGTTTACAAAAAGACAGACATTCAAATTTAGAGTACTAATGACTTTTAAGTGATTTACTGTAATTTATAGAATATTTATTTATACTGTTTAAAGAAGAGATTAATTACATTAAATTATATTAGTTTTCAAAAGTGGTAAAGTCAAAATATCTAAACGTACACAGTAAGATCATAGTGCCTCTTTAGATAGCATGCAGCATAATGTCATGGGAGTTATCCCTGTGATTGTCATGTGGAATTTTCAGGCAGTGAATGCTTTTTTTTTTTTTTTTTTTTGACTGGTCTACTCTGGGAGGGAAGCATTTTTCAATAAAGCCTTTAAATCAATTGCGCTTGTAGAATACAAAAAGGATATTTATAGACACTGTACAGACCCAGAATCGATAAGGTTTAATTTTGTTTGTATTAATGTTTCAGCTGAAAAAAGGTTTTGCAAAAAATGTATTAAAAAAATTTAAGCATTCAGTGCCTCATGTTCTGTAATGGATACAAAAAATGTATCCATTATACACCCAAAAATTCTGCTGAATTCTTATTGAAGATACTAAAAATAATTTTAATATAGGTCTGTAAAAAAATCACACAAAAGGTATCCTGAAAATGGCACCCCAGGGATCTAATCCTTTTTCTAGCAATGACTCTGCACATTAATACATACCAATATATTAAGACAAAATCCATATAAACTTGTGCCTAAGAAAACGCAAGACGTTATGAATGAAAAACCCCACAATATCATCTGTCTTCTTTTGGCATTTTTCCTCCTCTATTGTAGCCTTCTAATTCTAGATAGGTTAAATCTCTAGAAGGTAAACCACCACCAGAAATCTTTAAGATGACAGCTGATTTTAAGTTATCTTAGACATATTTCACCTGAAGATTAAAATTTGTCTACCAGTATTGTGTGATCGCTTTGCCTGTAATAAAAACAGATAATTTATGCAAACATTTCAACCTGTCTGTTTACATGTAAAATGTATGCTAGCTCTGAGTTATAATTTAATCTAAAAGGAAACAAAACAATTTCTGGCAAGATGGAGTTCAGACAACTAAGGCACACCTCAGTGTTAAATAATTTTTTGCATTAAAAGCACTGGTGAACAGTAGCCTAAACGTTATCTACAATAAGGACAAGATCATCCTAAAAATAAAACACCCCAAAACAAAAAAAACCACCCTTGTTTCTAAAGCCAGCTCCTCAGCATCTGAAGGATGTTATAATCCAGAAAGAAGTCGTAAACCTGTTTTATACAGTAGCAGTGAAATGTTATTTGACTACATCCCTAAATCATGCTTAGAAAGACCGTCACTGCATCTTTCTCTCAGCATGTAATTGTAGAATAAAATTTTCATCTATCTATAGGCGTAAACAATTTTATAACTATCATATCCTAGCTACTAATGTCTTTAACAAAAAGGACACCAAAAATGTTTATTTCTCCTTTGAATCAAAAGTGATTTGATTTTAGAGAAGTCTTCAACACATTATTTTCTTTTGTAACACCATACTGTCAAAGCTAATATTCAACCACAACCCAAACTCCATCATCAGTTCCGCACCCTCAGAATACTTGTGTACTTCAAAACAAAGAAACGTTCAGAACAAAAACTCCTTTTTGTTGGAAGTGCTGCCTGTTTAAATTTTGAGAGGTCACTATGCAGCTCCTTAGGGGCTCTCTGCAGTAGCATACACAATATCACAATACCGATCAACTGTGAAGTCAAGCTATCTGCATTTACTCACTGTGCACAAGATAAGCATTATGCAAGAGACAAGCAATATTTAGACATTATGTAGAAAACGATAAAGGATAGAAACTGAATTCAGAGAATGGATAATCTGCTTTGTGCAAGTTTAATTCATCCACAGTGCTTATCTCCTTAAAAATGAGACAGATAAGGTTTTTAATCCTACTGCAGTATTTTCAATAATTCAGAGTAGCTGTAAATAAGAATAGAATCAATCTACATGGCTTTGGTTCCTATTATATACACCCCTAAAAAGAAAAGCAGGGGAGACTTTTCACAGAAAATGACTTACTGATTTCCATGTTTGAAACTAGCTAAGCATGCTGTCATGCTTCTATTCTAAAATACCACTTCAAAACCCTAGAGCATCGCAAATTTTGCTTTAATTTGTATCTGGCTCCACAGTACCACCTACATTTTATCTACTAAACAGATTGCTAAAAAATTCTAATGCCATTTGATGCCAGACATACCTGCTTGTATTTTCTGTTGATGGTCTGGCCTCATCAGCTTCCAGCTTTCTGTGTGACGAACAGCATAAAAAGACTGAACCAGGAAGACCCAGAGCTTATCACGCAGAGCCTGGATCTTGCACGTAAAACCCTGTGTTCAAGTAACAAATCAGCAGCTGGCGAGGGGCATATTGTCATAGCAACCAGTCATTATTCCTTTCAGAATCTACTTACTCCCTAAGCTAGATCAATGATGTCATCACTTACATTTTATAATGGCCTGGTAGATGGAGATGCTGTTTTTGAAGGATTATTGCCCACCACAGTAATTTTTTACAATACTTTAAAACCAAGTCACTCCAAGGCATACTACAGCACTAGAAAACAACACATTGCTCTTTTTATCCTTTCTTTTCTTTTTTTTTTTTTAAAATGAACCCCATAATAGCTCTTTACTGTCAGCTGTGTCACAACAAGGTCAAATACTCTAGGGAAAAATAATGTATCTGATTAAATTTTCATTGCTTTTACCAAGAAGACCTACAATAGCACCAGATTGCAGTAATTCATTTTGCATTTATTTTTCATTCTTTGCTTGTAGCATCATTCTGGATTTTAATCAGTATGTCATACTCTTCATTAATTATCCCCAGCATTACAGTCAACCACGGCTTAAATATCATTATTTAGATTGTGCAGATATACACAGTATGTTACACACATGGAGACTGACACCTCTTCCCAGTCCAAAAAACACACACTAGGTTAAGAGGCAGTCCTTGCTTCAGAGGACAGTCTTAAGCAAATGTAGCTACGACTTTTACAACAAGAGGGGAAAAGATACATAGAGAGAAAGAGAATAAGCTCTCTTCCCCTGTAAGTTTAAGGTAATGCAATATTTTGGTAAGTTTTTTCTCATCACAACATTAAAGTGATGGTAAAGATCAACAGAGCAGTGGTGCCCATGGGACATACATTCTCAGTAACACTCAATTTTTTTATTGCCATAGATAGGGTTTATCTTTAAAAGAAAAAAGTGTTAATACCCAGTAAACAAACGCCAACATTTTCTGCACTTCCAACAGGACCTTGGATTTATGCAGATGCTTTTCTGTGTGACCCCAGTTGCAGGACTGAGCCACCTGAGCTCAAACCACATCATCTGGTTTGAACCATTACATGAAACCATACCAGAATCGTTGCTGCTACAAGCACTGCATATTGAAAAACCTACCATCTCCTTCACATTTGTGGAGTCCAACAACGTATCCACAGCTACAAGAAGCAAGCAGCTGTTTTCATTATTAATACTTTTTTCAATTGCATTAAAAATTAGTTCTAGAAGGTCAGGTTTGCTGCTCATTGCCTGTGCCTGAGGAAACAACAAAGGACAGCCATTTAAAACAAAAGAGTGTACTTCATATGCAAAAGCATTACTGAGCAGAGAGGATCTGCTATCACGCTGTGCAGGAGGTATTCCAAAGCTGAGCATCTTCCTTTGTATCCATTCCAAAACCCCACCCCTCCCCAGGCCTCTAAGCAAATCATCCTGAGGCCTCTCGCTAACCCAAATTTTAGGAACAGGCACACTGCGATGAATTTACAGCCACATGCAACTCTAGATTCAAAGACAAAATGTTTTAACATCTATTTATTTTCTTTAATTCTCTAGACATATTAAAAAAATCTTTCATGGGAGAAATGAACCAGCTAGTCACCAGGACCTGCAACATTGCCACATTCTTGCAACTCGCAACAAAAATCAGTAGAAGTTTGATTATGAGTATTAGCAGTATACTCAATTCTTTTTAAGTACATGCTGTTATTCCAGGGGTCCAAAAGCTTTTTCAAAGCTTATGTGTAGACTTACCTCTTTGCAACACAGAAACTGTCCCACTAAATTAATTGGAACTTTTGCTTAACTTCAGGCACATAACCTGAACGCAGTATCAACCCTGCGTATCGAAGTATTAACATACTTTAAAACAACACTGAAAAAAACCCCCCACCTCCCAAAAAAACTTAGCACTGCCTAATTTTTTTTTTTAATTTTCCATAGACTTGTACTTCAAAGCAAAAGTTGAAACTATTTTGATTATTTAGCAGCCTGAACTATCCAAAGTGTGATATAATGCAGTTTTTTTGGAAGCATACAATAACTTGAGGGCACTTTTACCTGCAACAAAACAGAGAAGCCTTCACTTTGTACTATGTGTAGGAAGTTTGCCACAATAAATGTTATGCATTCTTCTTGCAGCCTAGATGCCAAGGCCACAGCTGCCTCTGTCCATTTCACTTGGGGAAGACTACTGATCAGTCGGTCAGTCTCCATCAAAAAGAAAGCAGCATTCTTGTGGCTCTTAAAATAAAAACAGAAATTAGCCTGTTGCCAAGTAATCACCTGAACAATTGCTGCTTGTAAAATAGCTTCTGTTCAGTTACTGAACACTTACACAAGGATCCAGTTATGTATTAATTTCCCTTCTTTAAATAAATTTGGATTTTGATAATTCTGAGCATTATACCTACCTTCAAAACTAAAGCAGAAAAAGAAAAATCTACTGCTTCTGTTTTGCCTGCTGAAGTTAGGGAGTAAGTTTTCGATAGCTTTTATTGTATTTTTTCAACTGTGTGTCATTACATACTGCAGTCCTGGACAAGGTAAGGCAAATGTTAACTGGAGAAACTGAATAGAGAAAACCCTTTTAGGTCACTGAAAGATGTAATAAATTCTTGAACAAAATGGGTAAATGAAAGTTTTAGGTGAGTGTAGATGGCCTAGCATTTGGGATACATAAATACCCAAGCATTTTCATAGTTATGAATCCTTTTGCTTTATTTAAAGGAGTCAGATATCAAATATTTGTCTTCCCAGATGGAGTTTTAACTCAACTTACCCTCTTTGTTGTCTAACGTTTCTCTAAGAAACATAACTGTTATGTTTATAGTTACATTTAAAACAAGCAAACAGATTTCCTAATATTTATTCCCCTGGTCTGTGCCTTTGATTCTTTTGTACCTGTCTAAGTAGTTGCATTGTCTCACCAGCACAGTACCTGAGGGCAACTTCTACTGGCTAACACATCACTTAAAAAGTACTTGAATTTATTGTTATCCGCATCAGAATGGATTGAAAGCTCTACTCAACATGACCTAGCAGGTCACTGATAAATTATGCAGTAAGATCAGTAACACTGGAGAAAGCAACAATTCAGATAAATATTTGACACAAAAAACCCTACTGTAAATTCAGATTGTAATCATGTTTGTCCTGTGCAAAGCAGAAAGCAGGGAGGATTTTCTTCATGCCTGTTGTCCTTAAAACATAAAATCTGGCCAGCTATTGTTCAGCTATATTTTCTTATTATTTTACTCATCTGTGGGCAAAACCAGTTTGCTTCTATGCATAAAAAGTAAATTAAGGATTAAGTACATGCTTATGGGTTGATCTTGCTCCCACTGGACTCAATTACAAGCTTTTTGAGTTGTCCAGAATTCAGCCCCTGCTCACAAGGCAGTAAGCATTTACTCCCATTAGACACTTCCAGTGAAATATAAAGTGCCTTCATTGACTTCTAATTATATCAGCACTTTGTAGGAGTGGCTCTAACCGAATTTTACTTCTCTTGTTATATTTTTTTCCTAACCATTCTAAAGTGGAGTCCACTTTACTTATCTAAAAAAATGGTAGTTTCCTTGCATGTAGTTGAGACACCAGGGCTAAGTACCTGAACAGTGGTTTTAAACTGCACTCCCATTTTAATGTTTCTGCGTTCATCATTGTGGCTTCCCAGAGATCTTCCGATCAGCAATCTCATTTTTTTTTCACCATTCTTCATCCTGTTTTACAGCGGAGAACTCTGTAGCAGCAGAAAAGAGGATTGTAAAACATACAGTAGCCCCTGCAAAATTAATTTTAGATGTTTTCTTTTTCTTCCCTTGAGCAACCTTAAGCATTTTTGCAGATTGTGAAAAACTCCACTGGGCATTCTACAAGTTTTTGGACTAGGTGTCTTAAGAGCTCAGAGTCTGCGTTCATCATTGTGGCTTCCCAGAGATCTTCCGATCAGCAATCTCCTTTTCTTTGCACCATTCTTCATCTAAAGGGCTGCCCCACATTAACTAGCTTTTACATTTCCAAGATTGGTAAATGAAAGGATCAGTAGAGTCACACTGTTTAACTGCGTGTAACTGTTTTACAGCGGAGAACTGTAGCAGCAGAGAAAAGAGGATTGTAAAACATACAGTAGCCCCTGCAAAATTAATTTTAGATGTTTTCTTCCTTCTCCCTTGAGCAACCTTAAGCATTTTTGCAGATTGTGAAAAACTCCACTGGGCATTCTACAAGTTTTTGGACTAGGTGTCTTAAGAGCTCAGAGTTAAATGATCACTCACCAGAACTGTTCTGTGGGCAGAAGAGTCTTATGCTTTAAATTTTGCAATTATAAATGCTTTCTAGGCTTCAGTCCATAAAAATACCAGTGAATACCAAAGACCCACCAACACAAGTTTTAAATCAGTAAAATAGGAACCAAAACACATTTTAGTCCAGACTGCAAAAAATCTTCCGGAGAAGCTGGGTGCATAGCTGGAGCAGTACCAAATACCACAGTGCCATGACTGTTCTGCAAATGCTGGTAGCTTAAAGATAGCTCATGTATTTCCATACAAACTGTAACCACAGCATCTTGATATATTATAATAGGCACAGAGGGGAAGGAAGGCCTGAAGCAGCTTAGGTTTACCTTTAAGCTGTCCTGATAATGTCGCACAAAGGTGCCTGGAGGGGAGCCTAGAACTGTGTCTACGTACACTCTTGTCTACACTACACACCTGAGCTAGTTTGGAGATGGGTGGTGGTGTAACTATGAACACCTGTAGATCAGAATGAACTGATCTATAATCTTGAAAACCTTACTTAAAAATTCTCAAATATTTACACAATATATGACATGCAAAGCTATGTATATATTCTAGGAACAGCTGAGTATACCGATCTAATATAATGGCAGAACACCTAGCATCTTAAGAGCTATAGCTACTATCTTTATTCTGTTAGAAATTATGCATTCTGGTAGAAGAACTGTTCGGTTTTTATAACTGTGGATACTCTCAAGCTTCTCTTGGTACAGTCACATAGCTCCGAAATCTCTTGTTTTTCAGGCTTTCACCAGAATATGCAGTAGCAGCTGTCACTCACAGCTGACCTGCTGGCCTCAGTACTCGATGGGGTAAGTACTCCATCAAAGAAGTCCTGAGAGAAAACAGTCCCAAGCGAAAACAGTCCCAAGCAGCCTTCACAGCTGTTTCAGCGAGGGGCAGTTCTTGGGCAGAACCATTTAAGAGTACCTCTCTTGAACTAGGGGTATGTTTGGCAGTGTGGGTAGCCATACCTGAGCTATTTAGATTGGGTAACAACAGCAACAGAGACACGGGGACAAGGACTTCAGCATGAAATGTATGAGACATCACATACTTAGCTGTCTGGTGTGTGCTAGAACCAAAATCATCCTGTGAATGTTACCTGAGCTAACTAGACTAAACTTCCTGTATGCCAATCCACATTACAGTCACATACATATACAGTCATGCTTAGCAGCAGCTGTACAGGTTTACCTTTAGCTCCTCTACCTACTCTTCATATCTCTCTTACAATTCCGTGTATTTACAGGCTAATTACTGGACCAAATTCCTGTGAACAGGTCTAGTTCAAATCAGTTACTTTTAAGTCAGCTCAGAGTAGTTTTATACAGAAACACAATTATAAAGTATTTAAATTTAGGCAGGTCTAAATTGGAACAATGTAAATGTGTGCCACAAAAAATTAATGCTGAGCTTTGCGGGGACCGATTCAGTACTGTTATCTGAGAAGTAGAAGATACGTATACTATACTGTTACTTTATTTTTGAAAAGTCAGCTTGCCTGTAAACAAATGGCTTGTGATCACCGATAGCCTGTGATCACCTGAAGTCTGAAGAAAAGTACATTTTTTCCAAATTAGAATATAGGCAGAGGAAAACGTCATCACCAATGATGTATGCCACCACCTAACATAGAAATTGATACAGCAATTTGCTGTTCCTCACTATCTGAATACATAATGCTGTGCTATGATGTCACAGCAGTGTTTCATAAACTTATTTTGTATTATTATGCTGGACTTGATGTGATTATCACTAGACTGTGTGCCGTGAAGCATAACATCTGCACATCAAAATCTGTTTTTAAATTGTTATTTTAATGGGAACTTTTACATAATATAAGTGTACTGCAGATTTAAAATACTATATTTATTATCTCTTTAATTACATCGCAGGGAAGCTCCATCTGATATCTAAACAATAAAAAAAATTTGCATTGCTCTATTTTTATATAAAGCACACTATATACTACTTACCAAAGAGTTAATCAACATAACAAGACAGTTGTTCTGAAGTTCAGTAGGTAAACTGGCAAAGCTTCTCTCTGACATACATTTTGCAAAATGTTTTCCTACCCATCTGTTGAAAAGAAGAGCCTTTCTTAGGTGAGGAAGGTGAAAAATGTTCTATCTTCACTTATCAGCATCAATGATACTTCTAAAGTATTGTGAAGAAAAAAAATGTTTAAAATGTGAACATTTTATAGGCCAAAATAAACCAAATCTTGTAAAGTAAAATAATTTCATCAGAAAGCAGAGAAATGAAAAACATAAACCATAATTTATTTTATTTTACTTACTTCATGCAAGCAGCATATAGGTTTTCCACTCCCAATGAATGAGCAATAGCCATGCATTCTAGTACAGGTTGCTGTTTTCCAGGAACAGGCTAGAGTTGTTAGCAAATTATCACAAATTATTGTACATTCTGACTTACAGAAACTGTACAGAAGTACAAAATCTTCAGTTCAAACGGAAGTACTGTTAGCTACCACAGTATTTAAGTTTGTTTGCCTTTATGCAGAATAGGGAAGTCATCTGCTTCCACACATGTCAATAAAGTAGTATTCAGCCTAGTGAGCCTAATGCATGAAAATGCTTTACTCTAAGCAGTTGTTTGTTTTTAAACTAATTTTAATTGAACAGAAATATTTTCTAAATACATGCCCATGAAATCTGATATGAAAATATAGTGTTTCCATATTCCTATTAAGAAAAATTACATATTGTATGTACATTTAATACATAATACAATGTATTAAATTATACTCCATATTTATATATATATAATTGATCATGTGGAATACTGCTTTTCATCAGTTGTGGTTTACAAGCTTCTATAAATAGGTGGATGATACCACAGGCCTTACTCCCATCATCAGTCCCAGTGAATTTAGCAGATTTACACATAAGAATAGGGTCTGTTGAATTAAGCTAACACCTTGACCACACAGTTGTTAAGTATCTCGTCGGTATGATGTGTAAGTAATAGAATGAAAATTATTCTTACGCTTTACGGTTCAAAGTAGCATGAGAACTGACATACCTTTTGGAAAAAATTGCAGTAATCTCTTTTCAAAGTGTAGATAGCTACTTCTTTCAGCCCGTCTAGCCCATACATATCTGCAATGCCCAACATGCGACTAAAGAGAAAGCAGTAGCAACAGGAATCAAAAATCATTTTCAAACATGCATTTTGCTTACAAGACAATTTACATGCTAATTTCACCTCTTTGTTCGGTCAGAATTTACTGCAGAAATAGATTGATAACCAAGTGTGAAACTTGCCAAAGAATAATCTTCAAACAGGAACATGTATTGACCTAATAGTAATATCCCAACCACTGGGTCCAGTCTATATAAGAGTAAGCCTCAGCCGCCGGCTGAGAAACTGTTTAGAAGACTCTCAGTTTCTCTTCTTTAAGGGTAGCAAGTGAAAAAGATATTTGTGTCAGCAGTGTTTTGGCATTTTGTAGGTTTTTTCCAAGGATTACATAAAATGTTACTGATGACATCTTATCTGAGAATTATGTCCCTTCCAAATACTAAAAAGCACAGTGAGCAAATTATTAATTATTTTACATAATAATCAATACCATAGTTTTATGGTCTATATCAATTCATTACCTAAATATTGACAATTGGGACATACTATAAACAATTCCATATTTTTATTTTAGATAGATAAGCTTTGAACAACAATTTCTCACATTAAGAAATTGTAGCGTTTTAATATTTAGTAGCAGACTTCAACACCTATTATATAAATGGTTTCAGGGAATAATTCACACATTTCAGAACTTACTTCGCTAATTCAGGATTATGTATAAAACTGTGATTAAAAACTATCCCAGAAGAAAATGCCAACATTTACATTAGTTGCTATAGATCATCTTTTATGGATCTAAGACTAACTACTTAGCTTTCAAATCAGCTCAAATGATTATTTAAAAATAAATTCCAAATATTAACTATTATCTATTATCACACATTGTACATTTTATTCTGAAAACTAAAAGGAAAGTACAGGCAAACTGGGAAATTATTTTGGTATAAAACATCCTCCTGTTTTTCACTCTCCTTATATAATACTCCAAAAATGTCTGGCCCACCTTTTCCAGTAGCTGCCAAATAAACAAGATTTCTTCAACAGCTTTATTTTTGGAATTTCCTCAAGTATGTTTAGGTGTAACGATCATTATATTTGACATCTTTGTCTTATTTATACTACATGAAGAATTTTCCTTTTGACTTTTAACTGAGAAAATACAGAACAAGCACAAGCTACAATTAAAAATAATAAAAGTTGACATATACCCAACATCATGTTTGTCTGGAAAGTCCAGAATACCTCCATATATAAAATGCAAGATGACACTCATTTCTACATGGCTTATGCTGCAAAAAAAGAAAGAAAAAAAAATACAAATAAAGACATGTCCAAAATAAAACCCAGCACATTTCTTGGCCAAAGTTAGTTAGTCAAAAGGCTGATACATCATCCAGCCGTTCTGTGAATGGAAGGTAAATGGTCTGATAAAATTAAAGCTGTTTTTAAGATTACTGCAATATAAAAAGATCTAAATGGACTATATTTTGAGTGAATTTTGCCCCTCAATAGTCTTGCTGAAACTTTACTTTACATTTTTGAAGTTAAGTCATAAGCAGACTAATACTAGTATCTATTTACACTGATCTGATGCAGAAAGGATTTTTTTTTTCATCATCTCGAAGCTCTTTACTAGTAGTAAGTCAGTTGTTAAGCAACTATATATTTAAAAATTTTTATAATACCCACAACAAAGATACATTTAATAGTTTTACTAAGATGCTAAGTAGGAATGTTGCATCTCAAAATATTTAGAAAAAGTCTTTATGCCTAGATTCAGATTAAGAAATACGGAATTTCTACAGAGAGTTGTGTTTGCATCCTTGCATCGTCCCAGCACCATAACAGGGAAAGGCACAGAATGTGTATTTTAAACGGTGGACACGATCTCCTGAACAATACGTTATTCTACTTATGTACGTACGTCTCGCTGTGCAATCTTCAGAACCCGCAAGGGCTGTGTACATTAGTGTAAATGGAATACAGTCATGCAGATTGAGCTAAGACCCTTTAAAACATTAGACATGTTTAAGCAACAGACGTTGATGACTAAAAACAAAAGGGAAAAAAATAAAGGTTGCAACACACTAAGATGCAAAATCAACACAGTTGTCTCTCTATGTATTAGTACACATGATAGCCATAAAATCAGCAAGAAAGAGTTTCCCCACAGTCTTGACAGCTGTTATCTTAGGCAGGATTTTCATTATTTCAGAATAAGCCATATGTACTTTATTTATAAGTGTTTAAAAAGACAGCATGGAAATCTGCACCAAGCAGAAAACTGAACTAGAAAAGGTAAAATGAATGGATATGATTCTTAATTACAGAAATTAAGAGACATTGGCATAAGAATATACTCATACAAAGATTAAGTACTTCTCAGGAGAAAGCCTCTACTGAAAAACAGGGATGAAAATTTCTTCGCCATATAGAAATCAATTACAGGGAGAGCGATGTAAATACCAGAGTAATTGTTGACTATCAGCCTCTAAAACATACTATGCATAGCATAAAAGCTAAGGAATCAATTAAAAGTGTATTGTTTTATAAGGATTAGGAAGTTGTGACCAAATCAACAGATAACCTTGCTGATTTTGCAGCAATATTATTACACTGACAGAAAACTAAAATTATGAAGATATGTGAAAGTATCACTTGGCCAAGCAATTTTATATTAACACAAAGCAATTATATTTTGCAACACTGTAAGGTACACAGTTCTTCCTGAAGAAAGCTGAGTCAGCCAGTATCATGCCTGAACTAAAAAAGCTAACATGTACAAGTATCAGTGTTAGTTTGCTTTTAAAGAAATTTTAATATATTTCAATTGATTTTTCTGATACTGAAAAGAACTAACCTGGCAGTCCCCAGTTTATCTACAGTCTTATGTATTCATCCTACACTGACAGCTCCATTATTTTCAGCTCTCACACAGAAAGCCATTGCGAACAAGCACACTAGTCAAAATTGTTTTAGTGTATGATGCTGAAATATCATTATTAAACACTAATTAAGAAACATAATTGTTTGTCTTTACATTGTAAAATATAGTCTTATTGTACAAATAGATATGAAAACAAATTACGCTGTGCATTCATAACATGTACAACATGAAGTGAGAGAACTGTAAAATAGACTGGGAATACTAAAACATACTCTACAAAAAAAGATTAGTACTCTTCTGCTGATAAAAGAGACTTATTCCCTGAACCATCTGACAAAATATTAACAAATACACTACACACCCTGTTTCATATTGAAGTCACAACAGTACTCAGGAAATGTATCAGGTTGAAGAAAAGTGTCAAGGCAGATTAATCTTCAGTGCTCTACACACAGCACAGTTGTTACATATTTGCAGTGATTTTAAATGGCCTACCTTTGCTCCCACACGACTTGCAAAGACAACACTTACCCTTGAAGAGTGATGTGCTCTTGGGAGCTTTCAGCCCAACTTCCACTCAGCATAGCAGCAAAGTAACTAGATCTGGCACATAAAATGGCCCTGAGAGAGGAAAAGTAAACATTATTCCACTAGATACAAATATGTATTATGAAACTCTTTGATAACATTGACTTAAATCGTTGCCCTTTATCCATTAAGGTGTCATACTGCATGCCTTTTCTTCCAGTATGTTTGGAATTTCAAAATATGCTGAAGAAAAAAACCCAAAACAGTACTGTAAATTTCTCAGTTAAAGCTTGTTTCTAGTATGACTGACATTCACACAGAGGAAATTATTATCACAAGTATTTTCCTTTTATATAATATAAAATTGCAAATTTAATTTCTTCTGGTTTAGTTACCAAATAACAGTAAATAACCTTGTTTATACAGCCCCATTTTAGCCAAATAATTATATCCTGAATCTCTTGAATTCTTTTTACACCACAAAATGTGTAATTATTAAAATGAAAAGAGAAGTATAAAACTTCTCTTACTCGAAATTGGCTGGCCACCCACCAGCACATCCTGAAAGTCAAACAAACTTGATACTAACATATGATACAACAATATGATGTGTATTTCTAGCACTATTTGAGAGGAGCTATCAATTACTTCTGTTTAGACTTATTACCCTTGTATATGCCATAAAGGAGCTAATTCAGTTTACTACTACTTCCATCAAAGACAACAGAGAAACCCCAGACCAGCCTGTGCAGCTCAATATCTCCATCAGTATCACAGTCTTCAGAAAACCAGATGAGAAGACCTTTGCAACAGGAGCTTCTTAAGGTGGAAGGGCAAAAAGGAAGAGAAGACAGTGGATGAAAACTGCTTTATGATTTCAGCCTTCCAGATTTACGCCAGTTACAGTGTTAGCCTGTATATATCTTATCTGGGCTACTGCGGCCGTAGATAATACTCTCATACATACAATTTTTTCCTGACACTTACTAAACTTCCTATTATTTATAGAATTACTTTATGTCATGCATTTCCTGTGACAGAAAAAGCAAAGTGTTATATTAGGCATAAGAATCCTTTCTTTTACATGTATTTGTTGGCTCTTAAAATGTTTCAGAGCACTCTCATTTTGCGTAGGAAGAAGTAAGAAGAATGCTATTTATGGTCTCTTTTCTAGTCATTATATATTCTGGAATCTCTCGTCTCTCTTCCATCCTCCCGCTTCAGAAGTCTCAATACCTTAAATTAGGAACTTCTCACACATTCCTCCTGTGATTAATCTAGCAATAATAATAATAATGAAGCTGTTACAGAGTGTTTCTTATCTCAGTGAAAAATGTCCACACATAAATGGGTATTACATCACAACTTTGAGTATGTGAAGTTCTGAATACACAAACGATCTTGTTTTTATAAGATACAATAACACAGTATCACAGAGATATGAAATACACTATTTCCAATTTTGTCATCCTCTTCCAAATAAATTTTAGCAATGAACAGGGCTAGATCAACCGCAAGGGCATAGTTGAAGTGGGTATTTCAAATACTCATTTTAAATAAGACTCAGTAGAATATGGACAAGTATGTATTATCTAAATATGCATTGATAAAATTTTAACTTCTAAAATACATGGAGATACCAAATGAATTTGAAGTAAATTTATCTGTGCTTTCCTACTGTCATGGTTTGTGCCACAAGTTTATTACTGAACAAATTGACTAGCTCCACTCAGAGCTCTGTAAGAATACAACACAGCACTAGGAAGACGTAACTTGGCAACTCTCTCAGAGCACTGCTGCTCACACTGTGAAGTCTATTGGAAGTTCATAGACCTTCATGAGAAAGTAAGGAATTCCGAGATAAGTGGGTGGGAGAGGGTGGGGGCTTAAGCTGTCTCCTGTTTGAGACCTTCAAAAAAACCCCTTAAAATAAGTAAATCATACTGGTGCTTTCACCACAGTTATACCCAAAGTTAGATTTCCCTTATTCACTCCTACTGTTCACATGATGCAGTACTAAAACAAGCAAGTCTTGTGCCTGTTTCAGAACATCCTTGTTTTGTCTATGATTTACTGCCATATTTTTTGGTGCTGGTTAGACTAGATACATTGCTCCAGGCAGTAAGTGGCCTAAATTAAAGAAGCTCTGCTGATGGAATCTTTTTGTTGACTTTCTTTTTGCATTAAAGTATTTGTTTCTCAAAGTTACGGACCTGAGAACACGTTGTCTTACAGTGTAGACCAGAAGAAAAAAACATGCCTAACTACACTACATTCTGGAAATTTAGTATATATCCTAATTCTATTATTTAAAAAAATAAAATAACCCCCTGACACACACTATTATGACATATCTTATGTAAAGATGTTTGTAACATCAGTAATATAACCCCCCACACTGGTTTTGTGTTGAGAAAATACTAAAAATAGCGGAGG
>NW_008794451.1:2858789-2871901 GCF_000699145.1 Aptenodytes forsteri
GTTTTTTATAATCTCTCTCAGTTAGTTACATACTCAAAGGGAACAAAATACAGGCTGTCTAGTTTGCTATGTCAAGTGCAAACAGACTCAAATCAAAGGTACAAGGAACGGTACTGATGCTTTAATTGCTTTTCCAAGGTACAGAAGACCAAAAAGCCAAAGTTCTTAAATGGTCTCGGACTTTAGATCTAGTAAAGGCTGCTGACAATCTTTACATCTACATGACTGAAGCAATGAAAGTAAAATCAGATTCTGTATGCGCAGATTCTGAAGAGCAGAAAAAAAAAAATTACTACTCCAGAAGTTTTCTACCTGTATGGTAATTTTATTCAGCATTAATAGCTGAATAGTTTATTAATAGATTATTATTGGAGAGCTCAGATTATTTAAAAAAAGGTTAGCAAAGAAAACCTACACAGTATTTATACACAAGCATATACTCATTATATGAGTTTACAATGGCAATCTTAGAAGTGCTAAAAACGCAATTGTTTTCACAATAGTTGCCATTAATGAGATAAATAATTTTCATTAGTGTCAAAGTATGGCCACTTTGCACGTAAGACCTAAAAACTGTAATGGTTCACAGCTAGATAACAGCATCAGCAATAACTTACTATAGATATACAGTACCAGCAGTGTTTTACACTAGAAGAACTTTGGTTGAAAAACTATAGTAAATACTTATGTACCTGTGAGCTTGAAAATCTTTGCCTTCTATGCAAATATTAATATCTGGACAACAGCACTTCTTGTAGAGCATCAGTAAGTCTTCTCCTAACACAGATGCAGCTTCTAGTTTGGAATTACCTGCAGATGGGGAGAAATAGCTATTTTCACTTTGTCCGGTGTAGTCCAGACTACTGACAGTACACAGACAACTTAAAATATTTGAAAAGAAGAACCTGACATAATGAAAATTTTTAATATTGCATATTCAAGCTAGAATTTTCCTTGAGAGGTTTTCCAGACCTTGCACTTTACTTCTCATTTTGGCTTGAGGTATCGGGAATTTGACCAATGCTTCATATATTTGATATCTATAGAAGTGCTACAGTTATTCTTTTGTAAGATTATGTAGCCAGTTCATTTTTTCTACAGAGATCTGGTACCTCTGCATTAAAGAAAAGTAGAGTCTGAAGAAGTTCAGGGTCATGTAGTGCTACAAGCTTCTGCCTGAACAGATTTGTTGCTTGATCCTATCTTACTGACACAGCTGTAGCAGCCAACACCTCTGGTGTAGATGCAGTTACACGTTTCCCTGTGTTACTTATTTCATTCACGGTTGTAGTAGGGAAGATTCTGAAAGGTTCCAAAATCCTCATAAAACAACAGTGGAACTAGTGTAATTTGCTAGAAAAGGAAAGGAATGGAGAGATTCTGCTCTGTGGAAGTCCCAGGTGGTGAGGACTCAAGTTTGCTGTGTTACAGAGAAAAGACGGGACAAAACGCTGATGAACGTGCCTGACTCCCGGCTAGTCCTGTCAGATTTATTATGCTACACATTGGCTGGGAAGGGCTCCTGCCAAACTTCTGCAGCAATTCATTTTTTCAAAGTGTGAGAGAACGAGGTAGACCATAGCAAAGAATATCCATGTAAGCTGTGTTATAACAACAGCTTTAATCTTTGCCTGCATTTTTACATCTGTATAAGTCACTGGATAATTATTAAAAAAACCAACCAATAAACAAAAAATAACCAAACAAAAGTATAATTCCAAACCTACCTGCAGTGGCTTTGTTGCTTTCTGCATCAATGACTACTTCTGGAATTTCCTCTTCAATACAAGATGAACAAGCAACTTCTTTCTGCACAGCTCCAGTTGGAGTGTTCTGATCAACAGGTGTTCTTTTGCCATCTCCAAGACAATTTACGTTTTTTTGAGTGTTCTGAAGAGTAGCAATGTTGTTTTCTTGTATTAACTTGGGTTCCATTACTTTTTTCATCATAGCCAGCTCCTCAGCTTCTTTAAGATTTTTATCAGATGAATATACAAGCCTAGAAGATGACACTAAGTTTACTCCTGTAATTTTTTAATTGATCAAAACATAAAAAAATCACATTTTGTCTAACAAAGTTCATGACCAGAAAACAAAAGCTGGACTGTATAGTGCTTAATAATAAAAAACCCCTTTTTAAAACTGTATCTCTGGAAAACTTATTTCTGCAATGCTTGAAAAAGCATAAGCAAGCACTACAAGTAAAATTAATATCAGGTTAAAAGGAACAAAGGTTTCTCTCCCTCACTTTGCTTTTTCAATTAAAGAAACTTTTGTCTGCTTTTTATAGCTCATCATCTATAATCATCTACTGACAAAAGCAGAAGCAAGCTGTATCAGTAATGACAGATGACTGATTTATAAATCTTAGTATAACCAAGAAAAGGCATTTAATTGTCCTTTAATATCATCAAATTTACAAATCCAAAAATATAAAAACCTTCTAACATCAAGGTTACACGTACAAAACCATAAGAATGGTAGAGATATAAATAAATGGTATTAGAGATATAAATTTTCATTTCAAAGGAAGTGCTTGAAAGCATGAAAATTTGCAGTTAAGATTACCCAAGACCTTTCACTTTGCCCATATAGTAATTCCAGCTTCCCACTTTCCCATCTGTTTCACCAGCTTATTTTTGGCTCAAGATCTGGAAAGGCTAACAAAGCCCGCAGTCTGTGACTGCAAAGATCTCGTATTTATAGAAAGATACTGCACTCCAGCAACTTAATGGAGCCTTAAAAAGTCAATGTGAACAGATAACATGCTTTATCAGTGGTTTCATACCATATAGATGAAGTTAGCAAAGTTTAACAGAAGAGCTACAGTTACTTTGGATTTAGCAGACATGTACTTGCAGATCTGCATTTAGTCACTCATTCCATAGCAAAGAGGCTTTATTGTTAATATTGCGAACATAGTAACTTGAGTATGCTATTTGAACACTGTCCTCTAAAGGGGCAGAGAAAACACACAAAGAAATCATCTTCTTTCTTAAGTCCTGTATTTAAAGGATTGAGTTAGGTAGATTTTTTTCTGTCTGTGCGATACAGGTTCTCATCAAGAAAGAATGACAAGAAACGAGCATGTAGGGAATGGGAATTTTAATGTTTTATTAGATTTTTGAAAGCAAGGGCGAGGAAAACGTGTGACAGGAATAATAAAACTTCACATTGAAAGAGTAAGATTGGTGGACCCTCTTTACATGGGTTTTTAAGGTTGTTGTACCTGTATGTGCTTTCAGAACTCCTAACCTGTGAACTTGGCCTGACCATCTGTTGCTTTTCATATTTACAGTGCTTTCCAACCCAGCGTAACAATAGCATGAGGGAAAGACAAGTAATAACATGCCATATTACCAAGAACAGGACCGCAGGTTGCTTGCTGGAGCAGGGAGACTTTGTCATTCTTTAGAAAATTCCAGACCAGGACTTCCACACGTTTTCCCCATTCACTATGCTTCTCAGTACTTAACATCTGTGTTTTACAGCTCTACGGCAGTAGGACTCAAGAACAAAAATTCAGAGTAGAAACCCAATTAACCTGGAGATTTCAAAATTCCACAGAAGTATGCAGAAGTTTTGTCTTCAAGTTGCTTCTCCACGTTAGATCTTCCAAGAAATGTCACTTAAAGTCACATAGACAATGCCACTGCTGGACAAAATCCGATCATTCCCACTTTATCCCTGCATCTTCAGCAGATGCAAGCAAATACCACAATTACAGAAGTAAACTGGTAATACATACTGAATGTGAAAAACCTGCAGGAAGATCCCTAGTAAGGGTTTGTTGAAAGAAAATTGCCATTCATAACATGTTACATTAAATTTGCACCGGAACTTTACATATTCACCTTTCTGTTGCTGCAGAGCTATTGCATATTCAACATGTAAAGACAGTACAAATTGACTTTGAGGGAGAAAGAAAATTAGCGGCAACAGATACACTGCTTTGCCATAAATTCATTATTTTAATATTCTTGCTTACTTTCTGCCCGTAACTGAAAAACATATCCATAGGGAATCTGATAAGCTAGGCAACGAGGCAACAATCTCCTGGGAATCCTCAGGGTATTTTCAGATAATCTACATAAGAAACCTCAGGAATGCAATTCTATTATCACTAGGGCTGAAGTCAATAAAAATGGCACCCTTACCACAACTAGGAACTCTGTAAATAAAACAAGTAAAGTGGCATATTGTTAAACCAGAACTAAGTAACTGGTTTCTAGATCTGACAAAGTTATTCTGTTTGAAATAAGTTTTTTCCTGTAAGAATTCAAGGAACCTTGATTATTTCAGTTAATGTTTAAAATCCAGCCACAGTCTTGGATTTACTACTTCCAGAAACTCAGCAGAATATCTGTATATTAGAGTCCTGCTTAATACAGACTGTAAATTTACTGCTTTGAAAGACTCATGGAGGCATCCATTATTCTGTTTCACAGACCGCAATAATGTTTTTAGCGCATCTTTTAGAAATTTTCCTTTACCTCAGTTAAATCCCATTAGATGTTCTTCCCAGAATGGAATATTCTGCAGTTTTCTAAAATCTGTTATAGAAAACTTTGCTTGGCAACACCCTTTATTTTATAGGCTCATTTCTAAAGGCAGACTGAGGTTTTCTAGACTGTCTTCTACAGAGTATCAAATGGCACCTTCCTGCATAAATAAAAGCTAGGGAAATCTTTCATCCGCAGCAAAATGCACAGCTCAGACCGTGGAGCTCAGATGTTTTAGTGATTATGTAAAACCATCTCTTTAAAAAACACAATTGCTGTAAGAAACCAGGACCCTTAATGCAGAATTATGATATGAATAGTTTTTACTGTTCCAAACCTCTCGAGTAGGCATCATTCAATGTTACAACTTAGTTTAGTAAGTTAAAGTGCAGAAGATTACAATTTAAAGTTACAAATTTCTTCTTTAAATCAGATAGAGGTATCATCAGGTCTTAGAGCTTGACCAGTTTTGAACCAAGTATTTACAAGAAAGCAGTTTTCATAGTCATCTGAAAAAATCTAAGAAGGCATAAACATGTTAGAGTTCTTCCAACATCCCTAATGACGATCAGGGAAGTACTAGTTTGTACTCACTGTGACCAAACAGCTTCCTAGAACATATAAGCACTATGGAGTTATTTTGTTTTTTATAACAACACATAGCCTACATAGATATCTCAAAATGCACTTTGAAGAAAAGCACGCACTTTGTGGGTAATTTGCAGAGTACTAAGAAAACGCTAAGTAGCCCAACCAAACTTACCTTTGTGCATCTAAAGATTTCATTCACAGTTTTCTTTATAAAGGTGTCCTGAAGTCATATGTCCTCTCATTCCAAATCACTTAGGCTAAACTATTTGGGAAGTTTCTCAGCCTTAGAGCTCTCTCTGAGGCCCACCTATTTCTATCAATTGTAGATGTATGACTCCACACAGTCTTGAAAAACCACACGTCTCATTAGAAGAACAATCATGCAATTCTGTTCTCGGAACAGCCACAAAGCCAATACTGACTAGAATCAGTAAGACATTTTTATACTCACTAAAAATATAAAAAACATTATCACAAAAAATTCTAAGATAATATTTGGGTTGAAAAAGAATTTTGAGTTACGATCCACTTCTTCGGTCCTTCAAGAGGTACATTTCCTTACTGTGGGCCACACCTACTGTCTGCGAGACTGACAAAAACCCAAACAGAAATGTTGTATGCCACTAATAACCGTGGAGACAACACAAATAAGAAGGGAAGTGAGAAAGGGCAGGTTTTATTTTAATGAAATACCACATTCGAAAGCATGAGGAACCCATTTTTGTTGTAATTTCTGAGACCACCACAAGTCACTGGAGTTAACACCATCATCACCGAATTTTACTGAAAGCTGTTAGGACAGCCTCTCCTATTGTCCCTAAGTAGTTGTTAACCAAATAAATTAGGCATCCGCCTTTCAAACGCTCCCTACAGCAGCTTCCACTTGCTCAGAGAGTTCTTCACTAAGAGCCCATCTGGAGAAGAACAGTTACCTGCCATCTTCTCCTTGCCCACGTTCTCCTTAAAGTTATGCATACACGTACACACGTCATTGATGTCACTAGAGAAGTGCTTTTCAGTTCTTAGACACTCGCTGTTTACACAGACAGGATCTTGTACATGTTGTTGTGGATATGTTGTGTATATGCCCAGATTTGCAGAGCATTAGTAAAGAGATTACAAAGCAGGCCTGAACAAAAGCCATTAGTGCCAGGAGAGAGGATTTTTTTTTTTCTAGCTTGATGGTTTTTTTCTATCAGCTAGCAACACAGATGGGCTGTTAATGCCAAAGTCTATCAGAAAATCAGAAACTTCTCCATCATAAATACTATGGATAGCATGAAGCTGTCAGCACAATAGTCCAACACATATGAAAAGGGGAAATTCTGCTGTTTGACAGTGCACCAGTTTAATTGCCCTGAAAAGAAAGGTACTATGGTAACTTTAGAATAGAGGGACAAGTACAGATGCCCAAAACAGGATACTTACTTGGTAGTGTAGGGGATAATACAATTAATGAAAACAGACAAAAAAAATTATGTTTTTCTGTTCTTTAGAAGTTGTACAGATGCTGTGTGTTGTTTTCAATAGGAACTTGGCATAGCACATACCAGAACTTCACGTATTAACTAGATTAGCACTGAAATATCTTCTGTACACGTGTAATACACCATATTATACACTTTTACTTAAACAAAGCTATGTGTTATCACAATTAAATGCCAAAATAAAAACAAGATCTATTCACTTTTGTTAATAAAAATAACACTGAGAACATAGGAAGTCTCTGAACCACTTCCTACCCACGGTTTTAATGCACTGATGTCTTTAGCAAACCCAACTGCAGCAAATACTCTCATGCACTGCGTTTAATCTTGGTGGACTTGGAAAAATATTTCAGCAATACACCTATAGCAGTGAATCTTTGTTACTGCACGTTAGGCATGTCATACGCACAACTTCAACCTACCTTAAGTGATTAAGATTCTTCTATTTCCCTTTAGATTTGCTAAAAGAACCGTCTGCTTGATTTTTGCAGCTAAGATGGTTATTTTACCTTAATTGGTTTCTTGAGACAAGTACTTCAGTAAATTTCTTCTTATGAGATGCAACATCAACTGCTTTGCTGTCTCACACAGATGCCGATTAAATTTTCTGACTTCTTGTGAAAGCTAAGCATTTCAGCAGCAGAAGAATCTAGCCCTTAAGCAATCACGGTCCCAGTGAAAGGTTTCTACCCATTTCTCACATAAATTGAATTCTTTTTTTTCTTGAGGCATAAATCCATGGCATTAAGATACTGTTTTCCAAAGCAAGATGTTAATATCACACACATATCGAATATACTGCGACTTGACAGTTTAGCTTCTCAACTTCCTCTGAGAAATTGAGATTAGATATAAGCATGGATCAAAAAAAAAATCCAGTAAGAAAAGAGACAAACTCATTGTTTCTATGTATGTGGAAAGGAGATAAGGTCGCCATTGTTTGGCATGTGTTTAAAGCCTGTTTTCATCAAAAGAAACAAGTCATCATGATGAAGGCTTTCTTCCCCCAACAGGATATAGCATAAAAATCTAAACTACAAGCTGCATGTAGTATCTTACTTATTTCCCTCCCTCCCACCTTCCTTGCTTAGCAAAGTCTAATTATTCTCATTGACTAGCTTAGCTCATATTTATAACCACAACAAACTCAGACCAGAGAATATGGTTGTATGAATGAAAGCCATTAAGTTAGAAAAGCTTAGCTATTCAGAGGAGCAAATTCCTTAATCCCTTAACTTGGAAAATAAACACTTTGGTTCACAATAATTTGTTCTCAACTTTCTCAGTTTTCACTGTTCACTGGAGATAAGCCTTTACAGAGCATTTTAACTTCCACAATTCAGGATCTATCGTTTCACAAAGTTCAAGACAGTCACATCAAATTTCCCATGTTGCCCATATTTATAGGGTGGGGTTTGTTAATTCCATTTTTTTGGGGAGGGATGATTTTTTTCAGCTGTATTGCTGATTCCCTTCTGTCTTAATGCAAGGGAAAGAATAGTTGTTGAGCCATAAAATGCACCCGCAAGTGCCACAGAAAGCCCTTTTTGCAGTTAGCTTGTTTTCAAGTTACATGAATCAGTCACTCGGAGAAGATACTCCTTGCATGGTAGGGTACACCACATCAGCAGGCACGAGTGATAAGAGAATAAAAGGGAAGAATCGTATCAGAGTAAACTGTATAACTCACAAAATTTCAAGAACATGGGAGGCATGCTATTCTTCTGAAATAGAGTGGTCTGCAATCATAACCCACTAGAGGGGAATGCAGAAGCCTAGATATTGAGGGTAAGATTGCCAAGGCATAAGCGTGAAGGAATGCAGTGTACATGAGCAGAAGTCACGTTTGTTTCCTCCAGAATAGCCAGTATCCAATGGGGACTATGACAATCTAGCAATCGGTAAGAATAATCTCATGCACAAGTCGTTTAAAGAAATGTTTCCCTTTTTCACTACTTTGTAATCCAATGCTATAGAACTGTAACTGGGGATTGTATTTAAAGAACAAATATTCACAAACAAGGTGTGTTGTATTTGGTGCAACTGCTTTATGAAAACCTCACATGCAAGAGAAGGTCGGACAAGCTGAAAATAGAGCTAAGCCATCACCTTCTATAGTGTCAGTCTGATGGCACTTTTTTTTTCCCCCTGCACACAGGAAAAATTCTGAGAGACATGAGCAACAATGAGATTGCAAGAGGTGTGACTAAGTGACAGATGAAACTGGAACAATGCTATAGGGTATCTGTTGTATTAATAGCAGTTGCTACAGCCTATAATTCATTCTACAAAGGAAAGCTGTGCATAGAGTCTACAGAAAGCAAGATGACAGTAACTTCTGTCTAGGAGTTTACCTTCAAGAATGTTTTTGTCTGCACTTAAGCGAGATGTAGCATCCTTCTACTGCCTGATACAGAACTATACAAACATAACATGGTCAAAGCCTTGGCTGGTCTACTTTGAATTAACTGCTGGTGCTGCAGATTAACCCCTGTGGCAGTAAATGTCACAATGACAACTGTATTCCTTTGATCCGTATGTATTGCTTTTTAACTGGATCTGTCACTAGGTCCTTCTCTGTCCTTCCTTAAATCAGATCCCTGTAATACAAACACCAGGAGACAATGAGTATAATAACTAGATTTATTTCTAAAGCTGTATTTTTCCAACTGAAAAGGTAAAAGCAGTTTGCCTCTCAAAAGGCAACATATTAATGATCTAATAATCTGTGACAGACTGTTGTCCTTTAGGGATGCTAAGTTGCTCGCTTCTTGAGGCAGACTGCAGAACCCTGCTTGAGCAGTCATCTCCTGCCATCGACATACTTGCAATTGTTGACCCTTTTCTAGTTGTGTTATAAAGAGTGACAGAAGGCTATTGGAGGGCAGAGTCAATATTACATGAGCTTCATTGGGCAAAAACGTAGGGCGAATAGTGTCTACAGTATGGATGCTGCACTTCCTGGTGACCAACAGTTTCTCGCTGGTGTCCTCAGACAGTGCAAGTCTAGGGAGGGAGACAAAGCAGTGCTCAGTTACTCATCTATTTCATGCTGAGGCTATGGAAAAGGATCAGCATGAAGTTCACCATGTCCTCCATCCTGCTCAAAAACGCTCAGAAGTTTGGCAAGAGGAGCTGCACAGCCTTCAGCAACAAGTGACACGTAGCCTACATCTCTCCTGATTAAAAGAAACAGAGGCCCAGAGGAAGTACGTCTCACTGAGATGCATGCCAGATACAGCTTGTGAGAAAAAAAAAAAAAATCAAAATCCCCAAGGGAAGATGATATTTACTTGGGAAGCTAAAAGAAAAGCTGAATATAAACAGGAAAAGGAATGAGATTTTGTTATAGCTTTGATGAACTCTTCAATACTATACTAGTATTCCACTTCTATCGAGAAAAAAAAAAATCCCAAAATCCCCAAGGGAAGATGATATTTACTTGGGAAGCTAAAAGAAAAGCTGAATATAAACAGGAAAAGGAATGAGATTTTGTTATAGCTTTGATGAACTCTTCAATACTATACTAGTATTCCACTTCTATCCTACAGGGATACAGTAGACAGATACAGAAAAACTAGAACTTTTGTAGAAGACCACAACTTTCTCTCGGAAGCTCAACTGCAGCTACAGGTCTTTGTTACAACTCAGCATGGCGATTCACATGCTCCATGAACTAGGCTAGCTTTCAGTCAACCTCAAGCTGTAGTTTAAGGCACTGTTTTGGATTTGTGAGGATCTAATTCATTTGCATCTTAACAGTAAGAAACCACTTAGATTCAACAGCCACAGATATTAGCAGAAATCATCAGTCCAACAATGAAATTAGGCTCTTTTCAACAAAAGCTGCTTCCTTTCCTGGGTCCAAAGCAGTTCCCTGTGGTCAAACTCCAGTGCATTCTGTGACACGCATTTTCACAGAATGTGCTAGCTTAAAGGATTCAAAAGCTGAAGTATCAAACAGCACTGAAGACTAAGTTAAGAAAAACCAACCATCTTGCAAAATGCACTTCATACGTAGCTTAGAATATATGGGGAGGTTCATTTGAAGAATCTAAACTCACATTGAAAAGGTAAAAGGTTTGTAATTAGATGAGCTGTTTTGAGTTTAAAGGTGTTTTTCAATACCATGCTTTTTGGAGAACATGCAGGACTCTAGGGATCGTTACTTGCCTTCCAGCTAACACAGACAAAATTGAAAGCAAGTATCAATGAACTGTAGGCATATTAAGTGCTTACATTAGGAAAACAAAGGAATGATATAAAAGTATATAAATAATTAATTATTCCTGATCATTATTTCCCAATTTCCAAATTAAAGTAATTTGGAATTTTTAAAATTTGCGCTATCATGCTTCTGCATGAAAATCTTCTGTACCACCACTTACATGAATGTGAAGCAAATTAATGAAATTGAAATAATAATGGAATTAAAAAAAATACGAAACAAAAACCATGCTGTTTTGTTTCTTATCACTTGTTTTGCTAATGCCAGACTTTAACAGTAACCTAACAAATGCCAGTTTATCAGCCAGTTCCACTACAATGATTCTGTGTTTCAGATATTACTCTCAGTTCAAAAAGTTTTCTTTCATGCTTATTATAACTATAGTGCCCTGAATACCTATTTTTAGCCATCTGCTGCCTTATTTACAAATTTAAGGAGAGAATGAGTGAAACCAATAGGGAAAGGTCAGCCTAGGTTATATTTTAGGCACTAAACTTTAAAGCTGCAAGACCTTCCCCTTCTTCTTGCCAACACTCTCAAGACCCTGCAAGTGCGTACATTTTCTAGGCACATCCTGAATTCATCTGAAATCCCAGAGTCCCTCCCGCTCTGCTCCTGTGCATGCCCCAAAGTGCCCATCGGCTCTAACATCAACCCTGTTTTATAGAAGGTAGGTGGCACCACCACAGCTTTGCTAGAGAAAAGCAAGCGCTGCCCAGTTCTTTGAAAGAAGGATTAGAGGCACTTACAGGCAAGGAGGATTGCAAGGTCTGGTGGCGGCACCAGCCAGCACCCCTGCTGCACTCACCGAAGGTTTGGAGCAGGACGAGCGAGATGTCGGATACGTGCTAATAGCTGGCAATGGGAAAACACACTGGCCCTCGCACCAGGCCCCGGGGAGCAGCCAGCCCACACGCTGCACCGATGGTGCAGCCCGACGGCCGGGGTGCGGGTGTGGCCCCACGCCTCGCTCTGGGATCCCAGTTCGGTGGGAAAGCTGTGCTTTGGTTGGCCTAGGCCACGGATCATTAGGACTTCAGTGATGACCACACAGTTTCTAACTCGATGCATCCTAATCTAACTTGATGAAGTCCTCCTAGGTTTCCAAATCCATAACTTTTTTTTTTTTTAACATGACACTAGAGTGCTTTTTCTTTGTTGTTTTTCATGAGGTAATCTTGCAGTTCGGTGGGAAAGCTGTGCTTTGGTTGGCCTAGGCCACGGATCATTAGGACTTCAGTGATGACCACACAGTTTCTAACTCGATGCATCCTAATCTAACTTGATGAAGTCCTCCTAGGTTTCCAAATCCATAACTTTTTTTTTTTTTAACATGACACTAGAGTGCTTTTTCTTTGTTGTTTTTCATGAGGTAATCTTGCTAACAAGGGTATTAGTAGGCACAGACAATTTTGAAGGATACATTCAGGATTTCTGCTGCTTTTTCTCTTGTTCTATTACAAAGCCTTTACACGCCACACAAAAACACGCTACGGTGGAGAGTATACCCACGCGCCGTCAGCAGAGGGACGGAGGCAGAAGAAGGTAAGTAAGTTACAGGAAAGTCCTCTGCAAACACTGCAGGAAGGCTGTGAAGACACCGCTTTGAATGGGAAAGCTTTAAAACAGGTGTTAACGCTGGGGAAAAAAGAAGAGGAAGGACACAGGAGAGGTAGCGCTGCGGCTGCCCACCAGCGTGCTAATAGCTGGCAATGGGAAAACACACTGGCCCTCGCACCAGGCCCCGGGGAGCAGCCAGCCCACACGCTGCACCGATGGTGCAGCATGCCTCGCTCTGGGATCCCAGTTCGGTGGGAAAGCTGTGCTTTGGTTGGCCTAGGCCACGGATCATTAGGACTTCAGTGATGACCACACAGTTTCTAACTCGATGCATCCTAATCTAACTTGATGAAGTCCTCCTAGGTTTCCAAATCCATAACTTTTTTTTTTTTTAACATGACACTACAGTGCTTTTTCTTTGTTGTTTTTCATGAGGTAATCTTGCTAACAAGGGTATTAGTAGGCACAGACAATTTTGAAGGATACATTCAGGATTTCTGCTGCTTTTTCTCTTGTTCTATTACAAAGCCTTTACACGCCACACAAAAACACGCTACGGTGGAGAGTATACCCACGCGCCGTCAGCAGAGGGACGGAGGCAGAAGAAGGTAAGTAAGTTACAGGAAAGTCCCCTCCGCAAACTGCAGGAAGGCTGTGAAGACACCGCTTTGAATGGGAAAGCTTTAAAACAGGTGTTAACGCTGGGGAAAAAAGAGGAAGGACACAGGAGAGGTAGCGCTGCTG
>NW_008794451.1:2872397-2890821 GCF_000699145.1 Aptenodytes forsteri
GCTCGCCGCGGCTGGGCCGGTGGCCAGCAGGTCCCCGCGAGCGGGTGCTCCTCAGGAAAAACCGTACTCCCCAGCGACGGCTTTCTCGCTGAGAAATTAAACTGCCGCGTAGATGATAAAAGTCGCTTTACAACACCCTTCCGAGACAAGGAAGAGCCTTTCCAACCTTTCAGTTTAAGTAAAAGAAGCATGCAACCATTTCAGTCGATAAATGCTGAAAATATTGGGGGGAAAAATATCCTTGCAAGGCGGGTACCAGCCATGGGTGGAACAGGCGAGATCAATACCATTATCACAATACTGGGGGGACTCTTCCTCGGATTTTGCGAACTGCACGAAAGGAAGGAGGTTGCCAGCCATGAGCTGATAGTTGGCTGACGGCACCCCTCGGTCCACTTTCTGGTGAGGATTACGTCGAGCGAGATGTCGGCAGGGGCTGTGCCAAGTACCTGTGCGGGAGACTGTGGCACGAGAGACGACACACACGGCAGCGTGGGACTTGTTGGGACTCCCCAGTAATTGTCAGCTGTCTTCTGCTCTTGGTGTGGACAGTTGGTTCAGGCCCACCTGGCTCCGAAGCTTCCTCTGATGGGTCCTTGTTGATCCTTGCCCGTTCCCGGGGCACCGCCCTTGCTCTGCAGGTGGAGAGGGAGCCCTTGGAATTCGTGTAGGCAGGTGACTCACCTCTTCTGGGGACCTGTGTTTTGTGCTGCTTTTTTCTTTGTAGTTAGCATCCACTTTTCTTCTCCCCTGCCATCCCATGCAAGTTAATTTACCCTCCGTTTCCATAATCACCGTGTCTCTTCCTCCTGTAAACAGAGGAACTTGGCAGCAGTTCTTGGAGACAAGAACAGTAGTTGCTAACATATAATGCCAACAATGAGGCATTATTTCCAAGAAACTACAACAATCCTAGCATGAGGAAGGCTGCATAGTGGACAGACACTTCAGCTATTCAAACCCAATTCTTAGCTTCAGTAAGAAATCTCCCCGTAGGAAGTCAGATAAAGGGAGTAGTGTAAGTTGCATTTTATTAGACAGAGGTGGATTTGATACATGTTATATCTTAATTTTCCATTCTTCTTGTTCAGACATGTTGAGTGTACAGGTTTCCCATTTTTTAGTCAAGAAAGAAAAACACATCGCACAAAGCAGCTGCATTCAACAATACAACAAGATCATTATTCACTTAAAGACTAGAAATGTGCCCAGAAATTTTTCAATCATTCAGTATGCTAAAATATAGATAATAAAAAGAGTTAGTTACTGTTTAATGGTAAAATACATTAAAAAAATTCAGGTGACTCTAGAATGAAAACTCATGACTTCCTTCAGTATGGCACCACTCTATTGTTTCATTATAAATTTGTAAAAGGCACCACACATTAAAACTGTAAAGCAAGGGAGAAAACAAAATCAAGCAACTTTCCATGATTTTCTTTCTGTACAAATACATATATATCTTAAGGCAGGTGTTTTTATGTGCAAAATACAAGTATACAGGTAAAATCAACATTGGTATCATATATTCTCATACTCACTTCTTCTTTTAGCAGTAACACTGGTGTCCAAATGTACAGTACATTGAAAACACTTTTCTCTAACAGAGCTCAAAATAGAAGGCAGGCTGGAAAGATGGCCCTGATAACAATTAGTTTTTAAATCTGAAGAGCTTTTATGTAGACCCCTTAAAACATGTACAACCAGTCATTCTCTTTTTCTTGTTGTCTCTTCCTTTAGAAAGGTCCATATCAACTTGTTCACTATGTCAGGTTGATCCTGCTGGAGCCAATGACTGGCTTCAGACAAAATAGTTAATCTGAAATGATTTTTAACATAAATCCGTGTAATTTCTGCCATCTCAACTTCCATAAACGCATCTCTTTCTCCCCATAACAGCAGGGTTGGCATGATGACTTCATGGTGCTGCAGAGGCAGGCAGCTTTAAAATAAAACACACTTAGTTAGGTCTTTTTTTTACAAAAATCACCAAAACAGATTTCAGTCAACTTAGCTTTTGAAATCAACACAGTGAATCTCATTGCAAGCTTTCTAGGTTCCAAGATATCTTCTACACTACCAAGAAAACACGCCTGTGACTCGAAGTCCTTTAACTGTTTCTAAGGATGGTAAAATTGTTAGAAGATACTTTTCCTGTAACATGTCTGTAATCAGCAGTTGATTGCAACAGAGGTCTTATTTTTGCAACATGAATGATGCTTTGGCATGGTGCACAGCTCGGGAGCCCCATGATCTCTGTAAAAGGGAATGTGGAACAACACGGCCAGAATTTTGTAGGTCAGTGGCTTTCCCTTGGTTGATGAATGCCATGGCAAGTTTCTGAACCTGCATTTTTTTACTGCAGGCAGGTTTTAATGAAATATATCGCTTTGAATCATGTTTAGACGACGGTGTTCAAGGCATCTAGCTACCCGAGTAGCCAAACTGCCTTGACAAAAATGGTTGTCTGGGAAATGGCAGGCTGCCATTTTTGGACACTATGGAAGATACCAGCTAGATTGTTTCAGACCTACTCAAAATTAAACATCATGTAGTACCAGCTAGAAACAAAAATATCTGTAGAAAAAGATATTCTATAGAACATTGATGTCTGAAATGCTGAACTGAAGTCAGTTACATTCACTCGTCTGAAATTCATGCTAACATTCAAAGTGCGTCAGAGTTCCCTTTACAAAGGGCTACAGTATGTTTTTGAAGGCCTTGGACTTACACACCTACATCTGTACGCAGTGAAAGAAAACTGCTCCTTAAAAATTTGCCTTTCATGGAGCCATAATCTCTTTAAAACTGCAACATCACAACCCAGAGCTCTGGCAGACTAGAAAGCGTTTGAAGATAAATACATTATAAGACATTTTACTGATACTTTAAAGAAAAGCCCTTAGAAAGTAAAACGTTAATAAAAATTATACCACCACAATGACCTATTTAAACTTTCAGTAAAAACTTATTATTTTTTCTTAATACAATTATTTTAAATGGAATATTTTATAAATATTTCCTCACATTAAAGGTAGACATTAGGAAAGATACAGGTAGCTAGAAATGAAAGACTATTTCAACATAAACTGTATTAAGCCACCAGAATTTATTCCAGCTCATCTATTTCAGAGATGCTGAAAAATTTATCTAATTTATGCTTGAATTGCTTCATCTTAGCCACATATTGTAACAGACTAGCTTGTGACAATTCAAAACAGATTCCACCTGATCAGATACAAATCTTTATTATACTAATGTGCAAACATTATTATTTTAAACCAGTAATCTATAAAGAAGATTTTCTGAACAAACCTTTATGACAAACTTAAGTGCTAGGTTGAAACTTAGGAGTTAGTTAAGAGACTATGCTCTGTAAAAAGGGAAAGACAAAGAAGACGGCATGTGTTAGTTTAAGATAAGACAAAGAAACGGAGACTTTGAAGACATTCCTCCTCTCAACTTATAAATAATGTCAAGAAATATTAATAAAAGGTCACTTTAAATAATAATTTCATTTTGATCGATGAATTAGGAAAATTCTTAAAATGGCTTTTGTAGCAGTGGATTTAAAATCTCATTTTTCAAACAAACTGACCTAACCCACTGAACCATAGCTTATTCATAGTACCGGTTTTAAAAATTGATAGTCTGATGATCTGATTCAGTGCGTTTAAACTAACGTCTTTACATTTGAAATGCAGTATCCTGGATCTCTTCGCTATTTATATGTGTATTTTTTCACTACTCTAGGGTTTACTATTATTCTTTTGTGGCTAAGTGCCATACAAGATTTGTAGCCTCACTTAGGAAAACTCTACTGGGCTTTTTACACACACTGCATAGATAAACAACCTGTCATTTTTCATTGCCTATGAGCTACACTATATTTCTTTTCAGTCTGGAATATGGCACATTATATCATGCCTGAAGTTTCTAGAAATCTCCTTTAACAAGGATTAATGCGCAGATTTCACATTTAGAAAGGGAAGTTCCACTTGTGAAGTTTAAGTCTTTGAAAAACAGGCTCAAACCTTCATACAGCACTGTTAGTTGACCAGCAGTTTTTCTGTAAACAAATACTGAAGTACTTAACTGCTATAAGAGAAGTGGTCCCATTTTCTAACAAAATGGCATATCAGGAGAAAGTCAAGCTTCAACTGCTTACCTATCTCTCTTAACCAAGCATGATACAAAAAGCTTTATGATTTTTATTCCAAAAGTCTTTGTATCTAAAGTATAGTGAAGGGAATGACTGCCGTGCTATTTATACAAGGATGTGTTGGTGATGGATGGAAGCAGGTGATTTCAATCGTCTCTTTGGAAATAACTTTCCAGAAAAATTAAGCTCTGAAGAATGAAACTCCAGGTGGATAGTAATGAGTTGGAAACCTTTAACATGTAGGTCACCAGTGCCAGCCCACTGGGAGTTATGGTGAATACAAGTCATTAGCATCTAAGTGCTGCTTAATGGCTTATATGAGAGGAAGTGAAAATTTCAATCCAGTTTTAATATTTAATGATTCCCATCCCATAAGGTGCGACCATCAGAACTGGTGGCAAGAACTGAATGAGCTGAAGACCAATCTTTTCCTTCCAGTCCAAAGCCTGATGCACTGTGGCTGATAGCACCTATCATAATATTCTCTGAGTTCAGTACAGGTATACTTTCACTAGAAAAATGAAGCAAACAATGCGCAAACATACACACACACAGAGGAATGAAGAGCTGTGAAAAAGCAAACAATGCACAAACATACACGCACACACACAGAGGAATGAAGAGCTGTGAAAATACCTTCTGATTAGTAACTGATACTAGGCCTTTTTTTGAGCCTGAAAAGGCCTGAAACAATAGTTTAAACATATGCAACTCCTACATTCATCTCATCTGAATCCCAGAGCAATTCAGCTATCAGCTATCACAGACATTTCACTGTTATTGTCAGAGAAGCATCTGGTTAATGTGCACACTCACTGATGCGAGGCGCTGTGGCACACGTAACGAACAAGGCTCAGGGCGCCCATGCCTCTCCAGCTCCTCATTAGCCCTACCCTGGGGGCTCCTGCAGTGCAGTCGCAGGGCCAGGGAGCCGCCGTGCAGCCGCACAGCTCCCCATTGCCCTTGGACATCCCAGCTGATGTCATCACCACTCTCTGCACAGCTTTAAATTAAGTATACTGTTACCAGCACAGCCATCTCATTTATTCCCCGTTGGTGTCTGTGCTTGGTGTTATCTTGTTTAGAAGAAAATATACCACCTCTCTACTTTCTCGTTCCAGTTTTGTCTCTTAGCCTGTACAAGACAGCAACCTAGCTCAGATCCCCGTTTTCCTCCCAGTATGTCCCTGCTGACTGCTCTGCTGACAGCGACAGCATGGAAGGCACAGAAAGAGCAGTAAAGGTGGCACTAAATTTGGACCAGGGAAAATGAAAAGTTAGGCCACTTAAAAAAATCGACTGTCTGAGTTTAGGGAAGGAAAAGAATTGTAATTTTTAAAGAATATTGGGAAGCAGGTCCTGTGTCAGAGAAACATGCAGGAGATTTAGCACTGTTGAAGACTGGAGGTGGTAAGGGAAAAAAAAGAGTTCAATCCCACTCTTCTTGGTATAGTCCTTCAAGTTAGGGCTACAAGTCGTAAGCAGAGCATATGCAGAGTTCAAGACCTTCTGGCCCTGTTAAGTTCTTGGTAGATAAAAAGGGGGCGTCAGTCTCTAAGGCCAAGCCAACTCCTTCCAGGAAAGTTAAAACCACTAGAAAACTGCTGGAGAAAATAAAATAAATATTAAGCTTGCAAAAATATTTCCTATTGAGGATACTATGTCTCAGTTTTAGTCTATGCATGCTCCCTGCTATACATGCTTACTGCTGCCAGTGAGTCTGATGAGACCAGTGCAGGAACAAAAAAAAAAACCAAGTTAGGGTTAGTTTTGGGCTTAGTTGCAAAAAAAACCCTACCCCACTTCTTAAAAAAAAAAAAAACAAAACAGCCCAAACACAATAAAATTAAAGTCAGACATGGTTTCGTAAGCTTACAAGTGAGGGTAACTTACTTGGACGCCATATTATTAGATAAAACTACTAGATAGTAAGCTCTTCATAGAGCTTATTATTAGATAATATGAACTGTAATGCAAACAATTAATTGATGTTAATTTTGTAAGTATTATTTGGAGGTGGATTTTTGTGATTGCCACGGGTTCTGTGAATGAGGAAGGGTTTTTGCTTTATTAGATTTTTGAAAGAAAGATTTTCCTTATCTGCACTCTGGTTGCGTCACTGTTTTGCGTGGCTTTCTCACGCAATTCGCCCTGCATCACACTGCTTGACACTGAACGCATCTGTTGAGACTTTAGAAACAGATTTGCGTTTTTTCCTTCTACTTTAGCGGCAGAAGATGCAATAACATTTTTGGCCTCCAGGGGTCCCTAGAATATTTTACCTTGTTTCAGACTGTTAACACTCACCTGAAAATATTTCTGTAATGATTAATGGGTCCAGTTAACGCTCCAGGTTGTGAAAAGACATAGAGATAAGCTTCAATATCCTCTGCTGTTAATCTGCAGCCTTTCCTTCCAATTCCTGTGGCCTGGCTGGTAAATAAACTTTTCAGAACCTAAAAAAGGAAGAATAAAAAGCCACCACATAAGATAGCTAAAAAATGTGATTTCTCTGCTTCAACAGGACACATCTTTCTAAAATCTATTTATACATTGTTTAGAGTAAAATGAACGGTTTAAATGCCTTTTTAGAGAGCTATGTGTAAAGCACACGGTAAGCTTATTTCTGATACAACTTCAGAGTAATCAAGTACAGGCAAATACCAGTATTACCAAGTTACTCAGTTCTGCACCCTGACCTGCCACCTGTGACGGGCAAAGGCAAGCGCCGCAGGCACATACTTCTCTTTGGGATGGACCCCAGCAGCTGACAGGGTGGGAGGGAGAACGACTCAGGACCTCCCCAGCTTGCTGTGCCCTGTGGGCGTGCAGCACTGGGAGCTCTGCGCTGGGCTGCGTGCATGTAGGAGGATGCATGCCTGCAGCTGCTTTTTCCCTTTATATACTCATACCTATTTTTTAAGGTTACACAAGGTGTTGCCCCTATATGCTCGTACTTATTTTTTAAGGTTACACAAGGTGTTGCCCTTGTTGGTTCCTCAGGCAGAATTAATCACCTGGCTGAATCTGATGCCCAGACTCCCAGGCTGCCTGCCCTGTAGCAGGCTCTGAGAGATAAGAGGATGTCCCACTGCACGCAGGAGCTTCAGATAAGTCAGCAGGAGTTCCCCAGGCACCAAATGTGTCCCGCTGGCACGGGCACAAATAAAACCAGCTGACTGTCTAGGTGGAGTAATGCACTGTAGTGCTGGAGGTCAAAAGTATGTACCTGAACGCCGCCCAGAAATGCAAAAGCAAGAGTTAATCTCAGAGACTCTATGTACTTATACCCTACTTTATAAAATATATAAAGCTTACGAAGAATAATCAGAAAGCTCCGTATTTTTTCCAGTAATTATAACTACACCAGAAGGGATCAACGTAGGTGGCAATTCTTCCATCACTCACAGTTAAATATATAAACAAGAGCACTCATTTTGCTCACCTTGAAATCATTTACTGTAAACATGAATTCAGGAAACCATGGCATTTGGAAAAAGAAGTAGTAACCAGATTTAATCAATTGTGATGGATGTCGTAGAATGTATTCTGAAACAAAAATGCCCATGAATTAAAAATGGAAACTGATGACAAACAAAATTACTGTTAATATTACTATTTTTTAAACTTAAAGGAATGTTTTAAAAATACTACGTTAGAGCATGCTATGTGACAAAAGATGATTATTGTTTCAGGAGTAAGTATATGATGTGGCCATTAAAACATACTTCTTTTATATGTGTTAATAGAAACAGTCAGCAAACCAGAAGCCTGCCAAGGATTAGGTGAGGGCAGTGACATTGGAGAGTTTAGTCACATGATTGAGATCTATTTGTGTAGCTAGTCCAAAGCATTTTTTTTCAGCTGTGGAATAAGAGGCATAAATACAAGTCTTTAAGTATTTCTCTCATCAAAGATGTGATGCACAGAAATCTGTAGATGATAATCCGCTCACATTCTAAAGACAGCGTCAATCCTGTTCACGAAAGTACAAAATTTTTCTAACAGTTGCCTTCTTGGCCATTTCAAGAACCGTAATCAAGATTACATAGCATCACTTTTTAAAGACATTGGAGCATATATAACAAAAGAAAATGATATAGCCAAATTTGCATTAAGTCGTCTTTTTTTTTTTTTTAAGAAGTAATTTTGCGTCTCCAATGAGTTGCAAGAGCCAACACTGACATTCAAGTATCTAACTTCCTCGAAGCAACCACAGAATGTATGCAGGTACTAGGAAGTCTAGAACCTATCCTTTACAGATGCAAATTTAGGAAGGCAAAATTGCACTCCCAACACAGGAGGTAATCTCTGAAATATTAATTCTGACAGTGAATAAAAATGGGAGTTTAAAACAAAGTAAACTGAAGTGTCAGCTATCTTCTAAGCTTTCATATCTTATACATTCTTAAATTGCATCAGCCATTATATTTTTTCCTTGATGGACCATCATCATCACTGCTCACTTTACTTTTCTGCACAATTTATAAACTGTGTATTTTCATTTAATCCACAGTAGAACAAAGTTGATCCAGGGAGACTTTATCAAGCTACAGAACAGATTTTGTACTTTAACAAATGCGCAAACAAATACTAAGAAATACTACAATAAAATGTATTTGTCTTCTATACAGCCTGGCTCCTGCTCTCAGTGAAAATACTGCAAAAAGCTCCTGCTTGCTCAGGTGGTGGTGAACAGACCTTTCCTTGGGTAAGTGAGGCTTAACTACCTGGCAAAATGTTCCTTAGTATCTTAAGAAAGGTGCCCAAGAACACCGTGAGAACAACGTGTGAATGGTTCTGATTCCACGGTGGTGTAAGGTCAGACTTACATTCAACTGAAATGAAAATTAAAGTTGCACTGAATATTCTTAACTATTTCTGGGGAAATGGGGTGACTTTTTAAATGGAAATAGGGTAAAAGATCAGCAATTGAAGAAATGGAAATTAGTGAGATACTACTTTCATTTTAATTACTGAATGTTGACCTAACCCCTATGAAATGTTTTATAATTCTGGGTAGTAGACAAGCTCAAAGCCTGTCACACAACAAACTTTGCTAGCGCACCTCAATCCTTGTTTCAGCTCGCTACTAGTACATTCCTGAGCCTCTAGTAAGTAGCCTGGAAAGGCTGTCGTTCCAATTAATATTGTACAAGACACAATCACAAACTGTCGCTTGTCACCTAAGTCAGGATTAAATTCTAATGTCTGATTCACATTTATACAAAGGCTGTGTTATGCAGATTTAATAATGCAGCGAGGCCTTAACCTAAGTGCAATGCAATGTACACCCCTGTTCAGGGAATTTTATCCTGCCAAAGTGGTACAAAACAGACTCATGTATATGGAAATTATGTTTGCAGACCTTCAAGGATTAAGAAAAACATCAGTAAGTTTGGTTGCAAGCACTCCCACTTCCTACAATAAATTATTTCGAAAAGTCAAATACTTGATACCTTACTGCTTCATAAAACAACAGTCCAGATTGTGAGAGGCACCGAGTACTGGCAACTTCTCTACTGAACATCTAAAGGGGCAAGTAGTTGGTTCTTCTTTAGCAACCTCAAAGCAAACACAATCTTAATGAAAATACAGATACTCTGGCTTAATAAAGACCACTATAAAACTCACCTGTAAACACAGAAGGATGAGGGAAATTAACGACAATCAGCTTAGTCACCATTTCAGGGTAGCATATAGCCACTAACCAAGCGATCATTCCTCCCCAGTCATGGCCGACCAACACACACTTGTTGTATCCTACCACATAAACACAAAATTGTGCTTTTATTTCAGTGGAATTTGTATCCGTACAAATTATCACATACAATAAAATCATTACCGGGCAAAATAGGTGGTCCAGCACGTTTATTAATGTACCTGCTTAATACTGCACTGCTTCCATTACTAATGGCCGGAAAAAGTAATGCACTATTATAGTTAAAAAATTAACAAATAATTAAAATCATTTAATTGGACTTCAATTACACTTTAACTATACCACCTCAATGTCAAACTAAAGTCACTCGGTATCCAAATGGCCACCCTGTTCACATCTCAGCCAGTGTAGGGTCAGATACACAATTCAACTTGCAGTCATTATAATGCACGTACATTTGTCATGTTTAGGGAGTTTGGAGTTTGAAACCGCAGACAGAAAGACCGAGCAACCTCCTGAGCCCCTCCTGAACAAAACTAATCCTTATGAATTTCTCTGAATATGGGAGCTTATCTAAGTACTGAACATCATCTTTATGCAAAAAGTGGGCGTTATACTTGATGGCCATATATATTTAGCATATATATACACACACATAAATACACACATTTATATACTTAGTAGGCCTGTAGCTTTTCTCCATATGCTGTTCTGATGGTGATTTCTAAAGTTCTTGGCATTCGCGTACGTATTCTTCCATCGATAAAAATGGTAATTTAACAGTAATTAAAGGGGGGTGAAAAATCATGACTGCGTTTTTGAAAGCCTAACCATTCCTCCTTCAACCACTGCTGGAATACATACGATAGTGTCAGATACCATCATCCTCCTCATTGAGGATTGTAATGCTGAGCACACACACTACAAATGAAACATATAAAAGCCAAACTGTTTAGAATTCTGACATAAATTTGAACACAGCTGTCAAAGCACCTTATAACCCCTCTTGAATAGAAATCTTTTGGAGCGCTTTTGATATAATCAAGTTCTCCAAAAGAATTTAACTTAGGGTTAGAACAAACAAAGGTAACAAGCCTCAGAAATACTTTTTCCAAAAATTTTTAAATCCCTATGAAATTGAATTATGAGAGCACTTCTCAAGCATAACCATGGCATTACCATGGAGATGAACCCAACCAGCAAAGGTTGGAAAACGTAAACACAGTGTGGGGACTGCCTGCCCTATCTTTTGACAATATTCAAACATCACAAGCAAAGCAAATCCTAAATTCAAACCTTAGAACTGGAATTACTGCTTTACTATTTCTTCATGTGAAATGCAGTTAAGTTGTTTCACTATCCGTATTCAGGGAATAAAAATGACTCAGAGAATGACAGTCTAATCCCTTGTCTCCCTGTTGGTATGGAAGGGAAATACCCTTCACTAGGTGTTACAATTTATTGCCAGAACAGCTACGCTTCATGCTGAACTGGAAGGGCAAATTTTGCAGACTCGCTTCAGCTCTAGACCGTTACACCGTGTTTTTGCCACAGGGAGCAATGTGTCCCTTGCTCTCCCTTCTGTTCTTCTCACTGTTGTATAAGACAGAGTGATTCAGCTCTTGAGAACTGACTACTGTGCAGGAGTAGTATTTTGAGTTTGGGTTTTGGTTTTTTTTTTTAAATACAGCAGATGTACTGTCATCATCTTTATAAAGCCCACAATATTTATTCTATCTTGTTTGTGCAAGAAAAATGTCACCTGATTTAAATTCCTTGGTCTGCAAGTGCTATTAGACTCTAATTCAGAACATTATCCACTAAGTGCAATGGTCAGGAGTAAGCAAAGACCTTCTTAGGGAAAAAGACCATAGGTTTGTACTGCTGGATTTCATAGCACATAGGGAAGATTTTTTTTAAACTCACGACGGAAAATCATCTTCACATATTGTTTATACTGACATACACATCATAATTAGAAAACAAACCTTTTTCATTGATAATAATCCATAAAATATGAGTATCCTTAGATTTATATCTATACATATCTGTAATGTGTATATATTACAGAGAATGCAGTTTTAAAAACAATCAATGCTAGATCTTTATGGTTTTTTTCCCAGAAAATCAAGTCATCTATGAGCCAAGTAGTTTGTCTTCTACTAACGCACCTAGAGATTCCAAAATATCCTTTATATCTGTTATCAGGCAATCTAACTTGTAATTTTCTTTGTGAGAAGGAGCATCTGTCTCTCCATAACCTCTCAAATCCAGGGCCACCACTCGATATTCGCTTTTAAATTCCCGCAATTGATGGCGCCAAGAATACCTAACAAAGGGGAAAAAAAAGTTGGAGTTATAAGGTCAAGCAGTACGATACCACAATGCACTCAAGGCTTTTGCTCCCAGATAGTTAAGGGTGAATTAGCATGGCTCTGTTTGCAACGAGATTCTTTTTTTCTTTCTGTGGTACGCTGATGGTCCTTTGTGGCTATAGTAGTTTTGTGCTCCCTTCTTGAATTCCCCAGTAAGGAACTGCAGCTGCCAGAAAGGGGGCATGGCCAGAGCCCGGGTGTTTCAACGGTTCCTGGAGTCTGGCACGGTCCCTTTGCTGCAGAGGAAGCAGGCATAAACCAGAGCACACAGAGGACTCTTCTGTTTTATCCTTGGAGCCGTAGTATCATCAAAAAAGTAAGGTCTGAAAAGCTTTCTCTTCTCCCTGGCTTGCTCACACACACATTTTGATGGAGTAGGGAAACGTGCCTCAAGGCATGGAGTTTGGGTTGGTTTTTTTTTCCAGAAAAGGAATGTCAGATAATTCATATGCTAAATAAACCAAAGAAAGAAATACAATGAATAACAAATGAACTTGGTGAAGTTTATATGGTTTATATTATGTACACTTTCATCTGTGTCTCTATACTACCAGAATTGCTCCAGAACAATCTCTCAATGTGTTGGTACTACACAAAGTATTTAATTGCTTGTGTTTCTATGGAAAAGAGTGATAACATTACACACATTAAGAGACACACAAAATTAAGAACTCGGGCAAAGGCCTGGGCTATTCCTCATTCTGCAATAGTATGTAGTGACTAGATGTGTGTTATGAAGCAAAAATAACAAGAAAATGGTGGGTCTCATCCTGCAAGAACTACCTGCCCTTCAACTGTTATTGAAACCAAATAAATTTCAGAATAGCCAGTACCAAGACAGACATGGCCTCATCTTATACTGTAATAGAAAGATACATGAAAAACATGATCCTTCTAGGCATATATAATAATGGCTGCATCCCTCTGTGCTAGGAGCTAGCTTTTACTTCTGCTCTTGTTTCAACAGTCTCAGATAAATGATATATAACATTTGGATCATCAGCGATCGTAAGAATGATGCGCAAAATTCTACCTTAATTCAAACAGTGTCTATATCAGACCATTGGCTCTTCCAGTTTAGCTTTGCCTCCAGCCTATTAAGGATTTTGAACGTAAGTAATATTACAGTAACACTCATTAATTTTAGAAATTTGTATTCATATAAACAGAACAGTTAGAACCTTTTCATTTCAGTGCCATAAAATGCAAAATACAAGACTTAGCTGAGATCTCCAGGAAGGAAATTTTTAAAGGCATTATACAATCACTTGGAAGCTGAATTTACCATGGTAACTGTTGTAGCTATCCTATATACTTCGGTAAGAAGAAACAACGAGGCCCATAAATAAATAAATAAACTATTTTTGTTTTCAGAAAATGTCTACTTGCCATCCTCATGTTCTGTTTTCACGACAGTCCATCAATCACCAAATGTCTGACCTACCAAATGGGTAGGTTCTATATTCAAAGAAATCCTTTTACCACATATGAAACGTAACTATTGGACAACTACTTTGCAAGCAGAATTTGGAAATGTTGGTGAATGCTTTCATTTTCATAAGGTTGAATAATGGAAACTATTTTGTGACTTTCTGATCACGTTATTTCTGAAAGGCAGCTTGTACAAAATTTAGCAGCTCACACACAAGTCTTATAGGTACCCAGCTGTCGCAACACATTATGCCCAATTTCAAATATTTTATTATTGTCTTTCCACAACATTGGTATTAATTTTCAAGTTCTTACACATCTAAAGCACTTAATGGCTCTGGTGCATTATATTCTTAAGTGATCTTTCATTTTCAGACAGTCTCAATCACTCACGAAGGTCAGTATTGTCTGGCTATATTTGTCCTACTTATAACCTTGAGACATTTGAAGGCAATTTGTTACAACTGTGAACTGTCACTGTGAATCATACCCGTTTGGGGTTTTTTTTTTTTGCTAGCCAAATGATACAAATTTGTTGCTGCTTTAAATATCTTTTAAATTGTGATTATTTTATCTTGTGCTCTCAGAACGATCTCTGTTCTTGCATAAAAAAATCTTCACTGATTGAATTGACAAACCAACATCAGTATTGGTAGCGTGGCTATTTTATAGACTATTGGCATACAGTCTTCTTTTTAAAAAGAAGACATATAAAGTATGCTACTGGTGGTCCCAGTGACCTATATAACAGTTTCTCATTCATTCCTTTTAAATGGTCAGATAATACAATATATTAACTGTCACTTAATGCATGACTCGCCATTCTAAGCTGTGAGAATGGCTTTCTGCTTTTTGAAAATAATATACCAGATCTCAGTAGAATATGTATATAAAATGCTAACTTTTCCGTTATTATTCCCACTGTAGGGGAGATCAGCTGTAGTCTCAGCTGTCTTACTGTGTTAGAATATGCATTATGCAAGGTATGCACGTTTGCATAGAATATGCAACCCCCCTATCTAAATGTCTGTTTAATCAAAGTTTACAGTTTTAATCCTTTTAGATAGCAATTTATTATTAGAACAATCTACTTCTTTGAAAATTTATCTTAAAATAAATGACTTTCTAGCACCATCCTCAAGACCGTTAGTATCGATAGGAAATTGCTAAGGGAAGAGAACTGACCTCTGTTTTACCTGGGTCAATTTATCATGGTATGACCTGAGTCCAGCTTGAAAGATCACAGTTCCAACAGTGGAGCCTAGCTCCACATCTGAGTTTAGAAAGGAAAAGGATCGTTTAACTTGCTGAATTACTGGCATCACCACTTCCACTACTGCCTTATTGTTTTTTCGGTGCAAGTTCTGTAAGCCATGCTTCACTAGTTAAGACTGGCAATGACAGCCCGAGCAATTTGGTTAAATCATTAGACATATGACTGCTTTTCATTGTTCTAAACAAACATTTAGGATTGGGTTTGATTCATCATTCATCTTATGATGAACTAATAATAGAACCTTTTTCCCTGAGTACCGTTCTGAAATTAGGCTGCGCAATAGCCTATAGAACTCATAGCTCGTCTTCCCCTCCCCCAGTTAAAAATTACAGTATTTTTAATAAATGCAGCAATCCATATTGCACTTAACATATAATGAATCCTCATTTTAACACCCTCTGCTATAATTCATAAGTGTAGCCATATTAGTACAAATGTTATCCAAACAGGAAATTCATTAAAAACGAGCAGTTCCTTCCCAAAGTTTGAAGAAAAGCGTACATACTTAGGGAAAAATGGATTTACAATGCAAAAAAGATGGTTGGTTTGCGTCAGCCTGCAGGAATTTTTTGTGGATGCTGCAGTTAGAAAATGTTTCAGTGGTTTGTTCCCTGCTAAAACTTCATGCCGTTAGTTAGTATTCATAGATCCGTAAAATGGATCACGCTGGGGATACTTAAGCTGAGATGATCACTCTCAGGTATCTTAAGCAGCCTCTTTTATACAAGAAAAGCATGTAGGGAGTTTTACCAGAATTCTGGAAAGCCATGAAGCAGCAGCATGAGTGGTTTACCCCTTTCTCCAGCAGCCACATAGTGGAATCTTAACCCTGAATCCTAAAATGAGAGAAAAAGAAGTGAGTTTTTATTGCTGCACAGAGCTGCTATACTAGGATTTGAGAATGACTATGGTTTCAGACAATATTCTAAGAAACAACGTATGACCCCTGAAAAAAAAATACTAAATTGTCAGTTTTTGAAGCTGAAGTCTCCTGCGATTCTGGGATCAGGTATCTGCTACACCCTGGCAATGCTGAGCATCCCACCCCAGCCGCCACAGCTTCTTCCAGGGAGCACCGTCTTTAATACACGTCGGGTTACGTTGACTATGTGCCAGTTCAGCCATGAGCATGCCAATCTTTCTGAAAGAGCACCGCCTGGCACCGTGGCTAGGAAATGCAGATTATTGTCGAAGCTAGCACCTTGCTTTCACACAGACACCAATCATGTGCTTTACGGAAAGGCATTGAGACACAGTATACTTTAAATGGACTTTCAATCTTCCAGTTAGTTTGCAAGATGATGCAACTATTTAAACCCATCACACTGCATTTTGGCCCAATAAAGGGCTGCATGGATTCTTAAGAACCAAAAGCAGTCAAAATTAAGTAACTAGAAAGCAAGTGGATTTTGCTCGTTTTTACTGTTCAAGGTTTCAGTCTCGCTTCAGAAAAGAAAGCCTTAATGTTATAATCTTCTTTCTGCCCTGTCTATAGTCACTATTTCTGATGTACCTTTTAAGAAAATGGATCTTTTAAGAATTACCAGCAGGCAAGTTACTTATTGTTAGCAGTGCAGAGGCTGAATAAGCTTACACTAACTCAAGGTCAAATCCAGTAGAATTTAAATACGCTGAGATTATGACCTAGAGGGTTTACTGAATTCTGGCACAGAAGTGGATACAGACGTTGGGAAAGAGTTAGCTCACAAAATACAACACGCTCTTCAGAAGTCACGTGAAGGAAACTGCAGGAAGAAAGGTTGTGCAGCTCCTGAACAAATGTCAGAGCTTGCACTGCCTCTGCTATTTTAAAGAGGGAAGAAAAACCCCATGCCTTTGCTGTACATCAAGAGCTTATATCATGCCAAGGATCACAAATGCATAGAAAAAGTTTTTCCTGCCAGAGATGCTTCAGATTCTCTGAGCTACCTTGGCACTGCTAAATCACTAATCAGCTACAAAACCATTAACTTACGTCGATTCTTGAAAGGGCTCTGAAAAGGGAACATCTGGGGTTTTTATACTCACTATGGCTATAATAGGGACTTTTTGCTCAGTTCTGCCCAAGATTACACTGGTATTTCTCCTCTGCCAATGAAATTAAAGTCCCCAGAGGTAAAAGCATCTATGCATTTCTAAGTACTTAATGATCTCTTCCTAGTAAATCTTAGGGCCATTACATCATCTTCATCATTCTCCGTATCACTCTGCCTTTGATCCTTTTATATTTAAAAAAGTAGAAGTTTCTCAGTTTCCTTCCACAGTTTCTCTTCTCAATTTAGTGAGTAGTGGGTAAGCCCTCCTCCATTCTGCTTTTTTCAGTTAGTGTCCTCTAGGGATTTACCTTCAATGTTTTAATTTTAATCTATTTATTGCTTTTAAGGACATCCCCTTTACCCATACAAATACAATCACCACTTGTACAGCAGCAGGTTAAACGTCACATGCCCCAAACTAAGCCCATCCTCTACCTTTTTAGTTGCTCCTTTCTGTCCCCTTTTTCCTGCCCCCCAAAACAGACATAGGATGTTGCCATCTTTTCTGAAACACGCTTTTTTCTTTGCTTTCTTGAAATCTGTACAGCTCTGTAGGATACATGCGCTTGGAAAGTAACACCTTAGCCTGCTGTTACCCAACGGCAAGAGGGTTTCGTATTTCCTGAAATGAGCGATAGACTATCGTATCGACAGCAATCCGATTTTCCTCCAAATGCTCTTTTATTGCTGTCGCACCCTTCACTTCCCCAGCAACCCATTCATTTACTGCTTGGTGCTATAGGAAAAAAAGAACGTGGCATTTGAGTAAAATAGCATGCATGTGCCGCCTAATGATAGGAAAAAACCCCCAAGCAAATCATGAGAAACTGGGAGGCTCAATAATTTATATTAGCACTGCTCGGCACAAAATCATTTGCACAGATCCCTCAGACCTGAGATCTTTGTGCTCATTTTATTAAAAATAATGCTCGACAAAATTTGCAGTGCGTTCTTTGCTCAGCTGTAACAACAAAAGCAACAAAGCCAATGCAACTTCTTTTAGAGCATTGCAGTGCATCTTTGCTCAGCTGTAACTACAAAAGAAACCAAGCCAATGCAACTTCTTTTAGAATTTGGTGGAGGAGCAAGTCACAGGTAGAGATCCGAGACAAGTGTGAAAATTGGCTGGTGTGTCGCTCGACAAAATTTGCAGTGCATTCTTTGCTCAGCTGTAACTACAAAAGAAACCAAGCCAATGCAACTTCTTTTAGAGCATTTGGTGGAGGAGCAAGTCACAGGTAGAGATCCGAGACAAGTGTGAAAATTGGCTGGTGGCTTTAACCGCACAAACCTTAGAGACGGGACTCATCTCTTCGCTCCACGTTTTCCCTGCGCCCCTGATGCACGAAAGGAGCTCCCAGGTGCACCCGGGCAAACCGTAAATAACAGGGAGGGCACGGCAGAGGAGGGTGCGAGGAGCGAGGGGGCACGTACCCCCACGCGGGTTGCCAGAGACCCGGGGCCGACGAGCGCCTCTCCGGC
>NW_008794451.1:2891579-2900341 GCF_000699145.1 Aptenodytes forsteri
GGCCCGGAGGGCTCTTCCCCCCAAATATTCCGTAGCGAAATAAGGAGAAACCGTCGCTGGAGCCAAGGAGCGGGGCTGGCAGCTGCGCGCTCTGACGGAACTGCCAAATCCACCGAAACTCACTCGAAATGTCACTGCGAAAAGCGCGGCTGGGGTACGAGGGACAGCCTCGCCTCCGGTGCCTGCCGGAGGTCCTCGCAGGCGAGTGCTTTGCCTACTCTGGTCACGTACTCGATGGCACTTACCTTATTTACGTGTCAAAGGAAGCGTGTAGGTACGTGGCTGTGTGGATGCACTTCAGTATCTTCCAAGGCTGTACATTCTTTCACTGCTGCTTCACTGTTACCCGGTTAAAGGTGATTTTGTAAACGTATTACAGTTTTAGTTACTACATGCTATTACTGTGACTATTTCTTAAAAAAAAGATACAAATTTTGAGCTCCAGCACCAAAACTTACAATTCTTAAAATTTAACTTACTCTAATAGAGATAATGGCTAGAAGAGGAAGTTGGATCATCATTACTAACTCTGTTCCAACGGAGTCAATTTAGTACCGAGATCTCAGCCACCCAAGGCTGACATTAAGAGCTGAACGATCTTACGCCCGTCCATTAGCTGCAAATTGCTACGTGCAGAAGGCAAGGAGTCACAGTCACATACGGGGCGACGGACGCTGGGGTAAGAAGAAAGGCTCCAGCCAGCACCTACCTTGTATTAACCTACTGATAACGCAGGGTAAAGGGTAATTTAGAATCAGAATGGTTCATGTAATCCAAAATTGTAAGAAAAAGCACAACTATATTAAGCAATTGGTTTTACATGTTATAAAAGTGCAAGTTATGAAAAATAAGTTTATTAGTTCTGGGAGATAACGAAATGTGGACAGAGTAGCTGCTGACTACAAGAAAAGTAGGATTGAGCTTGCATGTCAAATCCTGACAAGTCCTGATCCGACTCGGTGCACAGCCTGCTCACCTTCACTCCTTGATCTAAACCCCTTGCTTCTCAGACTAGAGGGTACAGGCAGGTTCGAGACTTGTAGAAGCCACGTGAGAGTCACAGCTAATAACGTAGGCCTGTGTGCAACTGCCTGCCTTTTTCTGGGGAGGGAGGATTTTGCCAAATTTTACTTGAATTTGATGAAGACCAAAATTTCTTCTTGGTCCAGCTGAGTTTGGAGGATTAGAACTTAACTTCCAAGAAATTTTTTTTTGCCTCTGTCCAGCAGTGCAAGTAGAAGCTGGTACAAAGCCACCATGCATCTGTGAACTCTAAGATACGTAATTTAATGAGCTGTTTAAAAAAAACCCAAATTGGATAACCATGTATACGGACAGAATATATATCATTTTTCACTATGCATGAAACACAGCTTGTAGACAATTTTTGTCTGTAACATACCAAATGCTTTCTCCTACTTGTTCTAAATTCAGACTTACAAATATAGACACTGATGTTGAATCCTAGTCCCACTGAAGGCAGTGGCAGAGTTAATGCTGGTTTCAACCAGTTCAAAATTTTTCTTTTTTTTTAAAAAAAAACAAATAAAAACCTTAAGCAGCAGAAAGGAACGTTATAAAGAATTGCCCATTACTGCATTTTTATGCATTTAAAAGTTTAAATAAGACACAAAACCATTACCTGAATTTACTTTTTACTACTAAAGATAACATCTTCAAGTCGCTGTAAAAAGCTGCCTAGCTTCCTCTTACCCATAACACAAAAGAAATACCAGCAACCCGCATCAGCTGACAACGCTGGGTCGTGCTGTTCACGATCCCTGCTCATTGTCTCAAAGTGAGCCCTACAGACTTGAAGTCGGGAGCTTTATCAGGCTGCTGGGGAAAAAGGTGCTGGGCTGTTTAAGGCTCCTTCCTTCTCCTGGGCAAGAAGAGAAGGAACATCATCAGAAGCTGATGATTCAGTTAAGATGCTAACCTCTGCAGACTCCAGTAGGATTATATGAATCACGCCTACCAAGCCTGAGCCTTCTGTTCATGCTCAGATTACTCATGCCACCAACCCCAGGATTAGCATATAACTAATTTTTTTTAATGCATCAGACCTTGTGCTAATAACCCTTTCTGTAGGGAAGAAGACTTCACAGCTTCTCCATATCAGACTAGCTGCAGCAGGATTTTCCCTGGATTGCACCTCAGTAAACCAGTGGCCCGGTTAGATAAGTTAGAAAGTTTGGCAGGAGCAAAGCAACCAATGTTGTTGTTTATATCACAGTAGTCATCAAATTCCTTAATAAACTAGTAATCAGAATGAACTGGTAGAAAACATCCCCAAAGAAAAATTGGAAAACCAAGGTTAGAAATCCTGGAGTTAACCACAAGCTTCCACTTACCTCTAAAGAAAGGTTGATGGAAGCCAGTGACGGGTTAGACACAGCATTCACAAAATGACAGTAGCCATCTAGAATATAAGAAGGATCAGAGATGGAATCGTCATGTGCCTTATTATAAGCAGGTATTTGGCCAAGTTATCCCATATTTCTTGTACAAACCGCAGAGCTAATTTTTTCACAAGAACAGAACTATTTTTAGTTTATACATCACTAACTACCTAGGTAGTTTTATGTCAAACTTCTAAACTATACAAACCTTTTGCCTGTGGAGTTTAGCTATGTCATCTTCAGATATTAAATACGGATCCAGTATCAGAGCTGGGAAGAAGATAGTGCTGGGGACCTAGCAGTTCTGAGTGGCTTTTGCACGATGAAATCGCTGCACGCCCTTCCGCACACCCTGGCTCAGTGTTTCTGGGCATCTCCACCTGCGCTACCTTAGCTGTCCTGTTTGCCAAGGAAGCAGCAGAATTCCTCTTTTACTGAGGAACGCTTTCTTTGTAGTCCAGGATCACGCTGTCTGCATATGTGTGGCAAACCTGTTTGTACAAGGCAAATACCATCCACACATTTCCCAGCATTTTGCAGAAGAAAGCTTAGAATCTTCCGTATCTCTCATATGCATAAGAAAATTTGAGAACCCCAACAATTATTGTTTGTCTTCCTTATATTTTGATTTTCTCATTTTCTGCTCTAAATTGTTGTTCTAATGGGTGCCAAGCCAAACCAACCCCAGGGCAGATTGTCTTACGAGCTTTGACAATGTGCTTTGCCCTCCATGATGTGCCATCTGCCTGCTAATCTTTTGAAAGTTCAACTAATCCTGTGTCTCTGAGAGACAAAAGAGGACAACTTTGCATATCTCTGCCTCTGCCTCTGGCCTGACCAACTCATAGTTGATAGTAAAAAATTTAACATATTCCATTTATTAGTGACAGGAACTTTTTAAAGCTTTTAACTATCTTAACCTTCATTTACGTGTAGATACAATCTACTAGCGTAGACACAAGTATAAAAATGACACATTAGTGCAGCTATTTTCACAAATGATCAAGGTAACTTAATGGTGTAACAGAACTTAGTACACATTTTAACTGTTAGGTAACTAACAATACTTAGTCTGTTTAAGCAGCTTTTTGTTTGCAGGCCATATCCGCACAAGTGGTATTCCTGCTCGCTTGAGTGCGGCGACAGCTTTGCGCAAACACGATCGTTATAGGCTTGCTACTCACTTATGTTTGGAGACCATCTCCCTTCCCTCTGAACTCAGGCTTCTGTCTGGAGGTAGGAACTGATTATCCTCTTTAACTGGCTTGTAGGTTGCAAATAAAGGGTTTATCAGATTAGCGTTAGCAGCACTGACATTGTGGCTTTAAGTCATCGTGACAATGGAGTCATGGAAGCTGGAATTAGTTTTTGAAGGGGCAAGAGTACCAGTTCATACTGTTAGCAATGCACATATGGTTATATAGAATAGACAAAACAGAGAAATTCTTGCCCTTCCCTCCTGTCACCTATTTCCAAAGCAAGAGATCTTGAGTTTGCACTAACCCAGTCAGAAAGTATGGCCAGATGACGGCAAGGTAGGGAGTCCTGAATGTGAACTGTAACATTTTATTGCAAGAGAAATAGCTATTAAAGATGTATAAACTACAAATGAAGGCAGGCCTAAATCACTTTTGATGTGGATGTGAAACAAGACATCCTAACAGCACCACTTTACATTACGACCCAACTTTCACCCCAAATCCCCTTCCTAGCCAAGCACTCAAATTTCCCAAACAGCGTGCGCTTGAGCCTGCATCCAGGCAAGGCTCATGTAAAGAGGACTTCCCTAGATGTTTCAAGGGGTGATACCCCAAATCTGAGCCTTTGTCAATATGCACTGTTTCTGCTGTTGAATGAAGTACTACCATTCCAGCTATAGCAGAAGTAGAAGATGCAGAGCAGTATTTTATTGCAGAATAGGTATTTTGGAACTAGCACTAGCTCATCAGCCTGCGACCTGACAGTCCAGGCTACCATTTTTAGGCATGCTTTAGCTGTCATTTATGAATTTAGATGCAATTTATTTCCTTTATCTGAAAATTCAGTTATTTATAGAAAGTCTTGTCCGCTTAGTTTACTTAGTTGGGTGGTCAGTGGCAGACCCTCACCACAACACTGGCAGCGTTACCTTCACTTCCAACTTTGATCCAGGAACGCGACAGACCAGAGGTCTCAGCAGGGGGAGAGAGTTTTGAGGGGGAGGTTCAGCTAGATCAGTGGTCTCCAAAGTGGAGTGTGGGAAGAAAATATTTAATACAAAGGGTTTTTTTAATTACAAAACAAAATAAACAAACATAACTAAGCAAAATTAAATAAACACTATTTAAAATATTTAATTTCTATTTTTGTGTATTTTTTTATAATGTACATAATATATTAGTACAGTAGAACATGTATATAATTTGTAAATGAATAAATATACATGTCTTGGGGGTGCATCCTTAAAATTTTTTACTGATGGGGTGCATGATGACAAAGGTTTGGAGACCACTGAACTAGAATATCTCTAGGGGCCCCCTTCCACCCAACATTTCTGTCACACACATTGTGTTTTGGTATCAGTTCTATAAAACAATGTTTTATTAGTCCTGTACTTAATTTGAGATAGCTATATATAACCAACAAGACTGTAGGGTTTTTACACTCTAGTTTCTACTTCAGACAAGTATCGCAACATTAATAAAATCTTGCATTAATCAGAAAGCCTTTCAAACTGGAGCCAGAAGTGGGATGTTTTAGATAATTTCTTTCTGTGAAGAACCAGAGCCATTTGGCAAACATGCTTGCACCCTTATCCAAATGTTATGTTAACATAAAGTACATTAAACAGAAGATCAACATGTCTGGGCCTTAAAAGACATGCAATTATACAGGATTTGCTGTTGAAATTACAGAGTTCCAGGAAATGGTTTTTTTACGATTACAAATAACGTTACACACCCTTTAGAAATTATCACTATTATAGAGGTCTTTTGTCACAGCCCAGATCCTGTGCAAGCGTGTCATAGTAAAGTGATTGTTTTAATAGCAATCACATAATTGATAAGACCTTGCTTTAAAGTAGTTTCTATAGGTGCATATTTAGTATACTATGACTTAATACAGTCAAACACAAGAATTTGGCTATGCTCAGTATAACAGATCCTCAAGTGTTACCGAAAAAAATTGATTTTTAAAAAATGAGGGAAAAAATCAAGAAGCTGATATTTTCTCATATATATACACACAACATACAAAACTAATCAAAAGAACAACTACGTTCCACTGTGTAGCAGACTAGATAACATATATTGCAAACAAGCACCAAAAAGATCTTGTGATGCTTCAAATATCCATGAACAAGCTTTTAATATCAAGCATTTTAGAGGAGCTCACGTGCTCTTTAAAGTGGTCTTAACATTTAAGCTTGTAACTAGTACATTTTCAAAGTTGTACAGTTTGTAGTAACGTTGAAGTTAAGTTCTATATTAACTACAGCTTTCACTCAAGATATTCTTCAAAAGATGCCATAATATCACTCTGCAGATTCATATCAATTGTACAAGCCATCTGCAAGAAAGCAAATTAGTGTATTTTCAGAGCAGTCAGACATTAATTAATAATATGCAGGTCAAATATTTAATAAAGATTTAAGAAAAAACTACAAAGCTTCTTCCCAAAAAGTGTATGCTTCCTCTGTTATTACAGGTTTGAGTGTGCACGTTGTTGAAGTCCTCTCTGAAAAGAGCCGAACAGGATGAAAGCTTTAGTAGACCTTATCTGATTCTAGCATAATCTCACACTGCAGTTCTTACATTCCGTTCTACAATATTATGAATTTAAAAAAGAAGTTTAAAAAAAAAAGTAGCAATTAAAAAACATTCGTTACCTACACCAATAAAACCAGTAAGTTAGTTTTAAAACGACTCAGTTTTGATGCTGCAGACCAGAACAGTATGACTAGCGCTGTTGTTGACATGGAATACGTTAAAGAGGATAGACAGCTTGCAAGACTTGAGGTTTGAAGTTATTCAAAGGGCAGGGACTCCACTTTAAAATTTGATTTTACCATGCAGTTATTCTAAGCCTATGGGAATAATAGGACCAAGCAGATAGTTTTTCATATTCCACCACTTGAAGACCTACTTTGAGTTCCCTTTTCTGGACTAATTCTTCAGGTAGCATAGTTCTGTTGCTTTCAATCATTCAGGCCCTAACATTTCTTATTCTCCACTAAAGTTGAAACAAAATCAGCCGGCAAGAGTCAGCAACTTACTGCTTCTCTCCTCCTGCGTTCTTGTTCCATTTTTCTAGCCAAGTTACGGTCTTGAACAAGAGCACGTTGTTGAGCTTTGGGCAGTTGTTTGCTCTTCTGCTGGTTTTGGGGCTCACAGCCTGTCACTGCAATGGCATCCGATCCTGTGCCTTCATGGCCCCTTTAAAGAAAGCAGAAGAGATCGGTATAGGATAAAAGTTGTTTCTTCTTTTTCTTCATAACAAGCCTTTGCATCTGAAGAGAATTCTGCAAATAACTTAAATCAGCGCATAGCACTCAAACTGTGGTTATGTTTTACATGTTGATTCATAGTAATTTCCCTTCGCAAGAGGGATGTGCGCGCAATTGTTGGGCTGTAGTACGATGAGGTTTCTGTGTTCCATTTCCAATCTATATGCACACAGGATTTATATACGTGTTACACAAAGCTTACGTGCACTTCCTTTGAAACAGACATACGCACTTAAATTTCTGTTACTTTCTTGGCCCGTGATGTTTTGCTTCTACCTTCTTCCTCTTCAATTAGTTATTCGAGTTAGATTTCACTAACGTCAGGCAAGCATCTGTAATGTCTTATTCCATAGAGCTACATGAGTTACATGCCCAGTTTCCTCCTCGTGGAAACCTGTAGTAGCTGAAGGTGCCTGGACTGTTCTACACGTTCTGAACAAGGAGCATACTCTTAAGTCTCTCAAATGCTCTGTTTATTAAAATAATACACTCCAAACAAGCGACCTATTCTCATACAGCTAGTGATGGGCAGGAGCAGGAGAATTTAGGAACCGGCTCAAACTTATCTTCCACAGGGTCAAACAGACAAGAAAAAAAAAATCAAGACTACTGAAGAAGGAAGTACTACAGAAAGCAGAGTTTCAAAAAGGTGGCAAACAGCAATCTAAGATATTACTGCAATGCAGTAATTAGTAGGCAGTCACTTATCCCACTCAGCATAACAATAGACCTCAGACTGGGATAACATATGTGGGCACTCACTAAAACAGTGGCTGCAAACAACTAGGGAAGAATACTACAGCAGTAGCTTATTGAGTACGTTTCTCTACAGCAATGCAAAGAATTCTGCTCTCTGAAGTGGTGCACACTGGAACTCCTTTAGCTATGTTAACACCAAGTTCTTGAAGACTAGATTATCCTGTTTCCCCTTAGGATAGCAATAAGATGTGGATTTTCCTGGCTACAGACACAGGAAAGTAAGATACTGAGGACAGGCGTGAATTCTGGTCACGACTAGAAGAATTGAGTGCCCCAGGGGACCAAAGCCAAAAAAAAAAAAAAAAAAAAAAAAAGGAGTACCTGAGAAGTTTCTTTGACTGCGGAAAGGATACTGATTTGCAAGGGAAAAAGCCACTTTGTGCATTTTGGATGTGCAATTGTGTTTAGAGTGGTACAGCTCCCCCCCTTCCTCTGACGCATGGCAATTGCCTAATCCAAACCACTTGTTCCTGAATAACTAAGCCACCCAGTACCATACTAGCAAAAAATAGAATAATATTTAAACATATGTGGTTACAAACCTCTCTCTTTCTTGAGGAAGGTTTTGCAGTTCCCTCTCAGCTTGCACCAGAGGCCTTTTTAACTCCTGCGGTTGCCCACTCCTCCTCTTTAATGCCGCTTTCCTGAACTGTTTGAAGCTCTCGGCAGATGTTTTTATCGGAGCTGGAAGCATCATCGTTTTACATAAGCTTACCCAGGAATCTATATTCTTAAATCCTGTATCCTGAAGTTATTAGAAAAAGGAAAACATGGAAGAGGCAAAAAATACTCTACAACTACTAATCATCCATCACCTGCTTAGTTCTTACATTAGCACAATGTTGTTTTGACTGGGCCTATTTGGGAATATCTACAACAAAATATCCTTACTTTAGCAGAACATTAGTGCAAATACAGCAGTCTAAGCAGACTTCAATATGTTTTCTCCTCGACGTTGAGATTCTTTAGCAATATGCTAAAAATTATTAGCGTTTGTAGCTGTTCTTACCCAATCTTTTACGTCCACCTCTCCATTTTTTAATTCCAGAAAACATGAATTCACAAGACTAAGCTTATGCAAGGTCCACGGACAATATTTTAATACAGAGAACATC
>NW_008794451.1:2900356-2926086 GCF_000699145.1 Aptenodytes forsteri
ATCTCATTTCTCTATGTAATCTTAGATAACAATAGTTATCTAAGTATTAGGCTTGTGGGCTTTGTTTGTTTGTTTTAAATACTCGTGTTTTCTCTCCCCCCCCCCATTTTCTTCGCAGCGTAAAACAGCATAAAACCAGTATTCTTAAGAAGTACTGCTTCTAGTAGAAGGTCACGTGTTTATGAAGGAAATACTGAATTCAATTCAAAAAATATGTAAGTTAGTTAATAGCTTTCTGAAAGCTAAGTGCCTGAAGAAAAATCCTAGGAATATTTTAATTCAACAGACTATATACAAACTTTTTAGGTCCAGAGGCTGACGTGATCAGTTATTTAGACTAGTAATTTTGATTTGATGTTTTCAAATAGCTGATTACCACAGAATAATTTAAATAATAGGTAAGAAAATTCCTCTGTTCCTCCATTTAAGATAGCCTATTGTATGCTAGGAAATATTTTGCTTAAATTTCATGAAAACCTTCAGATTAATTCCCAATTATAATAATGTCATCAAAAGTGTATCATCCTGTTTCAGAACAGGTTTTTCAATAGTACCCAAGGCTATATTCCACGCTACTCCTATTTTTGTTACTGGATCAGCAAGAGAAATCACACTAATAGCTTGAATACTAGAACTAGATCAAGGAACACTAATAGTTTAAATATTAAAACTAGATGAGATAAGCCATATTTTTTAATGACAATATAGATATGTTATTTTTAACTTAATCTTACATCATTTACCTTCTGAAATGATCACACCTCATAGACTTGTTTGTTTGTTTTTAGCACTAGAAATGAGGGAAATCCGTATAGGTTATAACAATGCCCAAGACCTATCAGACACTAAACATTTGAATCATAAAAGATTTTCAGAGAAGATCCCGGGACAGGGAATTATCGATCCTAGTAAGTATACTCAAGCTCTTCTCCTCAAATAAGACTTGAGCAACACTTACCTTTATTGGAAGAATTTTGGATTTTGGCTCCGGCATGTTTTTACCATTAGGTTTATCATTAGGTGTAGAATGACCTGATGGAAGAATAAAAAAAAAGGTTTTTCACTCATATTGATTTTATGCACTATGTTTCCTCAAATTTAAGTGACAAAAATCTAGTAATTCTAGAAATTGATTTAAGAATTTACACTGCAATTTATTATTATTATTATTAGGTTCAGAATGACAGAAACGCTCCCAAACATTTCCTAAGCTTAAGCTGAACTGGACCACTTCTCTCCAGTTTGGGGCAGGGAAAGGAATGGTTGATCTCAACTATAGATGAGAAATTAACTCCTGGTTAATTCTAGGAGAGGTCCCAGCAGAATGCCCAAAAAGTTTGGTCAGAAAGTCTCAACATGGCACCTTGCCAGTTGCTCACCTCCTGTCCCCTCCCCACCCAGCCCTCTTCCATTTTGATTCCAGTATTATTTAAGAGTACCTCAGTCATCATGTAAATTCATTTTGCCTAAAGCTCTCCAGCCTATTTTTTTTTTTTTTAAAAAAAAAGCAAATAGGTCAGCCGGTAAGGGCTAGTCATCACATTTCCAGTAGCCTACACGATGTATGAATACTACAAGCTGTTACCTGTTTATTACTTGTGAGGGAAGAAAACCCCCAACGCTTACACAGGCAAAGCGAAAATGCTATTTTGACAATACTAACTTCAGATTAACAGTTCTGATATGCTGTGCTACTGTAGAAGGTCCATACTATTTTGTGTGAAAAACGCTCTCCTCAAGCCTTTTAAGACCTCAGAAAACTTTTTTAAATGCAGGAACAGATACGATTTCCTACAGTCATTATGGTAAGCCTGAAAATAGACTTTTATAATACTAGGGACTGGCTAGAATACCACACAGTTAACAAAAGCCACCTATTGTAGGGTAGGGGTTGGTGTTTGTTTGTTTTGGTTGTTTTTTTTTTTTTTTTTTAAATCTTATGTATTACTTTGTTATATTCCCTTTCTAAAGAGCTTCTTGGATGAAAATCTAGATGTACTCTGAAAAAGCCACTATTTTAGACCCAGATATAAACACCACAGATTTTATATCATTCAGCCATGATCCTCTACTGCAGTTTGAGATGTTTCAGTATTTAAGTAAATGTTTGATAAGAAACGTAAGATAACATGTTGGTGTTTTTTGTGGTTTGTTTTTTATGCAAAGGATAGTTTTTTTGATCTTTTAATCTAAAATGCTGAAGGCAGAGTATCAAATCCCCAGCGAGTTTGTCATAAAAGGGGTTTTAAGAAAGACCTCACAGCCTCCAAAAGTCAAGACAAGAACAGTGCCTGGCCTTTACCCTATGCCCCCATGTATTGCCTCTGAGATGGTATAATTGCAACTGAGCAGGAGAGTTTTTACTATACAGTGGAATAACATAGGATGAAAGACCTCTGAAGTCTCTCAAGTACTATTGAAGAGGGTTCCAAATCCTGGTATCTCCATTCTTGTGGATTCCAGGTCCAATTAAGCAAAGATCAAATTCTGTTATCAGAGACTTGTTCTCCTCTGGAGTAGAGAACTAGTGTATTAAGGTGTCCCTCTTAATACAATAGGCATCTTTCTTTCATCAATCATTTATCCTCAGACAGGCAGCTTGAATCTTCATATAAAAACTTGACAGTCTTGAGCACTGAATACTCCAAAATAAAGCAAGAGCTTCACATACCCAAAAATGTCTAACCCCATTGTTAAGATCAATTTGATCAACCTGTTATACCCACCAAGATGATCTACCTGAAGCAGACTTAAGATGAATTTACATTTATAGTCATGTCTGTCTTAAAGCTCTAGATATAACACAGGAATATGAGGCTGTGTCAAAAGTATTTGCAGCCACGGGCTTCGAAACACGCATTTTAGAGCTACTTACAGCAATGCCAGCCTTCACAGGACCTCTCATTGAGAGACACTGCTTTTTAATCTGAAGAGAGGCTTGTGGTTACCAGCTTCATAAGTTAAGCTTCTTAACAAGCCATCACTGAATTCAGCGATACACCAAGCTTGCACCCATGCCATCAGAAGCATCACAAGTCTAAAATCAAGAACTCTTGTTTCAGAGATGCAGGTAACCTCACAGAAATGCCTGAGACAGTGGGATTCGCTACAAAATTCAATGAGTTACTCTAAGCATCCAATTCTAAAATGAGTTTCCCTGGTTTGATCTAAGTAGACACAAATAGTACTGAGCACTCTCTACATATTCCATCAATAGATTACAGGCCCTACAACAGTTCCGGATTAGCAAAGTTTTTGTTGTTGTTTAAAAAACCAAAAGCCAAAATCCTGTATTTCCCCCCGCTTCCAGTTTTCTACAGGATTTAATAGTGGAAAGGCTAAGATAACAGCACAGTTGGGGCATGTATCATCGCAGGAACAAACACCACTGTATTATGGAAGAGGGCAGGTAACTACACTCACGTAACAGTGTTAAAAGTGCTGCTATGCAACATAACGCTGAGGTTTAAGTGTACTCAAAGGCAGAGTCTCATTACTGGATAGTTCCCATACTGAAAACAGGAGCTCCTCTACAACTGTCCCTTGAAAAAGGGGAGAAGATAGAAACAGGTGTACTCAGAGGCAGAGTCTCATTACTGGATAGTTCCCGTACTGAACACAGGAGCTCCTCTACAACTGTCCACACAACTGTCCCTTGAAAAAGGGGAGAAGATAGAAACAGTACAAATTAAATGAGGATTAGGAATAGAAAGTTAAGAGGAGTAGAGACTAAGCAGTAAACAATTAAGTAGGGGAACAAGCTTCCCCAATAGTTTTGGCTATGCTTTGGAAGGGAGCAAGCTTCCCCAATAGTTTTGGCTATGCTTTTTTCCTATAAATATTAAAACAGTGAGCTTGATTTATTCCTGCTTGTTTTCCCAGCCCTTTAACATATTAACACCAGGATCTTGACAGTTATAGTCATGCAGTATACAGGACAGGAATTCAAGTTTTAGGCAGCCTCAAAACTTTGTAAGTCGAGATCATTAGCTGAACCCATGGAACCCATGTACCAGCTCCAGCTGCTCAAGTCTGAACAAAGGGGGTCAGTACATGTATGGATAGGTGTGTTAAGACCATGAAAATACTGAACAGATCATCTTAGAGAATTAAATCTCAATTTTTAGAGTTGCTTTAATACAACTCAAGCATCCAGCATTATTCTTTAGCAACAATTAAAGAGTTCATCAGTGAGAAGGCTGTGCCTTTTAATTTCATCAAGTTTTCAGAAGCTTGTTCCCTCCCCTGTTCAAGCCTATACAGGTAGTCTAGAGAGGAAAGAATAAAGGAGGAACCAAAACAATCATGTCTGGTAGCACTAGGATGTTCAGTGTCCAGCTCAGAATTCATTAGTTTGAAATATGTATGAAGTCCGATTCATCTCTACATGGAATGCAGCTTTCAGGGAACCTGTGTTCTTGTAATAATTACAAGTTTGTTCCATAGTGAAAGCCTGTTTGACATTGCTTTACTGTCAGATCCTTGTCACCAAGAGCTGGAGATGGTAACTCAAAATACACACAAAGTGCCCTGGGAAGAGAGCTCCATGAAGCTTCAGCAGAAGACAGCGTAAAGGCCAGTGAAGTTTGACAGATTGGAGCATCGGTTCTCTCAAACTTCCCGGAAGACTGGGTTACTGATCCCTAGTACTAAATTCAGAAAGCTAATTTCTTAAATCAAAAAATCATTTGCTTTATATATTTTAACACAGAACAAGAACCAAGCATCCATTTAACTTTTTTTTTTTTTTTAAAAAGCAGCAAATCAAGAGAGGAAAAAAAAGAGCAAGGGCAAACTGCACTCCCTCCATTATTCTGCAAACTGATTAATGTACAAGTGTTCAGCATTTTATTTCTTTAAACCAGGTTCATACACATTTTTAACTTTGCACCCCTGATATCAGTTACAGTTTTTATTATGACAATACATACTTTGTTCTTGACTTATGGATATTGAATCAGCAGTTCTCTCACTGGCCTTGTTTTGAAGTTTATTTGATTTGTCTAGATGTATTGTTTTCTCAGCTTGTTTACTCCAATCAGCACTGTCAACCTGGGAAGTTGTGTTGGATACCTAGAAGAGAAGTTAGACTTCAAAATATGTTCTGAAGTGCTAAACATGTGGATTCTTATTGTACAGCAGCAGGATTAAAGATTTAGAAGCTCAGAGCGGTAAATTGTTGCAGCTCTAGCTTCTGTAAGCACCAGGAAAGAATTAGATTTCATTCATATTATGGTAGTCAAAGCAAGTTCTTACATTAACACTTTCAATTTAGAACATGAACTGCTCAGATATCCCAAGTGATGGAATGGGTGGAATATGAGGAACTGATACAGGCTCTTTAACCCTTAACATGGTACAACATACTAGAAGTTGGCTTTTACTGTTGTAAAGCCAGTTGCTCCACTCTAGCTTATGGATCAGGGTGAAGCGCAGCTGTATTACTTCAGTTCAGTGGTAGTTTTTCTTTCCTCTGTGCAAGGTTGTGTAGCAATCCCCTTGAACTGCTGAAGGTGTTACACAAACCTGAGTCTCTTAATATATACTACGTGCTGCCTTTGGATAGTGGACGTGAATGGGAAAAAAAGCCACTTGCCCTTTCCTTTCTTGCAGGACACATTCTTGTGCTCATAGACTCAAGAGGTAGTTTCTATCCATTTCAGAAAATAAAAGCTATTAAAACCTGGCTAAAGCAGCTATGTTTGAAACCATGTTGAGAAAGAAAGATAGTTAAACATCTTAAGATGGAAGAGATCATGCTGCTGCAGTAACATCAGTAACTTCCTTTGTAACACAGAGGCCCTTCTAACCAGGATACTCTCCAATAACATATTAAGACAGAAATCAACAGCAACTAAATATTTCATTCCCTCATCTATGACCTTGAAAGCCCCAGTTTCCATGGCTTGAGGAACAGGAAGAAAAAGCAACACACTTTTCCAGGGTAGCCTCTAGAGTTTTTCAGAGTCCTACTGAGCTTATAAGATTGATATTTCTAGAAAACAGGAACATACAGTATAAGCTGCCCATCTCTTTTGTGAAACTATAGGTTTACGGGGCAGGCTTTTAACCTGTAAGCATGCAAGGGTTACTTAAGTTTAAGCTATAGCACTGAAAATTAAAAATAAGCTTTATAGTACATTATAAACTTGATATATTGATCAAACTCTTTCCTTTTGTGTTGCAGCCAACAGGCAACGAGTTAGTGCCCTACTAAAGGATAAGAATCACTTTGTCAGTGGGGTTTTAGTTAACTTTTATTGTAAACCTTAAGTGACCTTCATTGCCTCAAATTCAAGCCTGGAATATTACATTAGATCTTACTTAAAGGAGTAAGAACATGCTTTAAAGAAGTTATTTGAAATGAATGCATTGGAGAGAAGCATGTATTCACCTCTGGAAGAACGTGTGTGCACTGGGTGACAGAAGACTGATCTGTCCTTGGAATACTCTGAGGAGTTTGCTGGTCTGGAGCATCATGCAGAGCAGATACAGCTGAGATTGTACCTGAGAAAGAAGTAGTGTATGATTTCCCCTAACATGCAAAGCGCAGCCCTACATCTCAAAATTAGGTCACTGTTTAGATCTGTGGATTAACTGGATATGAAGATATGTATCCTAGCTGCATGATTTGAGACAGTTATTTTTAATTAGTTTTTAATCGATTTCTCAGTTAATCAGCTACCAGCTCAAGCTGTCTTCTACCAAAAACTCAGAAGTGTCTGAAGTTATTAGACCTTTTGAAGCGAGGGAGGGAAAAGAATAACTCCTTGGATCAAGTTTCTAAGCAACTTAATATTTGGTATGCCTAGACAACAGCAATCAATTCAGAGGGCCTATGGCACCAAGCCTTAAATTCAGCTAATAGGGATTTCTGACATGAACTTGAGTGGTAGTGATGGGTTTAAGCATCTAATTCCTGCCTTAAGGTGTTTAGCGCTTCCTGTAACCCTAGGTTCATTAGGGTATCATTTTCCATCTCGTTGGAGGGAGGCATGAACGCCTCCTCCTGTTTTAATACTGTTCTGCCCCACCAATCTGAAACGCCAATCCCCAGTGCTCCCACACTTTTGTTTACGTCATGCTCTTTATAATCCATACCCTGCAAGGACTTTTTCTATTGCCCACTTGATAACCTCCAAAACCCCAAGATAAGCTTATTGGGCAACACAAACATTAGTTCTGCCATCCCTTCTTTCCTCAGCAGTCAAATATAGCCCTGCTTCTATGCCATAAAGAAGTTACCTGAGGGAGACTGGGAATTTTGTTCTGATGGTTTAAGTGATCTATTCTGTAAAGGCTGAAGCCTCTGCAGTACAGTGGGAGGTGGCTGCTGCACTTCACATGATCCATGATTTTGCAAGCCACTAGTAAGAGATGAGGGCTGTGCTTGCAAAACAACATTGCAGAATGTCCTCTGTAAACACATCAGTATTCTCTAGAAAGAGATTGCAGTAGTTAATACAGCCAAATCTTAATTTTTATAGCTATTTGATCCCCTTTCCTCACTACCACCTCATTTCCACTGTTTACAGGATTCAGTAGTCCTTGTATCATGATACTAATCTAGCATTTTCTAAGAGTTTAGATGACAAAAAACCCAACCCATGAGGTGAAGTGCACTGCCTTGGTCTGACAGATACAGAAACCCCACAAAAACAATATGTAATATGAGGATTTGAAGTATAATGTTTGTTGTTACTCAGAAAGTCAGTTAGAGGCTGTTACAAATGACCAAGCTGAAGCTTAATTCCTGTATCCTGTTTTTTCAAGTTTATTGCTGTCATTCAGTTACTGCAGAGGCTGCACTTTTTAAACAAAGAAAAGGGTGTTGCATAATTCCTCCCCTCAGTCTTTGCTTATGAAGACGCATAAGGAGCAGCTGAATAATAAATTTGCAGCCTAGTTTCCTGTATCCAGCTAAGCACTTTAAGTGAAAGCAAGTCTATTGTAAGAAGAATGAAGGCTTCGCTGTGATCTTGCTTTGAAATCCGAGGTCTCTATCTCTGGTAGCTTCAAGGGAAATTGTGAAAGGCAGCTAACCTCGACAAGAATTAACACCCACTGTATATACAAGAATAGAACAATTCAATCTTAGAGGCATTAAAAATTATTTCTAGATAAAACTGCTGTTGCTTATAATAATACCATAGTAATAAGTAATTATAAAGTATCCTGAAAATGACTAGTATATTGTACAATTTATTTATTTTCAGGTGTAGAAGTGAGCTTATTCACATAGATCAAGGAAAAAATACTTAAGTGAGGTTTGCGCTGTTTGTAAGGTTAATTCTATACTCAAAGATCAAGTTGAAAAGGATTTTCCTTTTTTGAGGTGGGAGGGACCTATGGAGCATTCTGCCCCTATCTTCTTTTCCCTTCTCCTTCACCCGACACGGAATTACCACAATGACTGTAAGAGGTAAAAGCCTCAGGAGTTCTCCTAGTACATCAGTTTCTATACAGATGCATAAGCTACTTTTAACAAACATCAGATTTTACACCTCCATGTAAATCAGTCCTACAGAAGTAGCATTCAAGCCATATTCAATATTTCCTGATAAAGTTGTGTCATTTCCAGTACCACTGTACGTAACAAATAACTTTGTTTAGGGCAAAAATGTTATATCCATTCCAGTCAGTTTACCTTCGGCTTTTCCATAGAAGTTGGACAGTTCTGCCTGGCTCCAGTCTGTTTTGAGCAGGTTTCTGTAGCTGTAAATACAGCGAGGTGGGCAGAAGGAGGGGGATGGAAAAAAATTAAAATCAGTCATTCGCATATGTTTCATTATTCACACATACAAGATGTGAGTTGCAGTTGTACCTAGAGAGTCAAACTTCACAGTGAAAGGAACATTCTTATTTGAATACTCTGACTTCAGCTTGATGTGTTTAGAGAACTTCTCCCAGATATAGAAAAAGACCACAAAGATTCCTGCAGGATCAAGGTCTTGGCTGCCATCAGTGATTTCACTGTTTGCTTCCTCACACTGCAAAGGGTTGAGCGTTCATCTCACCTTACCCTGTTACCTCATACAGATATCTACATTGTAGACCTCCAGTTCGGCAGATCTATTCTGTCCTAGAAAACTAAAGAGTTTCAAGTACAGAGTGAAACATCATTCTGATATCCTGATGCTGCAGCACTGTAATGTCTCTTGAACAAGCCTGAGACAGCTTAAGCACCAGGGTAGACTGTGGCTCTACAGTCAATGCTGTTGGCACTTTTGTCCCTCAGCTTCAGGACTAAGCCTTACCCACAAGGTAAGGCGCCCCTCATGCTGCAGACTAGAAGATGAAAATAAAGTAAATCACACATTCAAAAAGGAATCAAAGCCACAAAGAGTAAGCTATAGCCTAATAGTCAAGTCTCCAGGTTAGATACACAGATCTCTTGCTAGCTGATTTTGGTCCCTAAAGTTTTTCACTGATAAGTTGAGTGGATGTTGTAGTGGTGTTTTTTTTTTTAACTTACAAATTAGGTAGGTAAAAGACACTCATTTAATAGCACTGGAATTGAGCCTTCAACATGGAGCAAACCTACAGGGGTAACTGAAGTCCTTGGTAAGCATGTAGAACAGTAGATGCTAATTGAGAAGGCACATGTTTTGCCTACACAAACACAAAAGGAAGCTTTCTGACCCGATTCAGAGTCGCTGCTATCTGAGGAGCTAGAACCACTGCTAGTACTGCTTCCAGAGTCTGAGGAGCTGCTGCTGTTGCTGCTGTCGCTCAGCCTGCTTGGTCCAATACTGGACTCAGCGTTGTTTTCAACTGCAGGAGAAAAAAGAAAGAATTTAGAACGACCTGCAGTGGAGCAGTCTTCATATACAAGACTAGGATCAACCTTGTTAGGTCTACTCTCCCATATAAGACTTCATCTTCTGCCATTTCCTTGTCCACTGTCTGTTTAGCAGAGGATTTGAGACCTTTATAGACGAGGGAGATTTACCAACAGCAAGCTAGCTGAATGAAATAGCCAAGGAGAGGCTGTAGTCACACAACTTACAATCCTGAAGTAGGTTAAAACTGTGCTGTCTTAAGACACAATTCAAGCAATTTCCCCCCCTAAGTTTTCCTGCTGTTAAGAGCCTGTTTCTGTGCTTGTTGCTGCTGCCAGACTTGCATGCTGAGGTCTTTATAGCCAACCCTCCTCTTTCCCAAGCCATATGTACTCCAAAATTGTCATCTTTTGCCACCTCCCCACCATCTGACTATTTCGCATCTGCAAGGATTGATTTAACTCAGTTTGTAGGGATTTTGCAGTCAAAAAGCTTTTTCAAAGTATGTTGCTCTGATGGAAGCTTTGAAAATTAGACGCTACATGGATACCTGTTTCCCTGGACACAAGTCTTTGTTAAGTGCCAGCTTAAGCTCTTCCCTGTAAACGAGCCAGATGCCACTTATAAAGATTCCCTGGCCTGCCTCCTCCCTCTCCCCACAACATATCCTTTGCAATTGATTTCAGCTCTGTTGCAAATGAATAAAAGTAAGAGTCACATTACGCTTGAGGTGCTCCTTCTTCGGGTTTAGTTGACCATTGACGTCCAGTAGTCTCTTCTCTAGCTCTTGTTTCCTCTCAGAATTCAGTTGTTCTTTTGACTTTGTTGGTTTTTTAGCTGCATGTGAAACAGAAGTTCACATTGCAGCAAAACAGAAAACAAAAAACAAATCTAGCTGTTTTGGTGGGGGTTTTTTGTTGTTGTTGTTGTTTTTAAAGCATCATTTATCTAGCTGTTTTGGTGGGGTTTTTTTTTGTTGTTGTTGTTTTTAAAGCATCATTTATGCTACATACCCCGCTCCTTTCTTGGTCTCTTCTTCAAACAGGTTGCCACATATTTCTCTAGTTCTCTGAGTGTTGAAGCCTTTAAAGTTTCAAAGTCTATTTCTATCTCATCAGGGTTAGAGTTCCTCAGTGAAGGTTCTCTTGACTGTATTATATGGACTACTTTCCCAAGCTTATCTCCAGGGAGTTTATTTATGTCCAAACTCAACTGTCTTTTTTCATCATAATTCATAGGTTTGGCACCATCTTCATCTTCTGACTTATGTGCCAACAAGACCTGCTGCATGGTTTTCTTTGATTGACTGCAAGAAAAAAAGTGTACTGCAGTAACAGCAGTTTAAAATAGTTTGACACCCACACAAGCCCCCCACACTTACAAGTTTAAAGACAGCTTCTTCTTAGATTTCTTCTTGTGTTTTAGATTTTTCTTCTTCTGAATCAGGCTTTTTATTTTGGCTTTTTCCTTCTTGTTACTTTTCTCCCTTTTAGCCTTCCCTTTTTTCTTTTTCAGTCTAGGTAAGTATGCTCTGGTCAAAGCCCGCAACTGCTGGTGAACAGCTTTAAGCTATCAAAAGCAAAAAAAAATGCTGATAATCTTAGGCAATGTAGGATGAACAATAAACTGGCCCTAAATATCATCAGAGATTTGTGGCAGCTGCGCAGATATTAATAGGATGTTTGCTTTCCAAATGAGGTTTATTTTCCAAGCATCTTACTATGTTATACATTAGTCACAGACTATGTATATAGAAGATGTAAGGCTACTTATTTTATGCAGACATTTCTAACAGCATAGGTCTTCTAGCATCCTGTGAAGAATAAAAAAAAAGCAAAAATCACTGTAGGAGTAGCCAGCAGCTTCTCTTTAATTTCAAGCATTTGGGAAGTACATAAGTGCCTTATTAGGTTAGACCCCTACAACGTTACTGAATTAGGCTAGTGGGACTGGGCTTGTGCACCTTCAACCCGTAAACCCCAGATATTTTGTAATATAAAATGGCTAGTTGGGACATACTAACAGCTTCAGAGGAAGACCTAACACAAGTTTGTTTAAACTTCAAAGGAATTGGAAGGAGGATAGACAGATGATGAGAATTAGAATTCAGATGCACTGAAATACGTCACTATTTCAAAGACTGTCTTGTACACTTTTGGTTGTCCTCATGTCTATATTCATAAATTGATGATGTATATGCTACTCTGACAAATACTGAAAACTGAACTGTCCCTCATTTGACTAGCAGAACAAATGCTAGTTTCCCCCCATAGTTCGTAGATACAGCAGCAGCAGGTTAAAGCATTATGTTCAAGCAAAAGCGAGACCCATTCCACTCTTAGCCAGTGAAGCAAAGCCATGCTTCACATTAGCATGAGATTCCTTCTGTTTTACTTCATGCTGAGCTTTCTGAAGTAGAATTTAATGACTTGCTTTTGTGTGGCTCAAAAGAGACTGAGCGAAAGGACAGAGCTCTTCAACCATATGAAGGAAATGCCATTGTTAGAAGAATACGCCACTAAGCTACGTGTGGAGTATCTGGATGCTCTCATCATACCACAGCAACACAGTTTTCTTTTTTAGAAGTTTGAGAGTCATCTGAAGAAATGGTAGGCAAGAGTACTAGAGCAATGATTCACTATAAACAGTTCGTATTTGCTGAGGCACTATTCACTCAACATTTGGAGGCGCTTCCAAACAGGAATAGTACTAAGAAAGACAAATTACTATGAAATCTTTTAAATACTGATTCTTGGTGCTAAGCCTTAGAACGGACAATTGCAAGTGGCACTATCAGAGAGATTGTAACAGTCATGCAGATTGAGTACTAATGCTTACTTGCTCCTGAAGCTTTGCAAGGTGCGCTGTTCTCTCCTGTTCAGTGTCTTCAGATGATTTTTCTTCTGAAGAGTCATCATCACTGCTCTCACTGGAATAAGCTTCTGTCATGTCTCTTGTAGGCTGTGGCAGAGGAATACTTGCAACAGGTTCATCAGGAATTTTGGCAAAGTGCATCTCAAAAACATCCTAAAGAGTTAGGTTTGGGAACAGCAGAGAGGTCAGCATGTTTTCCAGATTTCTAAAAGCATTATGAAGTTGTTGCTTGTTTTCTAGAACTACACAGCAACATAGCAGTTTGTGACGTTAGTAGATGCTACGTCAGGGCATGAGATGACGACCACAAAGGAATCTTATAGTCCTACTCTTTTTCAAGTCTGACTTAAGTGATAACTCACCTGAAGTTTTCTTGCCATAGCAACTATTTCACAGTCTGGAGAATTATGTTTGTAGCAGCTCATGAACATTAATCTAACATCCGTAGCAAATTCTTGTATATCTCTATATTCAAAATTATCCATTTTCTTCTAGAGGAAAAGAAAATTAATGCACATTTAGGGCTTAAAAGTAGAGAGCATCACCATGAACTGGCAGAAATTTGACATCCAGTATCAGGTTCAGCTTGTATCAAGACAGTAAATATTGCAAGAACCATTATGGAAAGACCTGCTTCTCATTTCAACATTGTCCCTTTAACAAAGTAAGGGAATTTCCTCTTTTAAAGAGATCTGCTAACTGTAATTGCTGTAAGGACTTTGTAGTACTAGTTTCAGCACTAGGTCAAGACAACAATGTTTGGGTGATTTTATTTGGTCATGTACTCAGTACTCGTTTCCAGTTCTAAGCATGGTATTTATACAAAGCCTATTCTGTAATTGTTTGAGTCAAAGTAATTGGCTAGAAATTGGGAAATAACCTTTATATTGCGCAAGCCAGTTTTCAGGATAATTCAATAGACTATTGAAATTCAACCTGGCCCACAAAGGTAGATCTTAACTTGGCTAAATACTTCAACTCCAGACAGATGTGCCCAGTGTTCACAAAGCACTGGCCACATATCTCCATCTAGAAGGGTTCCTTTTCACAGAAAGTGTGAAAGGTGTCACGTAAATATCCAGTGTTGAGGTTCCAGGGCACTTCACCAAGGATAATGAGATTCAGAGAGAAGCAGAAGTTGACATTACAGAATTGCATTTTGTTTTATAGAGCATTAGCAACAGCATCGTGTATATAGACTGAAGGTATTTAACATGTAGCCTGCTTGGAAGTGCTTCATGGAGACGGTAATTCCCTCACTACTTATATTAGCTTGTTCAACAAATAAGTAGATTAGCCACTATGCAAATAGTCACAATGAGACTTAGAAGACTTTCTTCAGTGAGCTGTGGCTTAGTTTGCTGAAAGAGATAAGTGTATATGGTTTCTATGCCTGTTATTTCTTTCGAAGGAGAAGCAGCTTTCATGACACCTTTTCAGCTAACACTATTAAAATCCAGTCATAGAATCATTGAGGTTGGAAAAGACCTCTAAGATCATCGAGTCCAACCATCGACCCAACACCACCATGCCCACTAAACCATGTCCCTAAGCGCCTCATCTACTTGTCTTTTAAATACCTCCAGGGATGGGGACTCAACATCTCCTGTCCCGCCAAAAACCTGTCCTACAACTACACTGTATGTCCACTGCACGGCTGAGCAGCGTTCAGCCTGCTTCTAGGAGGAATACCATATGAAATCATGGAAAGCCACTGTTTTCATTTGACTTCTAGGTTCACAAAACTTCAAGAATAAGAAAAAAAGTCCTGTTTGTTCCATGAGATTTTAATTTAAAAGTGTGTCCGGGTTTTGCTCTATACACATGAGTACGTGGGTGAAGATTGTAATAGTATGTCTCAGTCCAGTATAAGAACGGTATCAAACCAGACCAGCAGGTTCAGTAACCTGTCTCTCACAGACTGTTACCAATGCCTCAGAAGAAGATAGGCCTTCTTGACCTGGGCACACTGCCGGCTCATGTTCAGTCATTACACAAGTTATTCAAGCAAGCACACAAATAGTCCAATTCCCTCTGAAATATACTTACTTTAATGGTTCCCAGGTCTGTAGGACACTTGGTGGTCCCTTGGTTCTCACCAAATGAGAAAGATGCAACATCTACGGGTTTTAAGAAAGGCCACGCATAAGCTGCATGTTTCTTTGAAAACATTTCTTTAAGTATTTCATTACAATGTTTTAGTTGTTCTGACAACTGAATCTTTTTAAGAATTTCAGGTGACTGTTGAGAATCTGGCAAGTATCTCTTCAGAAGCTTATTTGGTATCATACATTCGTTTTCACCTCTGCATGCTTTAACAGCTTTTCTTTCATTAAATGTTGCAGAAGATTCACCGCTTGCTGTGACTATTGAAGTAGTAGGAGTTGTAGTGTCAGCCTTCCTTTTCACACCTTTTTTTGCCTAGGAAGAGACAAGTTTACCGTCTAAAATACAGGTGTCCAGAACAGTCAGAGAATAGTCAGCTTTCAGACTAAGCAAAAAAAAAAAGTGTCAGAACTTTTACAGCTATTAAGCCAGAGCAGAATGTGGTACTTCCACACGTTTAGACTGAAAACCTGCAAGGCCTTACAAGGTCAGCACACCAAGCTCAGTCTTAGATGAAAAGGAAAGAACAGGGGGTACTGCAGGTCAGGTTGTGGTCAGTTTTTAGCCATTTGAGAAGACTCCAAGAAGCTGGTAGGTTATGAAGTTACCACAAGACGACTGCCATGGGAAGGGGGAAAATTACTGCAATTCATTTGAAGCCTGGTTGAGGGCCTTATGTACAAGGTTTATCTCTTTCTTTAGCCTGGGTGGTATTTGGTTTGGAAGCGATACAATGTGTGCTTTGTCATCAGTCTTCAGACTCTTCAGTAAAGTGTAAATATACACTGTAGGAGAGCCTGACACATGTGCCTATTCCTCATTGGAAGAGCAAAACCAAAACTAAGTCAATAGAAGAGTGTTTATTTGATGAAAGTGTCAGATGTTCACGTACAATTCAGATTGCAGTTAACAAGAATTTGCTTTTGTGAGCTACAAACACCTTCCAGGCTAGTTATACAATGTTTAAACAAACATGCTATTTTTGGGAATCAAGCATTTGATTTACATTGAAAACACGAGAAGTTATTAAATAGAAAGAGCTTTATTTTGATACTAAACCCATTATCTACACCTCAAGGAAAGAAGAGTTTCTACATCAAGGTGAAGCCTGCAGAAGTATAGTAGTACACTTCAAGAATGACCATCTCAAAGTTCACTTTGTTTCTTTGAGAACAACATTTTAAAGCCACATTTATAAGAAAAGTACCACCAAGCAGTCATCCCAATTTCTGCTTAGTTTCTAGAATTAATACTGGCCCAGTTATTTAGTAGAGACCTAGAAGATTTAATAGAGATCTCTTACTATCTTCTATCACAATAGAAGTTTTGAAAAGATATTGCAATAAGCATGGCTCCTATGGTTTTGCTGTTAGTGCCTGAAGCAGCAATTTCAATACCTTTCTTTCTGAAAGTTATTTGAGGAAACTTACCTTTGTTATAGGGACTGCAGTTGGCATTAAAGCAGTCAGCTGAGCTGCAGACAAAGGAGCCAGTGTAACCTGATGTACCTCTTGAGTCATCACGGGAGGCTGCTCACGGCTTTCAGCTTGTTTCTGCATTGTGCTTTGTTCATTTGAAGTCCCAGGGTTGGGCTGCTGTGTTTCTGGTTATTTTAAAACAGAAAGTTTTAAAGTTAGATCTTAAATGTTGCAGTTATTTTCGTTCATGATCAAATTGAACAGTTGTCAACAGAACCACTCTTCCACGCCCAAACTATACAAATAAGTACAAACAAGAGCATTGTTACATATAGCAACATCGGTGTCCTCCTCTACTCAGCACCATTAGTACCTCAGCTAGAATATTGTACCAGGTTACGCATATTTGGCTTCAAGGAAGCTGTAGCTTAACCTCAGAGGGAAGATTAAAGAGGCATCACACTAAAACCTGTACCTTGTAAAAATGTTCTTGCCAAGAAGAGAATTGAGTTGTTTTCTACATACACATAAAGACAAGCAGCAAAGGGTGCAAACTGCATCATGAAGGTTCAAGTTTCCTAAGCATAGTTAAGACCTGCATATATTGCTTAGCAATATTACAGATATCCATCACTGATTTGAGGACAGTTTAGACCAATTCTGTATTTGATTTGGCTGGTTAGATTACTAATGTCTTTTCCAGCTCTGTGATTCTGTTTAGTTCCCATAGATGGTCACACCTATCAGTTTATATAACGCAACGCTGAGTAACACCATGACATTCTCTGAAATGGAAGTCAGTTGCCTTTTTTTTTTTAGAAAAAAGGGAAATAAGCTGTGTGTATAGATCTGTCTCTAAAGCCAAAGTCTGCAAAAGACAGGACAGAAATATTTCCTTGATCATAGCACTGTGCTCTACTATCCAATTCAGAAAGAAGCACTTAGAACATTTCAAAATTTGTACAAGCTGCATGTTTGTGTGTGCAAAGGGAATGAGGGGACTTAAGCAGCATTAATACCAGCAAGACAGTGTTACGAAAGCGTCTCAACAAATTGTTGCAATCATTTGAGAACCAAAAAGCTAACTCAGCTTCCAACACATTTCTCAACAGAAGTCTCTTCTGGGAGTCACTTCTACCTGTTCAACCAGCTTATTTTGCCAAGGCAATGAATTGCTTGAGGTTTTACTCAAATAAGCTAGTAAGAGCCGGAAGCCAGCTAGGTATCCTCCTCTTCCTCCTAACCCCCTAAAAATTCTTGTGAAAGGACCAAGAAATCCACTGCTTTTCCATATCCATCTACAGATCACTGAAAGGTAGTGTTGCTCCTCAAATATACCTTGAGGAGAAAGCTAGAGAGATCTATCAAACTGTAATACTCTTTTGAAGAAACATTTGTTTCAGATAGTACCAGCAACAAGAACCACCACACCACAAACGGCAGTAAAAGAAGCAAATGAAGTCATCGGGAGACCCTGGAGAGCTGTGTAGTTGCATTGCTAAATAGTAAGAACATTGTTAAGTGACCCAGAAAGAACCGAGCCAGCTAAGATCACCGCTCTACGGCTGTCAGAAGGCAAATAATTAAGAGGTATCAGGGTAAAGAAGTGCTGCAGCTCTTTCAAGACATAGCTAACATTTCCCCAACAACTGACAGCAGTACCTGAAGGCCGATTTGGAAGGCTACCGTGGAGGTCTCCAAATTAACCCATTGAAATGCACATATGATTCCAGGCACTGCATAGTCTTACTTCTATCATAAATATTTATTCTTTGGCAATGTTGAGAGCTTAGATGTAGAAATGAGCACTTTGTACAAGTGAAACAGGTTATAAGAGCAATTAAAGAGACATAGGAAGTCAGTGATGAGTAATAAATTGCAACTAATCACCTGGCCCCTTGCAATTAGGCTTCCCAATGTCACTTCAAGCACTTACTATGTAATTTCCTCATAAGTTTGAGAAGTCTTGACTGAATCATGCTTTTTGTGGGCAAGAGCACTGCATTTCACCAGAAGTTTGCCTGTGAAGCTATGCTGTTACACTACTGATGAAGTTGTTAATTCCGATTTTTACCCCCTCTTAAACACACTTCAGTAGTAGAAATTAGGAAACTTAGCTAGTACCTATAAAAAAAAATTATGGCTGCACTGAATCTGCTAAAGCCTTGTAGCAATGTTGTTATTTGTCTGATATGTTCTGGGAAGAGTGGAGAACACCCTGACTGCTCCAAGGTTGAGTTGTGACAAGCTACGGAGGATTCCCTGTTCCCCGCTTGTGCTTGTTTAACATGTTAACAGTACAAGATATAATACAGGCCTTACCTTCTGGCTTCTTTCCTTTTCTCTTCCCTTTGTTGAGAATCACTACTCTTTCTTCTGGTGGCATTTGGGCTATTTTCTGCATAAACACTTTTTCTAGTTCTTGGGCCATAAACACAACGTCATCACCAGGCTGCAAAATATAGTCGGTAACATTGAGAGTAAAGGAGAGGCTGCAGTAACGGAGGGCTACCTTGTAAGATAAACAGTCTACAGAATCCCACTCCAATAGATTGAAACAAGCCACCAGTACCAGAGAGGTCTAGAAGTTCTTGCCATCCCTGCCCCCCCAACTCACTTTAATACAAGTTGCTTCATTATTGAAATACTCCTTCTCCCGCTGTCCCATTGCACAGTCCTACTTGCTTTATATCCACATACTTCCCACAGCAAAGGGAAAAGGGGGCAGATCTGTAACTCCCTTACTCATTCCCGTGTTCTGAAGAAAGCTGTTGAAGCTTAAAGATAGTAAGACACAGCCAACAAACATCCAAGTGCAGGGAGATGCTCGCACTTCAAGTTAGGTTAAACTTGTTGGAGGAGTGGAGCATGGCTCAGGGTTGCTAGCCTTAAACTTGTAGAGCAGTTACACGGTGCTTGCTATTCATGAGCTCTGCAACTAAAACCCAAAGATTTTGCAGCCAGAATCCTTGTGCAGACAAGACTGTGCGCTCAGTTGTAACAGCAGACTAGACTTCGCTTACATGCCCTCAGTCAATCCTAGCCACAAAGCTCCCTCCACCCTCCAGAGAAAATAGTTTCAAAAAATCGTGAAGACATTGACTGATTTAGTGCAGGCTCTAATAACCCTTTGCTTGTTTTAGACTTGTTCTTATTGTTCAATACCATTGGTTACTCGTGTTCCGCATACCTTGTTATATATGTAGCAGTTTAGGAACATCGTTTTAAAGTCTTCAATGCATTCCGCAGCTTTTGTGTAGTAATTGTGTTCCAGACGCTTTTTAATGGTGCTCAAGTCCATAGGTTTCTTTATAATACTGTAATAATCCTGTGGTTTTGAAAGAGGTAGTCACACAACAGATATCTTTAATATTAGGACATGACGATTCTTACACATTTAGTTATGAAAGTTAAATTGCAAGAGAGGGGAGTTGCATTATGTTGGAGGGAATACTTTATTCAAAGAAAAAAGCCCCAAAACCTTTCCTCTATAGTCATAGGTACCACAGAAGTAAGCGTTCAGGGGCTCTTCACCTCATATTTTCTCTTTCATATAACATCCACTGTTCAAAGCCCCAAAGAATATTTATTTCAATAGGATTTGGAGCTATACTGGTAGTAGTACTTATGAAAAGTATACGTACTTCTCATTTGTTACCTCAAAGCCATTTACCTGAAGTAGCACTCCAGTTTACAGAACGGGGGAAAAGAAGCCAAAGACAGACTTTGACAAAGACAAAGACTCGGTCACTGACAAAAAGAAGCCGCCAAGTTTTCACAGTTGCTGATCAAATACTTCATCCCCTGGGTTATATTGGCTCTCCTCTCAGGGTTAGACTAGTGAAGATGTGGCAATATGACTGAAAGGCAGCTGGAATGTGAACTATTGTGATTATTTTAGTAGCATGGCTAAAAGCTTGTGATTAAGAGCATGAGGCTAACTCCCTGCTGGTGCATTTAAATAATCAGAACAGGAATATCCCCACTAAGTTCACACATACATTGTAATTGTGTGAAGTTACTACTACTTCACAAGTCTTCTAAAGCTGTCCTAACAATCTGTTTCAGTGCAATAAAAAAAGCTAAATACATCATAGTGCAGACCATTGAATTTACCAAAACAAAAGCAAGAAAACTTCTAAATAATGCAGCTAATAATTAAATATTGTCCATTCTGCATCCTCTAACACCTGGAGGAGAGAGGCAAAGGAGGCAAATACCTTCATTGTCCTTGCCATGGAGCCAGAGGTTTGCTTGTTATTGTGCAGCGGTTGAACTAACACATACTTTTAGACATCAAGTGGCTGCCGTAGAAACCCAGAGAGGCAGAACTGGCCGGAGGCCAGCTGCAAATGTTGCTACAACTCTGATTGAATGACCCTTAATATTAACCTTAAGTGACAGATCCTTCCAAGAAAGAAAAAGGGTAAGAAAAGACACAGAAAGATAGTCACTTTGTGCTTTTGGACAAACTGACCAAATGAGTTTGTAATGAGAAACAGCTGCAGATAAAGGCTTTTGCCTGCTCTTCACAGAAGGAATGATTTTGTAGAATTAGTCTTGGAAATTTGAGATAACTAGATACAATTGCTTAAGCTGGGGCAGGTGGGGGGGAAGAATCAAAGAAAAATGTACCATGGTTTTATTTAACACCTTTCTACTTATCTAAGAAGAGCAGTATCTGCCAGGTCATTTGAAATACCATTGTGTGAGTAACCAATGTTTTCATTTGGCTGAAAAAGCTGGGGTGATCCAAAACTGGAGACTAAAGATACCTGAATTAAGAAAATTTGTCACAAGATATTATCATCATTCGCTTTGTTGCAATTAAATAGTAACATAAATAAAACCCACAAGGCAATACAGAACAAGAATTTAAGCATCAGGTCTTCTATTTCCTAGAAGAACGTTCTACTGCTGTGGTATGATGAGAACACCATACCTCTTTTTTTCTTCCCTATTTTTGCAGGATCATTTAATTCCTCTAGAAGCTTCAGAGCAAGATGCCAAAGTTGATGTGAAATTAAGAAGCACTACAAGTGTAATTACTTCTATGCATCAAACTGGATCCAGATTTGCCTATTTACTTTAGGGTCAATCAGATCTGCTTTCCCATCATAAAGTATTTGACACTGAAAGAGGCTGGCCGCCTCCTATTAAAAATAAAAAACTCAAAGGCAAAAACAAGTACTCATCATATGCAGTGTTAAGAAATATGGCTAAACCAGCAGGGAGGTGGAAAGAAGACAAGACAGAACACCAACATCCAGAAACTTCGAGAGGCCTGTGTAAGCATTCTTCTTATCCCTTAGAAATATTGATTTACTACAGTCTCAGATCAGAAAGCAAATGAAGAAAGATGCAGCATTTAGTATAAACCAGAGAGAAAACACAGTTTTCTTGCAGACTTGGATTAATGAAAGCAGTTCATATGCAGAAGTAGTCTTCCACAATCTGTTGCATCACAAAAAACTCTTTTAAACTAACATTAATTCACAAGTCCTGTAATACTTTAATTTATACTTTATTTTATTAATTAATACTTTAATTAATTAATACTCCAATTCAAAAATGGTTCTTACAGGAAGATTCAGTGCTGCTGCATCTACAGGCTGATGAAACGGCCAGGAAAAGTTGTGTCTCCACATGGCTTTCATGACCACCCTCTGTAAGTACTGAAGTTGGTTTGTTTGACAACCACTGTTTTTGTTATTTATATATTCTGGAGGAGGAGGGTTAATAATAATAGAACTGTGTTGGCTTGGAACAGACATCTTTAGCAAGTTTGTATATCTGCTTTTCAGAGATCTTCATTATACATCTAACCTGGGGGAAAAAAAAAAGAAAAATAAGTAGTATTCAGTGAAGATAACTAGATTTAATGCTGTTTACATGTTCACTTCTGTTTGTGGAGTGTCAATACAGGCATGCCTTCATGGTTTAACCAAGACACATTTGTTTTACAGTGCATAATTGGATGCGCTGGACCACCGGAGGTCAGTTCTTTAGGTTGTAAACAGCTATATTTGTAAAGGCTTACAGAGAAGGCACGTTGAGATCTGTAAGATTTCCCTAGAAATAAGCTTCCTCATCAAGGTTCATCTATCAAAGTCTAGGAATACATCCTCTGCCTCCCCCCCTCCACAAATGGGGTTCTATAGAAGAGGTTTAACCTAAGCAGCAGCTTTACAGCACGCACTGCAAGTCTCACTTAGCACACGGCAATAGTAGGCATTACCTTCCTCATGCACCTCAGCCAAGTCACCACACAGAAGTCCTACAACTGCCAAGAAAATGTTTTAGCGTAAGTGTATTTTGAAACAGTGCTTTTCAAGTTTGTGTATATTCACAACAGTATTTTCTGCCACTGTGCATCAGCTTTGTTATGTACCAGAGGACTAGAAAAGGTTCATTCCCCTCACCAAACAGTTTTGGATCATTTAAAGAATACTGCAAGGAGCAGCCATGGTAATTTGTCTTTAGCCAGTGCAGTGTTGCTGTGCTGGAGCAGAACGTGCAGGTACTTCGGAATGGCAGAAGCTGTGTTTTGGGGTGCATAACAGCAGCACTAAGCTAGGCAAGACCTTCACCAAGCACAGTTACAGAAGTTCCAGTCCTTGCCCTCCTTCTTAGCTCATCATTGAGTTACAGACACTCAGTCAAGTCTCTTTCTTCTCCCCATTAAGACAAAAAAGCGCCATATTTTCTATTCTAACATTAGTTCCTTGGTTTACCAATGTAACGGTTTCTTTTTGTGCATTAATTCGATCAAGCATTACTTATTCCATTCTCAATTTGTCCTTCTTTCTGCTAAAAAAAAGATCTGATAGCCTGATTTTCATCATGGTATAAAGTATTTCATGAGTTTCAGAAAAGGTCATAATAAGCTAGATAGCTACTGTTATCAGCACGCTGCTAGAATAGTATCTATGCCCCACTCTTACAACAACTGTAACATCCCATCAGACATTACATGTCGCACATCTTACATTTTCATCTTTGTTCTTTATTTCAGCATTCAAAAGCATGCCTCTTCTCAAACAGCTCTTGAAGCTGAAGAGCTGTTCTGATTTCTCCCCCATGTGTTCGGTCTAGTCATTTACAGAATGCAGATGTCTTTCATTGAACAGTACTGCCATCAAGGTAAAAGTTTTCTTTTTCCTTAAATAAGGAAAACTTATCAAACCTGAGGAGTTAATACCAGGAACAGTTCTCGTCTACGAGCCAGCATACCTACGTGGACACTACATCAGTAATAAATTTAGTACAAGATCAGATTGTTTTGAGGTCTGCAGTAAAGCAGGTATCAAAACTACTAGTATTTTTCATAATACTGATTTCACTTGAGAGGACAATTTTAATAGTTTAGGCACGAAGTTTTAGTTTCAAGTCATATAAATAACAAGCTGGGTTAATTTTAAATTGGAGAATAATCATCCTCTGTCACCTGGTGTCTTCTGATGAGACCAAATCTAGCACTTACATTAAAGCAAATTTCAAAAACCCAAAGGGAACCTAGTTTTCCTGGAATAAGATTTTCAACTGCCAGGGTACAGTATGTGCAAGACAGCTTGCACTCTGCAGACAGAGAAGATAGCACACTGTTAAGCACAAGGCAGACTCTAACTCTGAAGTTAGGCATTTCTCTGCTGCCTGCTTTTGCAAAGCTAGTTGTTACAGTGGTAGGTATTGGAGCGTGCTGCAGTAGGGAACTTGGTCTCTTTTTTAATTCAGAAGTGACTTCACGATCTAGGTTTTTCCCCCCTGTTCCCACTCTTTCCTTCCAGAGGGGCTTAGACACACCATAACTCACAATACCTCCCCTTAAAATACTGAAGTCCCAGCTACCTCCTTACAGAAAAGTTAACAGATTTAAACTGTTAGCTATGTATCATTTTGGTCTCAGGTGCTGAGGCACTAACAATATAGCACAAAACGTGTGGCTATCAGTCTTGCAGCAACTTATTTTCTCCTAAGGAGAGGCCGGTATCTGACTAACCCGCTCTTTTTGACCACTCATTCTATACTTTCAGTTGGAGATGCCCATAGCTACCCAGAGGGAACCCAGCCAGCTGGGGTATTGAGAACAACCTTACTAGCATCGTCCTTCCCATCGGCACAGGACCCTGCCTGCCTCCTGGCACAAGCCAGTAGTGACAAGCTCACCAGACACCTTCTGCTGATGCGGTACCACAGTTCAGGCATCCGTATTGCTCTCCCTCTGTGCAAGCAACATCCATTTGTTTTCTAGTTTGCTGCACACGTTTAGAGTTTGCATGCCTTGGAAAATAGCAACACTTGCCTAATACAAAAAGTGAACGCAAATGTAATTTTTATGACCAAGTACACAGTCTCAGGCTTTGCATGTCTTTTATTCAGACAGAGACACACAAGCAGGTAGCAGTATCCAAAACAAGAAAGGACCAGAACTTAATGGAAAGTTTTATGCTGAACTTAGACTCTGGAAGGCCAAGTAAATTCCAAATATTGAGTCGTCTTGGGTACTCTAGCAAGAGGGGGAGGAAAGGAAGGAAGAGAGCACAAAGATGAAGGGAATAACAGCTGCAGAAGCTGCAATTTCCTCATCTTTTCCAGCACTACAGACATACAAAGATTTTATAACAACATGCACAAACAACTAAGTGGTATCCCTCCATTCTCTCCACCCAAATATATGTTTCATATTTGAAGGAATATACGCTCCCACCCCCAAACAACATGTAGCTGCATCCAGTCCCAAGAGCAGCTGCTTTGGATAGAAACCATTTCTATTGCTATATGGCATTTCTTGCACCAGCAAGAGTTTACAATAGAAGTTAAAACAAGCCAAAAAAGCTGAAAAACCTAAGTTGAACTCCATATATATTACACCTTAGATAAGAAAAGTGCATATAGTTTGCACCACCACACATCATGCTAAATGCTAACCCTTTCACCAATGTATATATCTCAGAATGGAAAAATCCGGACGCACACATGATCTGCCTCCCCTATAACTGGTGAGTATTAGAAGAACTCAAAACCACCTCAGAACTTTTCTAAGAACCCCACAACCCAGCCAAGTCCATCATCCACTGTTTTCATCTATTAGGCCACGCTATCATTTTTCCCCTGATTCTTTCTGCCAAAAAAGACATTTTGTGATATAAAGTGCAAGTTGTTTACCTTCCCCATCTGAAGCCCAGAGGCTAGGAATTGAAGACAGGATTGGAAAGACTACAGTTTGAATTTTAAAAAAATCCCATCATAAAAAGCAGATAAATAACATTTAGTACTGAAATAAGAACATAAAATAACATCTAATTTCTTAAACAGTTTATAAATTAGCACAGTAGAGTCTTGAAGGCAGCTCAAACTTGGCATCAAGAGTGCCCAAGGAAACCAGGAGATTGAAGTTTTGTGTACCTAACACAGCGTCTTATGCCTAGCTTTTAAAACTTTAATTTATGCTCGGAAACTAACTTCCATGCCAACAAAAGAGCTAAGACTGCATCTTCTAAATGACAGACAACAGTTTATATTTTGGTCAATCCCTCCTTTACTACCCCCC
>NW_008794451.1:2926198-2938358 GCF_000699145.1 Aptenodytes forsteri
CTCCTTTACCAACCCCCCCCCCCCCACTTCTCCCTAGTCACGTAGCACTCTTCTCTAGCTTAAAATAAAACCCAAGTTTGTATACTGAAGCAAAAGTGTGATCAGATTCCAGCCATCTAGATCATTTGATATTTTTCAAACCACCCCTTCCCAGCCCCATGCATCCTTGAGCTGCTGGGGCAGGTCCCAAAGGTCAAGCAGTCTCAAGAGAAAAGCCTTGAGTGTTTCCTTAAGGCCCAGTTTGAAGGTTTTAGCTAACTTGATAGAAGTATGTTTTTTAGTTTAAGAGTAAAAAGCAAATAGCTCACATGAATTACATCACTAAAGAAGTCAAGGCTTTTGGCAAAGCATCACATCTTGTGATAATCAAACAATTTTTTTAAAGAAAAGATTATTTGCTATCACTGATAGCTCTCTAAAAGCAGGCATTAGCTAGCCTACTGAAAAGGTGGCTATTTCCCCTTGTTTTAGCTCAGCATTGTAGCTACCAACATAGAACCCATATATATCATCCTACTAGTCAGGAACAGCAGCTCGGAGAAATATTAGCATACCACATACAGAACAGAAGCATACAGTCTACTAGACTCTACACACAAAGAACATTTCATCCTTCAAGGCCTTTTTAACAGGTTTTGTTTAGCTGATAGTCAATTATCACATAGGAATTTTATAAACAATATTGACCACCCCCCCCAGTTGATATATTAAGGCCACCCAGAACAGAGCACGGCCTTCTTACTCTAAGTAGCACAATCTCTTCTTTCAGAAGGACAGCTATCCCCCTACAGATACCCATAAAACAGCATTTAATTATTTTTAGGACCTCTCCTGGGATACATCAGACAAACATCAGTTGCAGAGACAAGCCGTATAAATATTAGATCCTGAGAAACCACTGACTTACAGCTACCGCCGTAACCAGCCAGCCTTACTAGCCTTGGGCAATTCAAAATTTAATTACCACCCTCAGAACAGACAAGACATCTTTTTACCTTAGTTTTAGGGAAAAACCACAACTCATTTCCTCCTCCCCACCTGAGGGGTGAAGGAAGAACAGAGCTTTAGAAGAAAGACAGAGAAGGCTTTATAATCTACTCACTCCCTCGTTTTGCTCTCTAGCACACACCTGCAACCCTAACTAAAACCTGCCCTACCAGTGGTTCTCATTGGGAAATTATCGGTATCAAATAGGAACAGCTGCTAAGGGCTAAGACACACCAGATGGTTATTTATGCCAGACCTACTCACTAGTTAGTCAATAAAACAAGGTGGAGGGATGATGCAAAAAGATGAGTAATTCTACTTAGATCAATTTTGGTTTGATTTTCTTATCTTAGCTTTACAGTCTTAAGCTTAAAGATAATAGAAATGCTTATGTTTTATCAATTATCCTGAGTCATACTGTGTTATGGCATAAGAGGGATGCATAAATAGTGTATCTGGCTAAGGGCTCTGCAGTATTCACACCTCCCTTTGCTCTCCAGTGCCATTACTTAAATTTAAAACCAAATATATTTAGTAAATGCTGCTATAGCATAGAAGTGAGGATCAGGTTGTTTCCTAATAAATTTGATTTGTTGTCATTAAAACTACAAAGACTTAGAATTTAACTAGCTTGTTTTGAATTTTGGTTATTGACTAAACTTTTGTTTCTCTCAGTACACCTAAAAATTTCAGCCCTCGCATGCTGTAGTACAAAAATCAGATTTATATTTAATATGTTGTTTCATTCAGGGGTGTGTGTCAACTTGGGACCAAAACCTGTTTGGATTCTTATCATGCAAGTGATTAATCTGCATGCTTTTTTTCTGTCTCTCCCCCCACCCCGCCTTTTTTTTTCCAGCAAGATGTCCTGTTAGTAGGCCAACTTTACTTGGACTTTGTTTTCTTGGCAAAAGCATGAAGTACTGGTATAGGATCTAAAATATCTAGGCAGATCCAGCATGTATTCTGACTTAAGCAGCCCAATCTGTTAGGAGCGTATGGATGAAGTTGTTGGGGAAAGCAGCGAACAGCTGCTTTCTCTCTACTGAGCTGGGATTAGGTAATGCAAAGTTTATTCTTTACAGGTGACAGGAAGGGGAGAGTTTTACTGAGGTGGAAACAATTCCTGTATTTGAAGCGGAGCAAGTAATAGAAACCTCACTCAATGAAGTGAAGCAAGGAAAGGGAGTGGAATCCTCTATAGGTAGGTCTCAAGGTTTGTTGAACTGAGTGATCTCAGCTGAACTGAGTGCGAGTTTTTACTATTGATGGGGTTGGCCAGTGAGATGGGAAGGGTACTGGGAAAAGAAAAGCTGTTGCCCATTAAGTGTACTTGCTTGCTGTCTTACTTTCCCTTTAACTTCTGGCTTGTGACTGCTTAATCCTCCTTTGAATCTGTTTTTGTCTTGTAAAAAATTTAAGTCAGCTGGATTTCTTAGGCTATGCTGCGAATGGGGAAACACTATGTTTGAAAATTATATGATGATCTGGATGAGGGGATTGAGTGCACCCTCAGTAAGTTTGCAGATGACACCAAGTTGGGCGGGAGCGTTGATCTGCTCGAGGGTAGGAAGGCTCTGCAGAGGGACCTGGACAGGCTGGATCGATGGGCCCAGGCCAACTGTATGAGGTTCAAAAAGGCCAAGTGCCGGGTCCTGCACTTCGGCCACAACAACCCCATGCGGCGCTACAGGCTTGGGGAAGAGTGGGTGGAAAGCTGCCTGTCGGAAAAGGACCTGGGGGTGCTGGTCGACAGCCGGCTGAACATGAGCCGACAGTGTGCCCAGGCGGCCAAGAAGGCCAATGGCATCCTGGCCTGTATCAGAAATAGTGTGGCCAGCAGGAGCAGGGAAGTGATCGTGCCCCTGTACTCGGCACTGGTGAGGCCGCACCTCAAATACTGTGTTCAGTTTTGGGCCCCTCACTACAAGAAGGACGTCGAGGTGCTGGAGCGTGTCCAGAGAAGGGCAATGAGGCTGGTGAGGGGTCTGGAGAACAAGTCTGATGAGGAGCGGCTGAGGGACCTGGGGTTGTTTAGCCTGGAGAAAAGGAGGCTGAGGGGAGACCTCATCGCTCTCTACAACTCCCTGAAAGGAGGTTGTAGCGAGGTGGGTGTTGGTCTCTTCTCCCAGGTAACAAGCGATAGGACGAGAGGAAATGGCCTCAAGTTGCGCCAGGGGAGGTTTAGGTTGGATGTAAGGAAAAATTTCTTTACTGAAAGAGTGGTTAAACATTGGAACAGGCTGCCCAGAGAAGTGGTGGAGTCCCCATCCCTGGAAGTATTTAAAAGACGTGTAGATGAGGTGCTTAGGGACATGGTTTAGTGGGCATGGTGGTGGTGGGTTGACAGTTGGACTCGATGATCTTAGAGGTCTTTTCCAACCTCAATGATTCTATGATTCTATACTGGTTTGGTTTGTAATCACTTAAACAACTGAGTTTTAAAGAAATCACTACCTTTGTGTACCTGATGTTAAAATAAGCTGAAAAAGAGTGTATTACAATAATTTTTATTTAATTTAAATATGGTGTTGAAAAAAAGACTTGAAAAATATTGTAGTGTTCCTTGCTGGCTCTGCAGTCTCAGCACTTGCTACAAGTTCTGATTCTGGCCATCTGTGACCTGTGGGCAGGTAGCTGCTAACAATACTTTCGGCAGTTCTCCCAAAGGTGGTAACTGGGTAGAGAGGAGAAGAGGACAACAGAAGAGTGGAAAGAGGAGGTCACCTTCGTGCTTTTTGTCCTCACCCGGTATCTACTATTTCCAAAATAGTCCTAGTGCCATCCACTTACGTGAGAGATTAGAATAACGTTCCTGACATGCTCCAGAAAATGAATTTTTACAAGTCTGATAGGATGGCTGAAATGGAATGGTATTCCAGTGGCAGACTTCTTGACAGTTTTCTCTTCCTGCAGTGGGTTAGACTGCATCTTTCTGAAGCTAACTTATTCAGCGAAGACTTTTAATCACTTCTATCTGGGAGACTGTAAGACAATGTACAAGGTAGTAGCCCGAGACTCCATAAACGTGGTGAGTATCATAGAAATAGATTGATGACTCTGGGTTGGGTATTATATTTGAAATGATTCATCTGTTTAGAACGTTAAAGCAAGTATCACAGATCATTCTTAAATGTCTCCAAAGGTAGAAAATACGTTGTGAGTGGGATCTGACCTACTGACCAAAGACATTTGACGGTCCTGTGGGTAGAAGGTGAATTTTTAAATGCTTGCTAAGGAGATGTGAAATAGTGAGCTATCTATTTCTTGTCATCTTTAAATAAAAAATGGTATCTTGCTACCGGGTATGTTTTTCAGTTGCTATAGATCACGTTAGCTGAGATTTGCAAGTTTTATACATTCCGGTGAAAATTTCTATGACGGATAGCCATTTATCTCTGAATCACGATGAACTCTTTCTGATTATAAACATCCACGTAAAAATTGTCTAGTGGTGATAAATAATGCCAACTGCACACTGGGTCATTATGTATTGACAACTGAGGTTCAGAAATTAAAAACAGTATTATCAGAAAGAAAATTGGGCACCCAGTTTGAGCTAACAAGGAGGGGTTTGGTTTTTTTTAGCTGTGACTGGAAGGACCTCTTAGCTCACTGAGTTTAATCTCCTCTTGTCACCAGCAACCATGTCCTTTATCCCTCATAAAATGTTTAAGCTATGTCTTAAAGATAGCTGGATCTTCAGCCCCTATTCCTTAGCATTTGGAACCCTATAATTGTCTCATTGAGTAGCCCTTATATCTTTCATATGAGATCATATTCCAGATATAGTTTCTAGAGTTGCCATAGTATGTGCTATCCGGTAGAAATTCTCCTTTATGAAAACCTTTGCCTGCCACTGGTAGAAAGTGAAGCATTTAAAGCACTGCTTCTCCTTTATGAAAACCTTTGCCTGCCACTGATACGCCTTTACCATTTATCACTTCGAAGTGATAAATGCAATCTTGTCTTTGGAAATGGCAACGTTTCCGTATTATTATTCCTGGCCCAGCAGCAAGAGGATAAGTAGAACTATAGATGTGTTGTATACGTGATGCAGCTCTAATACTGAATGTGCAGCCAATATGAAACTGGGAAGGAAGGGTCCGTGGTTGCAGGAGAAAGGAACAGGAAGAAGGTGTCAAGGAATCAGTCTTTGTGGATAAAGGACAGTGATTCTAGTCATATCTGGATAAAATTTTCATATGAAGAGTTAGTTTGATTTAGAAGCATGAAAGTTATCATGCTTTGGCAATGTGAAACAACAGTTTATAACACTGGAGTCTTTGTGATAAGGAAGGTAATGTGTTCGGGTCAGAATTAAGTTCTTAAAAATCGATCCTATTCTTTTTAGTAACATTAAACGGAAAAAGAAAAAGGAAACAGCAAGCTGTATTTTCATGGATGTCTATACTAACAGAACCCTCTGCTCTCCCTTGCTTATAATGTAAGGTGATATAGTGGTTAAGATACCAGCAGCTATCTGTAGTCTTCATATCTGTTGTACTTTTTCTAAAATGCTCGGGTACTTCCCTGGACGCAGTGCACCAGCGAGGGTGCTGACGTGGTCTTTCCCGTAGCAGTTCTCTGAATTGTGCCCACCTAGATCTGCCCTGAATAGGATTTCATGACGTGGTGTCCGAGCTACTGTAGTGCTACGTCCTATTATTAGTTTAAAAACAACCCTAGAGGTGCTGCTGCACGTATTACTGCCTTTCAGCCACATTGTCTTTGTGTTTGGAATAGAACATTGAACAAAGGCAAACACGTTGCAGAATTGTACGGGCCGCGTTCTGCAAATAAGATCTTAGGGAGAAATTGGGATAAGTGAGGCAAGATCATTTATAAATCAGATTCCTGTCTCTCATTTATTTATTTATTCATTATTTCCCCTACCCCCTGCGCTTACCTTTCAGCACTTTCTAGGTTTGATCATGTATGGAGAGCACTATCCTAGACAGTAGCATTAGTTTGATGCATATGTTAATAATTCACATTGATACATGCTTACTTTGTGGTTTTGGCTGTTGCTCTGAGACTGCTGAATCAGCCTCATAACATGTGAAATGCAAACAAATTTGAAACCTTGTGAATGAACACTTTGATTTATTTTAATTTTTTACAGTTGAATGGTATTTCCCAAAAGTATTCACTTAGAGCACGTTAATTTTGTTCTCCCAGTGAGCATTTAAAGCACTGCTTCACTCTGTGAATGTTATGTGACAGCATACATAACTATGCAAGTAACAAATACTTCAAAAACCATGGGAAACAGAGTAACGGGGACTGAAGCTTCCCACCAACAAAATATGATTGCAGAAGTCAGCTCTGCATCACAGCAAGACACAGAAATTGAAGTTGATGACTACTGCTTTAATTTATAGGCCAAATTTGGCTCTCGGATACCACTGTAAATTTGGAATAACTCTACTAACTTCAACAGAGTTGCCTTCAGTTTCTGTCAGGATCAATGATAGCAAAGTGTCATTGCCTGATGTTATTGATAGGATATCCCAATTTCTCCCTAAGATCTTATTTGCAGAACGCGGCCCGTTGAAGTCTGCAACGTGTTTGCCTTTGTTCAATGTTCTATTCCAAACAAAGACAATATTGATAGGACGAGAGAAAATGGCCTCAAGTTGCACCAGGGGAGGTTTAGATTGGACATGAGGAAAAACTTCTTTACTGAAAGAGTGGTTAAACATTGGAACAGGCTGCCCAGGGAGGTGGTGGAGTCCCCATCCCTGGAGGTATTTAAAAGACGTGTAGATGAGGTGCTTAGGGACATGGTTTAGTGGGCATGGTGGTGTTGGGTCGACGGTTGGACTCGATGATCTTAGAGGTCTTTTCCAACCTTAATGATTCTGTGATTCTATTCATTTAATTCATTGTATCATTTTCCCAGTTATTTATAAAGCTACGATCATCTGAGACTCTATGGCAGGGTACCCATGAAAGGGGTACAGGCAGGTCTTTGGCATGTACAGGAAACAACAGTGAAAAAATTCATCCATCCCAGAAAGCAGCCCTGTTCCTGCTTACTGCTGCCTTCCTCACCCATTAGAGTGGTCTCACTTGCTAGAGAAATCTCACACTTCATTAACTCAGCCTTCAGCTAGTGTCCAACCAAGGGACTATTGCAGAATGATCCCTGATTGGGGCCATATTATATCATCAGCTGGTGGAGCTGGCAACTACCTATTTCTCTCCCTGAAAATTAACTTCTAAACTCTTTCATTACAATTGAGTCAATTATTTCTGTCATTCAGCCGGTGAGATGCTCCCTGTACCCCTGCTGCTGGTCTCCGCCAGCCTGCGGATGAGCAGTCTCTGCCTTGCTCTCCCTTCTGGCACTTCATCTTCTCACCCGAAACAAATGTGTCCCTCCAGCTGCTTTGCTCCCACCTGGCCTTATTGTTCATTGGGTCGGTGAAGGATGTCTGCTTACTCCTTGGATCTTCTAAGATCTTTCTTTACCCATATTCCCTTCGTTAATTACCTCCTCAAAACAATTTCTGTCTGGTTAAGCCTTCACTTGCGATGGCCAGCTTGCTTCTGTGCTTCCAGAGGCTGCACCTGAATGTGCATGTGGGGGCTACTCTACTTTGAAAGGGAGGGTATCCTGTGGAAGCGCCCATTCCTCTGTACGCTGAGCATGAAAAGAAGCCCTCAGTTACTAAGACTGGTGTGCGGTCTTCCCTATATAGGACTTTAATGCATTATTCTGAAGCGTTCAAATACACATCAGTTCTTTGTCCCATCCCATGACCTGTAGGCATAGAAAGGGAATGGAAAAAAAAAATTACAAACTCCCCTGACATGGACAAGGGGGCTCTTTTAATGGTGTGTAAAACTGGCAGAACCAAATTCTCCGCGTGCTTTTCAGAACCAAAGATCTAAATAGGTTGCCAAGGGAAAATGGGTTGTTCAGTATATTTTTGTGCTCCCCAGGATGTTGATATTCCATATCAGCACTAAATTTGTGTAAAGTTTGTGGTTATTAGAACTAATTAGGGTGTAAAGAACAGAAGAAACAAAACAGCATATTGAGTCTGAATGTCACCTTTTTCCTTTCCTTCATGGGATGCCCTCTTCGAATATGTCAGAAAGGGACCTGTTCTTTTCTAGGAGGTCCTCTAATGTTTGCCTAAAGCAACAGTACATGATAAAATCCTATGTGTTTAGTCATAAATTAGGGATCTAATTTCTGTTATGTAAAATACGTTAAATCATGTAATTTATAGTAGTTTGGACAGAATCTGTGGCAGTAATTTTCAAGTGCAGCTGTGGTGTGGCAGTGCCGCCATATGATTGACTCCAGAGAATTTGAGTGCCACTTTCACGTGTATTGAAAGGTTTGGATGCTTCCAACGCTGCCAATCTCATTGTTACGCTAAGTGAGAAACTGAGGGTGGAAAAGATGCATCCGCAGCCTTACCTGCATACTGAATTGATTTTGTTGAAGTAGTGTTCTTACACTAGTTCTAGTCCCTGAGAAAACAATCTTTTTCTGATTTAGCGATGGTTTATTTCAGCATAATTTGAATTCTTAAACCCGCTTCAATGGTGGCTTTATGCAAGCTGGGTTGACTCTACATTGCAGCTGGCTAGGAGAATGTGCATGTTATTAATTACTGTGCCTCAGCTGAGACCCAAGAACTTTTTGAACTGCTCTAACACAGTTGCAAGCTATTATGTGTTCATACCCTTCATGATCTAAGCTAACCCAAAGCAGATCTGACTACAGTGAATTTCACCCTCACAGCAGAATTGCATGAAACTTATACTTTTCATGAGCTCTCATCCTTTCCAATCCCAGATCATTCGCCAGGTACCACTTGGAGATCCTTAACAAAATATCTTGCTATGTGTTTCCCGATTGTGTCCAGTGTCCTACACCGTTGCAATCTTCTACCAGTAGATGTCAGCTCAGAACTGGTGAAAGTTTATTCTGTTTGTTTCAAGGTAATTAAAATTAGTGGTTCATGTGGCTTTGGCCTTGACTTTTGGTATCAGATTGCTTGTTGAGAACATCAGAAAGCATGATGTCGCTATTCAGACATTCAACGTATGACCAGTGTGACATTTGCACACTCTGTGATATTTGTAAAGACAGAGAGAATTCAGACTGAATAAATGTGTGATCGAAAAAAGAAAGCCAGTTATTCTGTTCGTTATTAAAATTTAAGGAAAGAATTTTTCAAGATCAGACTCTAGTTCCCAGTCGACATACTTCTAGATTAAGCTAATAAGCCAGGGCAAAGGAACCGCTGTGGCGCAGAGGGAGGTAGTAATTTGTGGCAGCCTCTACGCTGCCAGAAACAGAATTACTGGAGCATTCAGGGTCGTCTCTGTCCCAATGAACTGGTTACCCCTGCGGGACAATGTGAGCAGGGAATATGCTTGGTTCTGTACTGCTCTGTCGGGATTTTTTTTTTCTTTTTTCTTTTCTTAAAATTGTAGGGCTATTTGCAGCTTGTATATGTTTCTGGAACATAATCTGAGAGGCAAAAATTTGACCATCTGTCTTTAGAGTAGCGTGGCACTGTACCTGTATCCACAAGCTGGAACAGGAGGAGGTATCTTTCTCTATATACTGTGGAGACAGGTGCTGTAGCACCGTCTCTGCTTGCTTTACAGCATCTGCTCTCCAGGCTGACAGAAAGACTTACTACCGTGCTCTTGGGACGTGTTCTAGCTTCAGTGTGTTCCTGTGTTTTGTGAGCAAGTATACACGGGATAGTCTTATGTTCAGAAATTCCTGCTTCGGGGATAGAATCGTACTATTAATATATCCCCACACTTTCCATGCTGCTGTAGCTATTTCTCCTGAGGACTTCTGGAGGCCTACCCCAGAGATCTTAGTGCCTCAGCCATGGAGCTACGCCGAGTTGGTCTGTGGTACGCTGGGAGAGCTTGCTGTGCCCTGTGGGGCAGTGACTTTAGCCCACCATCATGTTTAACTGAGACTCTTCCTGTCCCGTGTGTGTCTGAGCCTTGCCTGCTCAAATCCACGTTTTAGAAATGAATTGGTTGCTCCTGCTTGCAAGGTGAGTTGTTTATGCTGTGGAGCAGATGTTTGGTGAAATCAATGGCATTCACAAATGCTTTTTGCCCTTGAAATGCAGAATGCACAGGGCATGGAGGATGAGGACGCAGGCTCAACAGGCGCGTCAATGCTGCGGTTACTGTGCATTTCTGTGAAGGGACTGGGGCTTTGGGGTGGGCTGAAGCCGTATTGTTGTACACATCTGGGAGAACCAACAGTGGGGCGTCCAGGAACTAGACCACGGGGGCTGCATAAGGAGCTTCCTCCCAACTGTCAGGACCCTGAGTGCACCGACAGGCTGGGCAGCCCCTTCCCCTCTCCCGGGAGTGGGTTTGGCTGCCTGCGTTCGAGGCCAGCCCTGGCACAGTGCAGCTGCGTAGCCTTGGATGAGACCGCTATGAAAAGAGCAGTGAGAGAAGGAGCTGCGAGGGGCCTCCTCGGGATCGCCCCCTTTTGGCTCAGGCCCTTGCCCTTGCCTGAGCTATGTGGTACTTGTGCCCGTGCCTGGCCATCTCCCTGCTAGTCCTGACCCCCGGCTGGCCTCCTGGCTTGGCCTGGGACGTGCCTCGTCGCCACAAACTTGTCTGACGATCACTGGACTGTTGGCTGACCCTGGTTACTGTTGTCGGACCTGCTCTGCTCGCCTTGCCTGGGGGCTTTGGGATGGGGACCTTGCTGGTGAGGCTGCCGTCAGCGTTGGCTCCGTGCTCACCTTCCCTGGTGGAGCAGCCAGCTCCTGCTGCTCCCTGATGCTAACCTGCTGCTACCGATGGGTGGCTATCACAGGCTGATTTATGTTATATATATTACAAATTATGATTTATAAATACATGTATAAGTTTAATTTTAACTTATGTTGGCAGTTCAGTTCTCTGTACTAGTACCATGAAGTCTGTAAAGTGATTAATGATGTGCCTCCTCAAAATTCATGAAGATAAGAAATAATAGATGATTTTCAGAGATTAGGCCTTTCAGAGATGTGTCCAATAGATGGCATACCTGCTCCCACCTGGTCCTCTAAAAAAGAGAAAACAGATGCATCAGTTCCAAGGGAACATTATTCCTTATTTTTGCAGACTGTGGCCTAGCTCAATGCACAATTGTGAATGCCAATATATTAAATTCAGGAAAGTCAAGTTGCACAGTTCCAATGTCTTTAGGAGATAAACTGCCTGTTTGCTTAAAAACTTGACTCTAGTGACATTGCTGCTTACCATGTCTCGTTACTTTTTTTTGGGGGGGCTTCCTCACTATTGCCATTGCTCAACAAATGGTGGTACTTTAACATCAGAGGGCCAGGCACACTAGAACTGGCTGTAAATGTTTGACAATGGCAAGAGAGTGATTTTGTTGAGCTGAGTGAAGGTTGATGCTGGTGACAAAAATCCGTTTGGATACCAGTGTAGTCAGGGCCATCAATTAGATTGGGCTAACAAGCCCTGCACCTGTAGACCCAGAGGTATTTTCATATAGGGTGTTTCCAGCCTGCTTGTTTACTGAGCTGATATGGGCAAACAGAGAGCCTCCCTTCGTTCCTGGGGCTGGATCAAGCCACGTGGGGAGTTAAGAGACACCCTGCATACCTACATCCAAGTGACATTGGTCATTGATTGATTCTGTGACTGATCAGCTGTGCCTTGAGCAGGGGAGAGGACACTGTGCTGTAGCAAGGGGGTGAGAGTATTTGTATTGCGGCTCAGCACTCAGAGGGATCCTGTTATGTTGCTGACTCTCCGGTTTCGGGCTAGCATGTTGTCTGAACAATTTGGCACCTTCCCTGTTATACGATGCACCGTGATCCATTGGGTACTGCAAAATACAGCGTCTGAGGGGGCTCATAATAAGCTCATTTTTCTTACATTGCTCTTAACTTGGCAAAAGCAAGCGTTAAAAATTATCATAGGGAAGTATCTTGCCTTCTATGACAAGGTGACCCACTTAGTGAATGAGGGAAAGGCCCTGGATGTTGTCTACCTAGATTTTAGTAAAGCCTTTGACACTGTTTCCATTCTTCCAGCATTATCCTGGAGAAAGTGGCTGTTCATGGCTTGGATGGGCATACTCTTTGCTGGGTTAAAAACTGGCTGGATGGCCGGGCCCAAAGAGTTGTGGTGAATGGAGTTA